>NC_052635.1:38125694-38428724 GCF_016161935.1 Mauremys reevesii | reverse complement strand
GGCTGTGTTTTATAGGGCTATGATGTGGGACACCGATTTTTGAATTAGCTTCCTGGACCACCTTTCACACACAGTTTTTCCAATGCACCTTGCTCCTGACTGCCAAAATCTCTGCTTTTCCTGGGAGAGAAAATGTGGTCTAGTGCAGTGGTTCTCAAACTTGGGCCGCCGCTTGTTCAGGGAAAGCCCCTGGCTGGCCAGGCCGGTTTGTTTACCTGCTGCGTTGATCGCGGCTCCCGCTGGCCATGGTTCGCCGCCCCAGGCCAATGGGGGCTGCGGGAAGCAGAGGCCAGCACATCCCTCAGCTCGCGCCACTTCCCGCAGCCCCCATTGGCCTGGAACCGCGAACCGCAGCCAGCGGGAGCCGCGATCAGCCGAACCTGCAGACGCAGCAGGTAAAACAGGCCTGTCCCGTCAGGGGCTATCCCTGAACAAGTGGCAGCCCAAGTTTGAGAACCACTGCTCTAATGGATGAGACACTCAACTGGGATTCAGGATACCTGGGGTTCTATTGCTGGTCTCACTGATGTTAATGACAGCACTTACATTGGCTTTGATAGGACCAGTAATTTCTCTTTGGAGCCTGTCCCCTGCCTTGCACTGACCTGCTGCATGGCTGGGCAAGTCACTTCAAAAAGTCTTTGTGATTTAAGAGAAGGTTTTAGTCTCCTCCCTCCACTTCTGAGCTATCAACCTTTTGAAATGAAGAATCCATTTTGGATCTACTTAAACACCTGAGCAGTTCCTCTTTCTGATGGGTCTCTTGCATCGCAAAGACAAACGTGGTCTAAATGTGGTGGAGTGAGAGTGTGGGACTGGGAGTTGGTATCCAAAACCAGATGGCAATCCTGGTCTGATGTTGACCCCCTTTTGTGGCCTTGGACAATTCAAATGAATTCTCTGCATAAAATTCTCTCTCTTGGTGTGAGAGAGTAGGAGCTTCAGTGGGGACTGGTGGGGAGGTGAGATGGGGTGTACAAATCCGACACTTGGCAACAAGGAATTAAGGTGTTTGCCACACCTGCAGCAAATGCTCCATGTGCTGGAGGAATTAAAAAGCAGGAAATTAGTTTATTTTGGGATGGCAGAGCTGGAGGTGAGTGGACCTGCAGCCCACAAGTCCAGCAGTGTAGAGCAAAGGGAAGCCTAAAGTCTCTGACACAGCTGCCCAAAGGGGCCCGCCCTGAGGGAAGGGAGAACTTACCCCCGAGACAACCAGAGAGGGAAGTAGCCTGTGGACCTTGGACATTAGTGACACCCTCTTACTTATTTTGGTTTGGATTTCCCCACCACGGGAAAATCTTGGACTAAGCTGACCCTGGGGGCAGGAGTATGAGAGGAAGAGGCCTTGGTTGCCAAACTACTGGTAGCCCAAAGGGGCCTGGGTTGGAGCCTGGTGGAGTGAGAGGGCCAGGGCTCTCCTCCCCACAACCCCCTTGGCCACACTCTCCAACCAGACCCCGAGTGAGGACCATTATAGGAGGGCAAGGCTAAGATTCCAGGCACTGAGGTATAAAGCCCCCCCTTTTTACTATGCTTATTGTCCAAATATTCTAAACACAACTCAAGTGGAACCCAAGGTGAATGTTTGGGAAACAAAATGGAACTATGGAAAGTTCCTATTTCCATTTTAGATAGATTGGGCAGCTTCTCAGGGAATGACAGCAACATATCATGACAGCTTCTGTCCAGGAATCCCTAGAGCCGCATTAGTGTCTTCACTCGTTTCCAGGAGAGACCTGGGAAATCCATGAATCCCTCAGACATAGGTCTAAGATATGTGTACACTTGACTTCTACTGTCAATATGTGTATAAAGCAAATTATCTGCATTTGGTGAATTATCCAACCTCCTTCTTAGACAGGGTTTGGGGGTTTGCTATTCAGCAACGCTATCTGTGGCCGGTACCCAGAGTCTCAGGAGTGGAGACTGATGCAGGCTTATGCTGATGGTTGCAATTAAAAAATGCAGTAAATTAGCAAACTGTCCAAGTCTGATGAAAAACATAAGTTTGGACAATGTTCCACAATGAAGATAGAAAAATCCATTGAACTAGACAGACATCTGGCTCATAAAATAGGAGATCAAGTCAGAAATAAAAGGACGGAAAACAGATAGTAGAAGAGTAGCTAGATTACATAATGAAGAAATATATCATCTTTTTTTGATACATAAAGGTTGGTGTGTAAAGGGCCAATAAGTAGAAGATAAAGAGAGCAAAGAATCCTGTGGCACCTTATAGACTAACAGACCTTTTGCAGCATGAGCTTTCGTGGGTGAAAACCCACTTCTTCGGATGCAAGTAGTGGAAATTTCCAGGGGCAGGTATATATAAGCAAGCAAGAAGCAAGCTAGAGATAACGAGGTTAGATCAATCAGGGAGGATGAGGCCCTCTTCTAGCAGTTGAGGTGTGACAACCAAGGGAGGAGAAACCGGTTCTGTAATTGGCAAGCCATTCACAGTCTTTGTTTAGTCCTGAGCTGATGGTGTCAAATTTGCAGATGAACTGGAGCTCAGCAGTTTCTCTTTGAAGTCTGGTCCTAAAGTTTTTTTGCTGAAGGATGGCCACCTTAAGATCTGCTATAGTGTGGCCAGGGAGGTTGAAGTGTTCTACAGGTTTTTGTATATTGCCATTCCTAATGTCTGATTTGTGTCCATTTATCCTTTTCCTTAGAGACTGTCCAGTTTGGCCAATGTACACAGCAGAGGGGCATTGGTTAGGATCCTAACCAGATCAGCCACACCATCACTGGTTCATTCACCTGCACATCCACCAATGTAATATATGCCATCATATGCCAGCAATGCTTATATATACCTGCCCCTGGAAATTTCCACTACTTGCGTCCGAAGAAGTGGGTATTCACCCACGAAAGCTCATGCTGCAAAACGTCTGTTAGTCTATAAGGTGCCACAGGATTCTTTGCTGCTTTTACAGAACCAGACTAACACGGCTACCCCTCTGATACAAGATAAAGAGAATGATGGTTTCAGTTTGAGCTGCAAGTACTGAATGTGGTTTTCCATCCTCTTCAGATCAGCATTAAGGGTGTCTTCCGCTTCCTTGAGTGTTGCAGCCTGTGTCATTTGCGCCAGGTTGCTGGCATACATGACCTCGCGGCATGTTTTGGGCACATCAAGAAGGTAAAAAGGGATGGTGTTATTACTGATCCCTGCCTGACAGGGCCGGCTCAGACTTTTTTGCCGCCCCAAGCAGCGAAGGAGACGGGAAAAAAAATAAAAAGCTCTCGGCGGCAATTTGGCGGCGCGTCCTTCGGTCCGAGAGGGACTGAGGGACTTTCTGCCGAATTGCCGCCGAAGACGTGCCACCCCTTCCCATTGGCCACCCCAAGGACCTGCTTAGATAGCTGGTGCCTGGAGCCAGCCCTGCATCTGAGTTGTTCTGAGGTTTGGGCCATTGAGAGTAGCTCCATCATTGGATATACATAGTGTTGACTCTTTAGAAAATAGAGGCTATTGTATCAGACAAGGCTGTGCACATTAAATATGGATGAGTGAGTGTAAAATTATTGCATGACAAGTTTGTGTGTTCCATTAAATAGAAGGGAGAAGTGCTAGCAGCAAAGTTTGCTGCTGCAGAAAAAAGATGACTGGTTGAGCAGCTCAAAGCACAAGGAATTGGGATGTGGAGGATCAGTATAAATGAAAATCTGTCCTTAAAGAAATGGAGACTCATTCTTGTAACATCTGGGCCAGATCCTCGTCTGGAGTAAATCAATGGAGCTCCGCTGACATCAATAGAGCTATACTGATTTATGCCAGCTGCGAATCTGGCTCCGTGATTCTGACTGCCTAGGAGATTGTAAATAACCCTGATACTTGATAGATGGCTGCGAAAATTATAGCTGAAGAGACAGCACAGAGGATGAGTCAGAAGCTCATGAACGAAGGATCGGTGAATAATGAAACCAAAAGAAAGGCAGCAATAGGCAGGGAAAGATTCAGAGCATTTAAAAGCATAAAGATGATGATGACTTCTCAATGCAGAATAACGAGGACATTATCTTACAAGTCTTTGTGTGTTAAAATAATGAAATGGGGTGCTCAGGGTGGATGGGAATCAAGCTTGTTCAGATCTGTGTGTGTGTCAGTAATAAATGAGGAGAAACACAGGCAATGGTATTTGGTGGATGTGAGGGTTTTGTTTTGTTTTTCCTCACATGGCTGCAGGCAATATGAAGTAGAGCTGTGAGAACGCTGCAAAAATGGCCTATACATTTTCTTTCACATTTTTAAACCATCGCAACCAAGTTCATGACCTTTTAGTTTTCACCAGAAATCTGATCATTGATCTAATTCTGCAACATGCTGGATGCCTCCTGAGAAGCACTGAGTACTCTTAGTTCCTAATTTAAGCACCCTCAACTTTACTTTAATGGTGGTTGAGAGCACTCAGCATCTTCCCTACCTTGATGGATTAGCCTCCATGGCCCCCAGTCAGCAACACAGTTAAGCACCTGCTTAACTTTCACCACATGCTTAAGGACATGCCTCTTCAGCAAAGCATGTGACCTACGCTTAACTTTTGACTTCAGTGGAATGTAAGCACATGCCTAAGTACTTTGCTGAGTGGGAAGTGACTTAAGCATGTACTTTGCTCAGTGTTACTCTCATCCATCAGGGAAAAGTAGTAAAAACATATGACTTTTCTGACCAATTGCAACAGAGAAACACATACTGAATTGAAAGCAATGGAGTAAACAGAACTTAGAAAAAGTTCTCATCACATAGTTCGGAATGATGGATGCAGGGCACAGGTTCACAGTCCCACTGGTTTCAACTAATAACTGGATTAGCTGTTGCCTCAGCTGTGGTGCAAATCCTTCCAAACCTTAGGTGTTAAATAAAAATGATGAGCCAGAATGATACCTTATTTCATTCCAAATATGAATAGCACTTACTGAACTCAAAGATAAGAGATATTGGTTATTCAAGAGAAAAGAACATGAAATCGAATGTGTTGCAGCTATTGACTTAAAGCCCCTTGTGGAAAAGCAAAAGTAGAATTATATCACATAAAAACACCCCTCCCCTTCCCAAATCCACCGTTTCTCAGTTCTTGGGGACCGTCTGTAGGAAGAACAAGTTCCCGGGTCTTTCAAATAACCATCCATACTGGAAGAAACGGGAAGTGTCTTGAGGACTGACAGGGGAAACACAGCCTTGTGCTATCGCTCGGTGCCGGCAGCAGGTCTGCAGGCCACAAAGTGGCAAGCCAAACACAAAAACTGCTTTCTCAAAGACAGTTCTCAACTGACACCTTACCTCATCCACAGAGGTCCTCATACACCAAGACTCAGTCTATTATTGACCTTCTAGCTGCCATGGAGGGTTGGCTTTCATTCAACTGAGGATGCTCATTCTCCTAATCATGTTCATTCATTTGAGTGAATTTGCTCTAGTGGGAGTTGTCGCCAAACAACTTCCACTCCAGCTCAACACCGGGGAAGGGGTTGCATGGCGATCTATTGGTGTGCTTTTAGCCAAAAGGAAAAGAGGTGAATGTTTGCAAATAAATGATTCATGACAAATTGTTTGCTTAAAGAAAATATGTGCCTGAGTGTGTGATTAGTCCTTAGAAGGCAGGAGCTAGAATAAATTAAAAAAAAAAATTTTTTTTTGTAAAAATCAAGTGTCTGCTAAAAATAAAAAAAATGCCAACAAATCACTTTTTCACATAAAACTTGAGAATTTGTTTTCCAAGTAGATATTTCGCACGAAAATAATCAAAAATTTTTGCAAAAAAATGAAAAAAAAATCAGTATTTCCCTTTGCAAAATACACATCAGGAAATGAGAATGTTGCAAGTAGTTCCCTGTTGTTTACAAGGAATATCTTTTGGTGCTGTTTTGGTTGTCTTCCAGTTTGGTTTTCATTTCAGCTGAACTGCTTATGAAGGTTTTGGATCTCTCCCTAACAGTATGTGTTCCATTCTTCTCATTAACTAGATTCCTCTGCTTCTCCCATTCTTGATATATTGGCTCAGCTAAATTCACTGCCTCTGCTAGTCTGGAAAAATCAGCAAATTTGTAGGGCAATTCAGCTCTGCTTTTTTCAATGGTGCAATAAATAAGTAAGGGTTTATTTGTTTGTAGAGTTGGCACTCAGTTCTGAAATGAAGCGGGGTTGGCAGGAATATCATATCTGGGTGGTTTCAGTTGGAATTTTGATGTTCTGTAGCGTCAGGATATGAAACAGTTACCGTAAACTCATATATAGTTATCCTAATACCATGGAAATACTATAATGGATGCTGAACTAGAATGGAGTAGGTTACTCATTGTATGATGATGTTCGTCCATCGTTGTCTATGACGGCCTCAACAACTCATTCGTTCGATGACCAGACTCTGTGCGTCCGAAGATGACTGATCAGTCTGATTTGGGCGTGGAACGTCCTGTCACACATTGGGCAGACAAGTGATGGCACTGTCGATGATGTGCGGGCAGCTCTGGACTTGCGCAGCTCATGCTTTCTTTCAGCCTCAGCAGTACGCCTCGCCTCAGAGGTATTACTGCCTGTGTGAATGAGGCTGCGCCATGCTGGACGGTTCAGTGCGAGGGTTTCCCATGTGGCGGTGTTGATCTCAAGGGACTTCTGAAAGGTCTTCAGCGTGTCCTTGAACTGCTTTTGTCCTCCATGGGAGCGCTTTCCCTGGGTGATTTCTCCGTGGAAGAGCAGTTTAGGAAGGCGCTCGTCTGACATTCTCACGACATGTCCGGCCCATCTGGTCTGGGCTCTCATCAGCAGCGTGTGAACTGACGGCAGACTGGCTCTGATAAGGACTTCAGTATCGGGCACTTTGTCCTGCCATCTGATTTTTAGAAGCTTTCGCAGACAGAAAATGTGGAAGTGATTGAGCCTTTGTGCATGACTCCGATAGACAGTCCACGTCTTGCAGGCGTACAGCAGAGTTGGAAGCACCACTGCTCCGTAGACCTTCAGCTTCGTTGGTAGGCTGATCCCTTGACGTTCCCAGACGTTAGAGCGCAATCGGCCAAATGCAGAGCTGGCTTTAGCAATTCTGCAGTTTACTTCATCATCAATTGACACTGCTCGGGAAAGGGTACTGCCCAGGTACGTGAAGTGGTCCACTGCCTGAAGTCTCTGTCCATTTACAGTGATGGACGGTTCCGAGTACGGAGCGTGGGGAGCTGGCTGGTGCATGACCTCAGTCTTCTTGATGTTAATGGTGAGACCGAAGTTGTTGCATGCAGATGAAAACTTGTCCATACTGGCTTGCATTTCTGGCTCTGTACTAGCATTCAGAGCACAATCATCAGCAAAGAGAAAGTCTCGAAGTACAGTTTCCTTCACCTTGGTGATGGCACGCAGTCGCCTCAGATTGAATAGTTTCCCATCGGTTCTGTACTTCAGGCCTACTCCTTCAGTGCAGTGTTGAAAGGCATCAGTCAGAATGGCAGAGAATATCATGCTGAACAAAGTGGGTGCTAAAACACCCCCTTGCTTGACGTCGTTGGTGACTGGGAAGGCCTCAGATGTTTCACCGTCATCCAGGACACGAGCCATCATACCGTGATGAAATTGACGTACCATTCGTATGAATCGGTCTGGACAGATACTCATTGTATACAGTGTAGTTGTAGCTGCTCCACCAGAAAAGTACATCACATCATGGAATGGGGCACCTAAATACCCTGAGAGAACCTGCTTCAACACAGAAATAAAATCCTCTCCAACTGTACACCTCTATTTGTCACCTACCATCCCGCACTGGAACCCATATGTGGTATCATCAAACAACTACAATCTATACTCAATGGGGACCCCAGCCTGAAAAAAAATCTTTCCGGAACCCCCATTTCTGGCCTTCATACAACCCTCAACTTTCCATGCTCATCATCAGAAGCAAGCTCCCCACAGACAGACCAAGTCAAAGCTGCACCAGAACAAGATGCAAAACCTACAGACATATCTCCACTTCGACACAAATCAGCACCCCGAACAACACACATTTCAAGATCCCTGGGTCCTACACATGACTATCATGACATATGGGATACCTCACCCAGTACAATAAATGCTCCAATAACAATTATGAGGGTGAAACAAGACAATCACTATGCTCTCGAATTAACTCACAGAGGAAAATGATAAAAGACAAAAACACCCTGTCACCTGTGGGTGAACACTTCTCACAAACAACCGCTGTCTGACCTCTCAGTTCTCATCTTCAAAAGAAACCTGCACAACACTTTCCAAAGACAAGCCTGGAAGCTTAAATTCAGAGCTGTTAAGGCTAGTCTACATTGGCAGTGCTTTAACGTGGCTTGTGTGGTCACGGCAGAGAGCTCTCCCAGCACTCTAAAAAAGCCACCGCCGTGAGGGGCGTAGCTACCAGCGCTGGGGCACTGTCTACACTGGCACTTTACAGCACTGAAACTTGCTGCGCTCAGGGGGGTGTTTTTTCACACCCAGGCAAGAAAGTTGCAGTGCTGTAAATTGCCAGTGTAGACAAGCCCTCAGACACTAAAAATCATGAACTGAACAGAGACACTGGATTTATGGCTTATTACAACAATCTGTAACCCACCAACTCCCTCTTTTTGTCCTATGACTGCAGAGATGTTAAAGGGCCACTCTACCTTGAATGGTCCTTTAGAATATATGCTAACTACTTATGCTAAACAGGCATTTAGCTGTGACAGAGTACCTTTACCAGACCTGAAGAAGAGCTCTGTGTGGCTTGAAAGCTTGTCTCCTTCACCAACAGAAGTTGGTCCAATAAAAGATACTATCTTACTCACCTTGTCTCTCTAAGTTACTCATTAGCAGAGATGGGCTTGAAACAAAATTCCAGATGAGAGCCCCTCCACCCCCCAAACTTTGGAGTGTGAAGAAGGCAAATGAAATCCAGATGCAACACTGAAAGTGGCTACACAACCTTCTCCCCCCATCCAAGATATACACAACCACTAGATTTATTATTGCAGTACAAAAAGGAAGAGTAAGTGTACAGTACAGTGAGATGAAAAATAACATGTGGCTTACTCACAACCTTCTACATTTCAAAGAGCTTTCAGAGAGGGACCTCTCATTTGATGAAGATCCTTTTTTCTGTTTAGTCATAAACAGATGAATCCTATAATAGCCTCTGTTTCCTCTGCTACAGGAGGTCTGTATGATTAATAAGATCTCCCTGTAGTGAATGCCAAGCCAAACAGATGAATGCAAGACGCATCTGCTGTAGATTAAACATTTGGAAAAAACATTTTATAAATATTTTTTCCACAACATCATATCCATATGGCAGTTAACTAGGGTATATATTGAAAACCTTGCATGTACATTATATAGCCGTGCGTATGTATTTAATATACACAGTCTAATAAGTACTTATGTTGTCACTCAACAAATAGCTCTCTGATATGACTTCTAATTTATTTTAGATGTCACATCAGACTATCTGAAAGGACCACATGTGCCTTCACAGGGAAAACATGTGAATGTTTCTGAGTAGGTGGGATGATAGGAAGCAAACCTTTTATTAGTTCTCAGAAACCGAAATATGTAAGATGATCTCCCTGTTAGGAAGAGGTAAATGTAAAAGAAGATACAGTACAAGCTGTCCTGTGCTAAAGATGGTTAGAAATATAAGGCTGTCGTTGAGAAGAATGTAAACAGACTTCTCTGGGAGTTTTTAGAACCTCTGGGAGAAGACAAAAAGAAAGAAGGAAGGAGTTTTAACCAATTTTAGCTTCCAGAATAATTCAAACCTGTGGGCCTGATTCTCATGATAATTAAATACACCCCTTTTAAGGCCACTTTACACTGGTAGAGTGGTGTAAAGAGCTTTCGTGTAAATGAAAATGAGGCACATTTTACTACAACTATATTACATTACCTGCTAAAGGAAAGGTCTGCTGCTTTCTTTTTTTCTCTTTGGTGTCTGAGCATTCCGCATGCTTCTGAAGTCCCCATCAAGTTCAATGGCACTTTGGGGTGCATAAGGAGGACTGGACCATAATTTTGAAACTAGTAGAAAATGCAGGGGTTTGGACTAGATGATCTCCTGAGGTCCCTTCCAACCCTAATAATCTATGATTCTATGAAACGTGTGACAGCAAAGAAAAATCTTGTTCAACCCAGGTCTGTCTCAGACATTCCCCTCGCTCACCCATATGCATGTTGCCCTTGTAAGACATAGAAGTATTAGCTAGTGCCTCAGAATGTTATAGGCTTTTCTTGCTTGATAATCATGAGAGCCTAAGAACCTGGTGCATGAGTCAAATAACTTGATTCATGAAATGTTCTGTTGATCTCTTTCTACCTTTGGTAATTCTTCCAGTCTGCCTCAAAACACAAATATTCACCCCCACCCCTTCATCCCAGAGGCACTTGCTTGGATGGCTTGTAAAGATTAAAGTCTGACTTGAACGATGCTCATCCAAAGAGAAGGGCTCACTGAACTGACGTTCGCACTAGCAGGGACAAACCCCTCAAGGGAAAGTCTAACGCTTGTCAATTCATGTCTGTCTGGACTCTGAGAATATGGATTTCCAGACTTTACACCATGATAGTCACAATACATTGACATTTCCATTTATGACTTTACACAGGTTGCAGTGCAGAGGCAAATAATTGCTTATGCCTAATTTTGCTTGTGCCATACACCATTAGATATTTAGCGGACTCACAAAAGCGGCCTAGGCTTCTCACATTCAGGTTGGTTTTAATATTTATGTTATGTTATGTCTTTAGACTCTGCTAATTAAGCGATTTGTTTCGCTACGATTCCTATATCCTTGCTCAGAACCCCCCTGCTCCTGAGGGCTATGTCACTGAAGGGGCAAACTGAATTCTAGATTTGGTAAATTCTCTGGGCTATGACTTGGTAATATTCCTCTGGTGAGTCACCCCGTCTGTTTTAGGTCTTTCTTTTTCCCCAGCCTACTTGTCATTGTGTTGCTCCTTTACTGCAAGGCACTCCTTCAATTTTTTAAATGAAATTCATTTTTTTCTGAATTTGTATTGGAACACCAGCAAAGTTTTGGATTCAATGGCTGCACAAAAACGGCAGAACTGTCATGGTGATAACTGTGGGGGAAGAAGGCAGGTTTAGTGAGGGAGTTTCCAAACCTAGCACCTTAAAGTGGCTCATAAAGGTTTTGGATCAGATTTGGATACAGAACTCAGAAGCCTGGCCTAGTTTGAACATGACGCATTGCGACTCTTCAGCTCAGCAGTCTCAACCTTAGGTTCTGCTTCAACACAATTCATGTTGATTTCAATAGGAAATGCATCCACAGAAATTTGTGACACTGTCTTGCATTAGAGGCATATTCTTGTACAATGGACATCACTTCTGTGTTCTGAAGAACCTCCATCTAAAACCATTTATGTTGGCTCTTGTACACAACCCAAATCTTTGTATTTACTCCACTGCTGAAATGCAACCATCTCTGGGGTTGAATGTGGCAGCCATTCTACACTATTAACATCTCTCTCTCTCTCTCTCTCTCTCTCTCTCTCTCTAGGGTGGGAACTGAAAAATAGCTTCTCTAACTACAACTACTAGAGAGAGTTTAGTTAGGTCTAGATTTTAGGATTAGGTAGACAGAAAGGGCCAAATTAATCTTTGGTTTAATTCCATTGTCTTCAATTGGTTCACATCAGGGATGAAACTGAGCCAGAGTACCATAATTATCTGAGTTGAGCTAAAACACCAAAGCTAATCTCTTTCTTATTAACACATTTACTTGTGCAAAAAATGTCTTGAGACCTTTAATGACCATAGGGGACTGGGCTTTATTTCTCTTACAGCTAGTCTAAAAGAGAGCTAAAACTAGAGCTAATCAACAATTTTCCATTGAAACTTTTTTTTTCTGTGAAACTGAAATATTTATGTAAGTGTAATTTTTGTTGAAAATTTTTAGTTTTTCATAACCCCACCTCAAACTATTTTTTTCAGCTTTCGGTTGCTGAAAACTAATATTTTTCAGCTTTCCGGGGGTTTTTAAACAAAAATCCAAAACCTTTTAGAGGAAAAGTTTTGATGAAAACAGAGGACAAATATATTTGTCACAACTTTTTCATATAACAAATATTTCCTGACCAGCTGAAGTTAAAACAACAATGAATGCAAAGCTTTATGGCCCATGGCTACAGGCTTACCACATCTCTTCTCTAGCTCCATCCTCTTTTTACTCTCTGTAGAAGGCACCCACAGGTCTTTGCCAATGTGTTTCTGTCACTTGGCTCAATTTCCTGCCAGAGAACTCAGCTAGATACAGATCCCTGGCTTCTGTGGTGCGGAAATCTGAATAATAATTTCTGCTGCAGACAACCCCGGTGAATCACTGTCCTACTTTGGATTCCCAGGGGGAGATTGCATTTCTTTAATTTGGGAGCAACTGCTTCAGTAGATGTTTCCATTTATTCAACGAGCAGGTCAAGACAGAAAAAAATATCAAAATTTAACCCAAGAGCAGCCGATGAAGGGAGAACTTCTTGTTACTGTACCACAAGTCATTGTAATCTAAGCCCTCAAGGGGTATAATTATTTTTTTAAAGAAATTCACTCTGTGTTGGATTCTAATTAAATGAAAACAATACTCAGAAATCTATGATTAAAGAAAACTAATGATCATGTCATTATCTGTATGTCCTTGGTATGAGTCTATACATTTTATGTGTTTTCTTTACATTCTTTATATTATGTTGCCAAGTAAAAACTAGTAACAAGCAGCACTAATACCCCAGATCATAACAGCCCTGAGCTTTTGCAGAGTTTAGAATGTGAAGTCAGATCTGTATCTGAAGTTAGCAGCTCAGGCCTTTCACTAGAAATATCTTGAGAGGGGCATGAATTACAACGTTCATATACCCAATAGGGTATTCTGAATGCAAACTTCACTAAAGTTTGTGAGGCTGGGAGGGGTTTGGATCTGGTGGTCTGATCTGGACCCATCCCTGGGAGGAATGTATTTACTATTTTCACTGCCTTGTCACTAGGAATGAAGGATCTTATTCATATGTAAAGTGACAATGTCCCTTCCTGGTCTGCGCCCACTCAGCCTTTGAACAAAACCAACATTTTTTGAGCTTCTGAGATGCTGGCAAATTATTTTTCCCATTATTGTGTGCTTTTGTGCCCCTCGGGCCTTCCAGGTTCTGGCTGGGACCTGAAACAACATGCAGTCTTTCTCACGCTATTTCTGGCCTGACTATGATCCGGCACTACTGAGAATCACACAATAAAGCCTGTTCTTAGGAGGTTTCCAGCCCAGTGTTTCAGATGTGAGAAATTCACGTGATGCAGAGAAGATTCTGAAGTCTGGGTGGTTTTTCGCACTGAACCCCAAACCTTTTGCAGCTCATTCATTCTTAACATGCTTATTCATTTGCTGCAATCAAATCCTTACTTAGTTAAGAAGGGGAAATTGCTCTGCCATTTCCTGCAGCAGTCAGGGCCAGACTGTCCCCCAGTCTTTGTACAATGAGGAATACAGGGCGGGGTGCAGTGGAAGGCACAGGGAAACAGGAATACCCCATCCAATTTCACTCCCTGAACTTGAGGGAGTGTAGGGTCTTTCCTCCAGGCCCCTTCTAGGCAGACATTGCTGCAAAGAGTCTGGGTGGTTGAGATGGTACCCTGGTACAGCCTACACAGTTCCCCAGTGCACCAGGAAGGAATGGGGGGCGGTGGGGGTGTACCATTTTAACTATTGCAGTATAACTGTACCAATATAGTTAAAGTGGTACATCTGTACATAGACAAGCCCTTAGGAAAAAGGATTAAAAAAGCCGCCAACCAAATATTTGGGTTCCAAAAACCAGGACTTTAGTGTACATTAGAAATCTGATTAAATTTCATCTCTGTGTTTACTGAAGATCAAACATGCTTGGATCCAAATGTAAAAAAGGTTAGGGGGTTTTTGTTTTTAAGGATGATCAAGAAAAATATCGTTTGCTGCAATTTTCCTAGAACTGAAGGAACAGTGAGGGTATGTCTACACTACCAGATTAGTTCGATTTAACTTAATTGGAATTTGTGGAATCGACCTTACAAAGTCAAATTTGTGTGTCCACACTAAGGACACTAATTCGACTTTGTGAGTCCACACTAACGGGACAAGCGTCGACATTGGAAGCGGTGCACTGTGGGAAGCTATCCCACAGTTCCCGCAGTCCCCGCTGCCCATTTGAATTCTGAGATTTCCCCACAATGCATGCTGGGGGGGAAAATGTGTCGAGGGTGGTCTTGGGTAACTGTCATCATTCAATGTGCTTTCGGACGACTCAAGGGGAGATGGAGGAGCTTACTGACTTGCTCGGATCTCAGCGAAACCAATATCCCCATTGTTATTGCAGCTTGCTGTGTGCTCCACAATCTCTGTGAGAGCAAGGGGGAGACCTTTGATCTCACATCTCGCAAGGGCGGGATGGGAGGTTGAGGCAAATCGCCTGGCTGCTGATTATGCTCAGCCAGACAGCCGTGCAATTAGAAGAGCCCAGCGGGAAGCGCTGTGCATCCGGGAGGCTTTGAAAGCTAGGTTCCTCAGGGAGCAGGGTAACCTGTGACTGTTCAGTTTCTTTACAGAGAAGCTGAACCTGCCCCTGCTTCAGTTACTGTTGACTTTCTTCTGTGGTTACATACCCCGTTCACCACGTTTCCCCCCTTCCAACACACGTTTAAAAATAAAGTTAATGGAACATTGTTAATTAACAATGTTTTCTTTATTAATGAATTCGCGTTAAAGGGTTGAAACAGGGACGCAGACTGTGGTGGGTAGGGTGTGCAGTGATGTTAACACCACTTCTACACTCGAGGAATGACAGGCTCCTGCTCCTAGAGCGGTCTGCAGTGCCGGACTGGTTGTTTCAACGGAGCCTGCCATCCCTCCTTTTCGGGACTCTGTGTGTGGGGGCTACGTGACCTTGTGGCGGGGGAGGACGGTTACAGATTCCCCTGCTGCATGGCTCTGTGGTCCGGGACAAGGACCGCTGCATAAGTTCTGTAACTGCCCTCCCATGCCACAAAGTCACGTACCCTCCACCCACACAGAACACGGAAAACATCTCCCAGACTGACCAGGGTGCCTACTGACTGCACTGTGTGTGTGACCTGCTGTTGATCCTGCCCCCGTGTCTGTACCCTGGTAAAGGTGACTGTCCCATGCAATTAACAACCCCCTTCCCCGCCCCCTTCACAGACAGTCTTCTGTAGAAAAACTTGACGGAAATAGTAATTAACAGCAAACTACTTTTAATAATCAACTACACAGTTAGGGGATGAAACTGGGATTGGGGCTTCGGTGAGCCAGGAAGAGAAGGACTTCTCAACATTTAGGGAATGAGAGCCTTCTTGTATTTGTGCACTCTGCAGGGGTGCAGTGACAGTTTTCATGGCCCCTGTTGCCCCTCCTTCTTGTTACTTTGGGTGAGGGGGGTTTGGGACTTTGTGGCGGGGGAGGGCGGTTGCACATACAGTGCAGGGGGGCTCTGTCCTCCTGCCTGCGGTCCTGCAGAACATCCACAAGGCGCCGGAGCATGTCAAATTTTCCCTGGGCATTTCCTGTGTGGCTGGTCAGAACATCCAAGCTCAGACTGCTGTCCAGAGCGTCAACAGAGTGGTGCACTGTGGGATAGCTCCCGGAGCTACTAAGGTCGATTTCCGTCCACACATAGCCTAATTCGACATAGCCATGTCGAATTTAGCGCTCCTCCCCTCGTCGGGGAGGAGTACAGAATTCGAACTAAAGAGCCCTCTAGGTCGAACTAATTAGCTTCCTGGTGTGGACGGGTGCACGGTTAAGTCGAATTAACTCTGCTAAATTCGACATAAACTCCTAGTGTAGACCAGGCCTGAGAGACAGCAATGCAGTTTCAAGTCATAGTTGATTATTGGATTCATTAGGAATGGAGCATCTGAAACAGACACTATGGTTAGGCTTGGAAGGATTAGATTTCTATCAGTAAATGTCAATTTCATTGTACACATAAACCAACAGAAAAATATTTCCATCGACAATAATCAAAATTCACAGATAGGCAAAGTAAGAAAAATGTTGCTTGAGAATTTATTAAACTTTGTTTTAAGGATATTTATGTGGTATATTTTGACATGTGATGTTGACAGTTTTAATGGTTATAAAGCTTTAACTTTTCTAATCGCAAAGTCTACTGTCATTATATAATTATTGTCTGATCTCCCCCATTGTCTGACTCCCCCATAATTCCCTGCAACTGTGAAAAGTAAAATAGATAAAAATTGAAAAAAAGTGCTAAAAATAAACATTCATATTGTCTGTTAAAATCATCAAAAATAAAAAGTGAAGTCTGCCAAGTTTAAATCTAGGCAAACTCTGCAGAAAGCAGGTCAAGGGAGGTTTTCTCCTCATAATTTTTTATTTTTTAATTAATTTTTTTCCAATGACTAGATGTTTTGAATTATTTCCAGCCATTATTCATTTTGTTGGTAAACAAGCACACACTTGATCCTGGATTTTAATGCCTGATAATAGGCTTTATCCAAGGAAAAGAGGGAAAAAACACAAAAGAAGCTCAAACAAGGAAGTCTCTGCAATGGGTCAAGGCCAGTTATTATTACACTATTTCAGGCTGAGAAAGGTCATTGATGTTTTCCAAGTTGGATTTATATTTTACATTTATTTGTAATATTACCTCAGTGTGTCTCATAACATCAGGGAAAATGTTTGGTTTTGGTTCGAAAATGTTAGGGCAGGATTTTCTAAAGCAATTCTTCTCCCCTTGGAGTCGATGGTAAAACTCCCATTGTCTTTAGTGGGAGCAGAGTTAGGCCAACACTGAGCACTTCTGAAAATCCCACCCTTAAATGTGTTGTCAGATTTTCAAAGGTTTTTAGGTGTCTAACTCCCATTGAAATCATTCAGGAAGGATATATATCCATCCAAAACTATTTTGTTTGACAGGAGTCAGTATTTCTAATAAGTTGTGTGAGTGAGAGTTAGGATTTATAGATTCTCTTCCAGTGTTCTGCCACTGACCTGCAGTGGGAATCATGTAATCATTGTGTACCTCAGTTTGTTATCCATAAGTAAAATATAAAATACCTGCCTATCTCACAGATCTGTTGTGACGCTTAACTGACCAATACCTGGGAAGGGCTGTAGAATCTTGGTTCAAAGGTTAAAAAAGCATTCAACAACTTCCAAAGCCTTCTGTGTTGTCAAAAGCTAAAAGTGCACATCTGCACTAGGTTGCTGAAGTGCTACATGGGGTCAACTCTCCTATGCAGATGTGAGAGCTGGACACTTAAAAGGGACAATCAAAACCGAACAAAGAGGTGATGAGAAGGACGAATTTTAAAAGAGCACAACTACTTGAGAGCTGATGTAAAAGAATAACATCTTTTTGTAGATGCATAGCTTGCTGACCGGAGAGCGACTTGCGTCTAGCACTCATGCGATCAGACAAGATGGCAGGCAAACCAGGAAGAGCAAGAAGGAGAGCCAGTTACATAGGAAATATCATCAGATAGACTGTTTTCCAAAGGAGAGCAGAAATTTTACAACTCTGTCGTGACTGCAAAAGACGGACGGTGGTGGTCAACAATCTTTGCATCGGAAAAGTCACTTGAAGAAGAAGAAAGTATACTGCAGGTGCCAACTATATATTATGCATAATATTCCTATTAGCTCTCCCAATGTTAGAAGGCCTGATTTTCATTGTGACCACAACCCAGACTCTTTCTTCATCCGTAGTTTCTATGTTCGGTTGATGTCATTTAGCCACATAATTACCCATCTGTGCCTTCATAGCAGAGAGTTTTACGTGTAAATGACAGTGATTGCAACTGCAAAACATTGTACATGCAAAAAATGCACAAATACTTGCAAGACAGCTTAGTAATTGGAGCAATAGAGTCATCTGCCAATGTTCCCTTCTGAGTAGTGTGTTCTTCATGGGGTTTGTCTTGCTGAGGATAAAAAGGTAGGTTTTAGAATGTTAGCTCTCATATTCTAACTAGCACAATCCAAAACTCTACCTCCTCCTGAATGTCAGCTCTACTGCTAGCCTGTGCTAAAGGACATTTTGTCCTGTCTACAGCAGAGTTTTAGGATGTGTTAGAACATGGTGGCTAACACATTCTTAAAAAAACACTGTTTAGCCTAGTCTAGATTCTTGACATACCCTCTGAGGTCTCGAAGTGTAAACATCTCTCTGGGGAGAAAAGCTGCTAAGTAAGGCTTTCTAATCTTCCTGACAAGATAAAATCCTGTGGTCTCATATTATTGTTTGCCCTCTACAGTACTCTACACGTCTACCAAATCGGTGTTACGATAAGCTGATAAGAGCAGCGTACAATAAATGTGTTCTCACTAGTTCCTCTGTAGGGCAAGAATAGTTCCTCTGACTTATATTCCATATCTCAGTTTGCACACATCCTCATTCTGCCCAAGAGCATTGCTCCAATAGAAGGTGAAGATAAGGAGGTGTTAGTACCATTATGCAAGGCACTGGTGAGACCTCATCTGGAATACTGTGTGCAGTTCTGGTCTCCCATGTTTAAGAAGGATGAATTCAAACTGGAACAGGTACAGAGAAGGGCTACTAGGATGATCCGAGGAATGGAAAACCTATCTTATGAAAGGAGACTCACAAGAGCTTGGCTTGTTTAGCCTAACCAAAAGAAGGTTGAGGGGGGACATGATTGCTCTTTATAAATATATCAGAGGGATAAATATCAGGGAGGGAGAGGAATTATTTAAGCTTAGTACCAACGTGGACATAAGAACAAATGGATATAAACTGGACAGTAGGAAGTTTAGACTTGAAATTAGACGAAGGTTTTTAACCATTAGAGGAGTGAAGTTCTGGAACAGCCTTCCAAGGGGAGCAGTGGGGGCAAAAAACATATCTGGCTTCAAGACTAAGCTTGATAAGTTTATGGAGGGGATGGTATGATGGGATAGCCTAATTTTGGCAATTAATTTGGCAATTGATCTTTGATAATCAGCAGGTAAGTATGCCCAGTGGTCTGTGATGGGATGTTAGATGGGATGGGATCTGAGTTACTACAGAGAATTCTTTCCTGGGTGCTGGCTGGTGAGTCTTGCCCACATGCTCAGGGTTTAGCTGATCGCCATATTTGGGGTTGGGAAGGAATTTTCCTCCAGGGCAGATTGGCAGAGGCCCTGGAGGTTTTCACCTTCCTCTGCAGCATGGGGCACGGGTCACTTGCTGGAGGATTCTCTGCAGCTTGAGGTCTTCAAACCACAATTTGAGGACTTCAATAACTCAGACATAGGTTAGAGGTTTGTTACAGGAGTGGGTGGGTGAGATTCTGTGGCCTGCATTGTGCAGGAGGTCAGACTAGATGATCATAATGGTCCCTTCTGACCTTAAAGTCTATGAGTCTATGATTGATGAGGCTGCATTCCACATCTTTGTGGTTCCTTCCCCACCTTCCCCCCCCCGCTGGGTGTTTCATAACATTTGTCCATTCTGAGTATTTTTCTTTTGTTTCTTTTGTGTGCCTGCATCCCATGGAGATGCATGAGCCAGCTCCTGGGCTCTCAAAGATATTTCAGACTCTCTTCTGAAATGGTGCTGACACAGCCCACATCCGCTTCTATACTGTCAGAAAACATCACCATCTGATTGTGCTTTCCTGCCTATACGTGTGCCCCACTGACCCTGCAGAACATGTTTTCCTGCTTCAGACTGCTCCCAATCAGAAAAAACCTCAGTCTTATCTGTCACTGCTGTTTTCACTTCAGTGGGGCCAGGATTTCCCCTCATGTGTTTAGAACTGGTACATGCATTTGCGGAGGAGCTTAGGAAACAGTGCATCCAGATTTCCTGGCAAAGCAATGGAGAGGAAAACCTGCAACATCTTCCGGCCAAGGCTGTGATAAAAGGGAGAACACCCTGATTTCCTAGGGGACCTGAGTTGTTCTCATCCCCAGAGTTATCAATAATACACAGCAGCTCCTATCTGACACCACATACTTTTGGATATTATGCAATGTAGTCTTTAAACCTGTCTGTGGTGGAGTGGGTCCCCCGTGGCTTCAAGTTTGGTAGTAGTGTGTGAACTGCCCCTGTGCCCTAAGTGTATCTCCTGTGATCCTAAAGACCTCCTCAGTACTTAGTTTCTTTATTTGTGCACTGGCTTTTGAATATGGCCCTAAAGGGTTGTATTTGTAACTTACACTAGTAGGTTGGACATATTCAGATGCAGGGTGCATTATCAGCAGATTCCCTTTCTCAGGCAGTCTCTTACAGCAGAGCTATATGCATTGAATCACTTTTGTAATTCTCCAGAGATGTGATCTAGGAGTTAGAATGGTGGGATGATAATCTTAAATTTGAATTTATTGCCTCTACAAATTAATAATAGCAGTTAGTATTAATCCAGGTTTATTGACCCTGTTTAAAAAAAAAAACTTGTTCCCCTAGTTAAAGTTAAATCTTAGACCCTGATTTAATCTCTACCCATTCTCTATCTGAACGCTTTGTTATGAAGAGTATTTTCTCACAACTGGAAAACCACCTTGTGCCTGATCCTACTGACACTTAGTTCTGATCCCATTATAACTTTTAGGAGTAGCCCAATTTACATTCTCTTTCACTGGTCCTAACTTCACACCCAGGTCTCACATATGACTCCATGTAGCTGCTAGTACATGGCAGTGGCCACACCCCACTACACCACTTTGACTGGCAGAGGAAACCAGGTAGAGGGTAGTCTGGAGGGGAAATGCCTGTCCTCAGCATCCTAAGTTTGCTTTGGCAGACTGGGTGGAGAAGACCTCTTGGTCCAACAGCTGGAAAGGCACTGCAACAATGCAATGAGAACTACGTAAGTCTTGACGAGGCACAAAAAGGTGTCAGTGGCTAGCCACTGCAGCTAATGATGTTTCCAGTCATTGCAACTTTTTGTGCCACTGGCTTTTGACTTCAGTAGCCAAGAGAATGAGATTACTCCCATGCAATGATCTTATCACCACACAGAGGCATTCACTGTGGCAAACAGTGAAGTGACAGGTTTATGATTTCCAGTGCTCCCATAAACCTACATGGAGGCAACTTGGGACTCTGGTTGCTCAGCCTTGAATTCTGGAGAGCAAAGATTCTTGGTAACACCCTAGGTGACTGAGCATTCTTTTTAAGGACAGCACCGCTCATCCCAGTAAGAGAAGGAGCTGGAAAAGGTGCCATAAACATTGCCTGCCCAACTTTAGTCCGGCCATTTCACCATGACTTCTGGCTCATCCCCACACAAGTCATTCTATGAGGAAAAACAAGAGCTATCACTGTTGTGACACAGAACATACAGACCCTAACGGACACAGATAACACATCAAGACCTGATAGATGTACAGCATTATTGCAAGGTAACTTGCTACATACAGCATCAACATAACTGCCCTCAGTGAAATGAGATGAAGACAAAGGCTTCATAAAGGAACTTAGGAAGTAGCTACACCTTCTTTTGGGAAAGGAGGCCAGCAGAGGAAGGCAGAATTTATAGCATTGAAAATATCCTCCTGAAGTCTCTGAAAGAATTACCTCTGAGCAAAAATGAAAGCCTAACGACTCTACAACTTCCCGCTAGAAATGAATGCTTTGCAACTGTTATCAATGCTTATGCGCCAACTCTAGACAGTATAGAAGAAATAAAAGAACAGTTTTGGGGTAATATAATCAAATCTATACCCAGTGAAGACAAACGTCTACCTCTGGGAGACTTTAATGCCAGAGTTGGAAAAGATAGTAAGGCTTGGAGTTGTGTAATAAAGAACAATGGAATTGGGAAAATGAACAGCACTCGTTTACTCCTACTCAGCAAGTATGCTGGGCATGAGGTCCATATTGCTAACTCAATCTTTAGGCAAGCCAACAAATATAAAATGTGGTGGATATATCAGAGATCAGATCATTGGCACCTGACTGAGTCATCATGTAGCAAAGAGACATCAGGGACACTGAGATCAACAAAGCAATGGGAGGAGAAAACTGTTGGACTGACCACAAGATGATCAGAGCCATTTTCAATTACATGTTGTTGCCACTCAGTAAAACAATGTGAACCGATTAAATGGAAATTGCAAATAGCAAAGTTGAGACATCCATTTCATCAGGAAAAACTAAGGGAAAATGTAGAGGAAAAATGGATAGCATTATATCATCACCCAATAACACACTTGAAAAATGGAATATATTCAAATCAACCATCCTTCAAACCACAGAAAAAACTCTAGGCAAAAATCAAAGACAGCACTAAGAGTGGTTTGATGGAAATGATGATGAACTCAAAAAGATCCTCAAGGAAAAGAATGATGAGCTTATGTCTTGGCAAAATGACAAAGGAACAACATTAAAAAAAGACATATTCAAGTACCTGCAAGCCAAGGCTCAGATGGCTTAGTCTTACACAGTATAACTGTTTTTAAAAGAAAGCAGAAGAAATACAACATTATGCCAATACAACAAACACCAAGTTGTTTTATGACACCCTGAAGGTCATTTATGGCCCATCAAATTGGGGCCAGCTCTACTAAAGAGATCAGATGGGTCTACTTAATTAAGGACAAGTAAGGCATTTCTGAAAGATGGGTATAGCACTTTACCAAGCTATTAAACCATCTCTCTACTGTCAACCCCTCAGATGCTAGATCCAGCACCCCATGGATGGAGAAATCACCCAGTTACTACAAATGAGGAAGTGCAAAAAGCTATCAAACAAATGAAGTCAGGCAAATCACCAGGCAAAGACAGAATACCAGCAGAAATCTATCAATGTATAATCCCCAAAACTGTCAGTTGTCTAGACAAAATTATTAAGGCTATCTGGAAAACTGAGAAGATTCCTCAGGATTTCAAAGATGCAATTATAGTTACACTGTCCAAAACTAAAGGCCACAAAACTGAATGTGGCAACTACTGGTGTTCCTCCCTGCTATCTGTAGGTGATAAAATCATTGCTTGCATTTTGCTCAATTGGGTTGTCAAAACAGTATCAGAGAAGCTTCTACCAGAGTCTGAATGTGGATTTGGATCAGGTCAGAGCACCACAGATGTGATTTTCATTTTGAGATAGATTCAGGAAAAAAGCATTGAACTGTATGTTGTCTTCATTGATCTTAAAAAAGTATTCAAGACTGTGAGCAGAAAAGGCCTTTATCAGTCATATTCAAGCAACAGTACTGTATGGACCACATTCTCATGTCAAACCGATGTAAACCTGGAATAACTCCACTGAAGTCAAGTTTCAGAGTGGTGGCCATGTTAGTCTGTATCAGCAAAAACAATGATGAGTCCTTGTGGCACCTTAGAGACTAACACATTTATTTGGGCATAAGCTTTCGTGGGCTAAAAACCACTTCATCTGATGCATCAGATGAAGTGGGTTTTAGCCCACGAAAGCTTATGCCCAAATAAATGTGTCAGTCTCTAAGGTGCCACAAGGACTCATCATTGTTTCCACTGAAGTCAGGATCACAACAAGTACAATCAAGTGGTCTAATGCAGGTTTTTCATTTCAATAAAATCAGCAAGAAGATATTGGTTTTGGTGCTGAAAATCATTAATTTTACATTCTGATGGAGAGACTCATTTGTAACTTCACTTTTTTTCAAAATCCAGAATCAAGATTTAGCCAGACAGCTGTCAAAAACTCTCTGAAATAAGGAGTGGAGGGCCTGATCCTACTCACCTTATGCAGACTGAACTCCTACCAAAGTTAGTACATAAGCAAGGATATTAGAATTGGAGTCTAAACTTGACATTCATTTTAGGCCTTAATTCATTAACATGGAATCAGTGTGTTCCCCTTATTAATAAATCTTTCCTCTAGAAATATGTTTTTACCCAATTTTTAATTATGTTATGAGGTCTATAGATCGTACAGCAAAATTAAGTATACTTTTTTATACACTAATGGGAAAATTATTTCTTGAATAAATTCCCATCTATGACAGCAGGTAGAGATTACTGTCTATGAGCCTGCAGCACTGGAATTGCAGCAATCTGGAAGTAATCTAATCTGAAATGCAATAGCATAATCTATACCAAGAAGGGTCTTCTGGGCTTTTGAAATGCTAATGTTTACAGAAACAAACTGCACATTTTTCAATATCTCTGATAGCACGTTAAATTCAGATGTCAGGGGTTTTATAATTTTTCTTTGCATTTTGTTTCAACTATTTCCACTTTTAATTCTCTATTGTTAAGGACTTCATACACAGGCAACAAACCGGGTCAGGAAGGCCAGTTGACTGAACTGTCCCAGATTCTACCTAACCTACCATTGTGTCAGCAGCCAGTGATGAAAAGGGGTCATGGGACCCAGCTCTGGGTGTCTATACTATGAAATGATACTTCCTACTATACAATGATGCAGTGTATATTAAAAATCTGCTATTTTATCTTCGTAAAACAGAGCTAATTTCATGCCCGTTGTTCTCTCCAGAAGTCCCAATCAGCATTGGGTCCTTTTGAGATGGGAGCTGTACAAATCCTGAAGTAGTCGTGGTTCCTACTCTTACCAGCTAGCAGTCTGGTGCTTTACAGACCTATCGTGCTTAACTTTGAGCATGGGAGAAGTCTCACTGACTTCTATGGTCCTATCCAGGTGTTTACAGTTAGGCATGTGCTTAAGTACCTTGCTTTATCAGGCCCTTAGTAATGTCAAAATAAATCTAAGCTCCCAAAGGAGATGTATGTAACTAGGTCTTCACTTTAATCAAAGCAATTAGGAAAGAGTAAATCGGCAGCAGCACTTTGCAGTAATCCTTGTTTAATTCCAATGCAATTTTTAAAAGTTAGTGTAAAGAATATTTGTTTGATGTGTTTGGCTGAAATCCTTGAAAAGTATCCATGCAATTATGCATACACAAGACTTGTATGTATCCCAACTTCCAATGTATGACCCCACTCCAGGAAAGTACTTAATGCAAGGATGTGATCGTAATCATACTGAATATGGGGCTCCGGCAGCAGGGCTTTGGTGGCAATTTAAAGGGCCTGAGGTGCCGGCTGCTGCTGGGAGCCCCGGGCCCTTTAAATTGCCAGGGGAAGCCGATCCACCCCGGTACAGTGCACCGGCTCTTGCCGGTATGCCATACGGGGGGCGTACCGGCTTACTTTCACCTCTGATGATAGCTCACAAAGACAACACACCCAATGTGTCCATGAGTTAACATTTTAGCCATCTGCCATCTAGTGCTTTAACCTGTCCCCTGAAACACATGACAAAAACATGCTTTATGTTGTGCAGTTGAGCAAACGTTTTTCTCGCCTTGTATCAAGACATTATGTATGATTCAAATAATATTTATTAGATTACTACAAATATTCAAATTATGTTTTTTTAAATAACGTACAACAAGGAACATCCAAACCAAGTTAAGGTGAAAAATCCCCCTTAATTTCAGCCTATACAGTCAGATGCAATAGTCTGTGTGCAACTGGATTAACATGCCAAAAAGATAACTTGAGGCTAGAAGTGTAACATCACTCAGTAAATTAACATCAATAATTATAAGCTGTAAACAGTAGCAGATATAATTAAGATCTGAGGCCCAAGGGTTCTGTATGCCTAGCTGCAACTGACATCATCAGACACTGTGATCTTGATGTTTGAGTCCCTCAGGAGGCAGCAAAGTTACCAACGTTACACTACGTGGAATAACGTGGCAATGTTAAACGCATTTGCAAAGGTTTTTTCCCTAAGACAAAGAGGGCTCTTTTAAAAAGATGAAAACAATAATATTCTGATGCACTGAGCATGATTCTGTTGTTCCTCAGGATAACTCTACAGCCAAAGAGATGTCAGCACTTCCTCTCTCTCTCTCTCTCTCTCTCTAAATTAAAATGAGCTGTTACATTCCCCTGCAGCCTGAAAACTGGCCCAGAAAATCAGAGGCGGATGTTGCTTTGTTACAACCTTTGGGGAGGTTGTGGTGGGAAGGATTTGGGAGAAAGAAATATTGTTTGTGGGTTTCTGAGCTGTAGGAAAGAAAAGTAAAACAAAATGGATGGTTGGATTGGGAAGATTCTTTTTATGCTTTGAAGCAAAATAATAAATAAAAAAGGATCACACGGTTTCCAATTAATCTATTCAAGCACTTAAGTAGGTGGTGTCAGTGAGGGCACTCAGTACCCCAGATGAGGTGGTTAGGATCAGACCCTAAGTTCTTAGTGAAAACCAGTTGTGTACCCTACTATGGAAAATAATAAAATAACAGTTGTTCAGGAGCTAGCACTTCAACAAAGCACTCATTAGGGACAGAAGATCTGATTCCCATTTTAAAAAGGCCACAGAACAGTTATACTGGCAAAAGCCCTGATGTTGATCCAGTTTTACAAGTATTTTAGGGCATTATACCATTATAGCAAGTCCCCTTCTTGTACAGGAATAGCTATCCTGGTATAGAGCACCAATACAATTGAGTCCACACTAGGGAGGCTGTACTACTTAACTATACCAATATAGTTAAAGCAGTACAACTTTCTAATGTAGATAAGCCATAACCCACTTTGTGCCCTCTAGCAATATAAAGGGGCTGTAAAGTAAGTGTAATTTACTCCCATTTAAAAGCCTCTTTACTGGTCCAGAACAGTGTCAGAGTGGAAAGTGACCTAAGTGTAAATGAGAACCAGGCCCAGAAAGTTAATGCTATTTTTATTTTTAAGCTTGGGGACTCCTGCACCCTTGAGATCAATGGGAGTTTTGCCATGTACTTCAATGGGTGCAGTGCTCAGAGCCCAGCCCTGCAAATATACACGGATGTAACCTCATGGGAGGGCTCCTATTCATAGACTAGTGCTGGTGGTCCGTGGGGAGGTGGTTATTGCTGGGAACAAGCAAGTTTGGCAAGCCTTATGGCAGGTACAGAGAAGAGATGGGAAAAATTGTTGTGATGAGTCTGTTTCACCCATTTTGATCCTCCTGCAATATTTGTGTTCCATGAAAAGACACAGAAATGGTCATTTCACAGCAAGTCACTGCTCAGTCAGGAAATTTCACACAGGCACACTTTGCTCCTAATGGCAGATTTTCTTTTGCTTGAAAATAAGTCTCTATTTCCACTGAAAAAAAGCCAAAATAAATAAGCAGAGGTGGGAGGAGAGGGTAGCATTGCCATTTATCAAGGAGAGCTAGTGGCTGAGGACATGGGGGACTTGGACAGCTAGAGGAACCGATTCAAGTCTGTTGGCTGGAAGAGCAGCTATAGAAGACTTTATCCCTTCCTAGCATTACCCAGCACACCATCCTGTGTTCAGGCTCCAAGAGAGCGTTTAGGCCAAAGCATTGGGATTTTTTTTCCTGTAGCATACATGTCTGTTTCACAGTCAGAACCGAAAATGGCTGCCTGCAGAGATCATGAGGCAAAGGAGCCCAAAGTAGGTGATCCATATAATGGATGTGGTGTGGACTAGGATGCAAGTAAGGATGGGAACTCCCAGCATCTCAAATCCCCATGGTTGGAGGTACCCATATTTTTATGATGCAACTCAGCTTATTTCCAATCACGATATTTAAAACGTGCAGGCTGAGTTTTGAAGGCTGCCTTGAGGATTTAGATGCTGTTCTCATCCCAGAGGCAGCTCTGATAATGTCAGCCACAATATTTTCCCACACATTGTAAATTAACAGAGGGAGAAAACCCAATCTTTTCCATTTGCTTTCCATCAGACGCCCTCCTGAGGTCAGGAAGCACGTGGAATGTGAGCTGCCTGAATTCCATACGAGTAGAAAATGGGTTAAAAGTGCTACTTAGTGACTGTAGCACTTTACAAAAGTGTGTTTTGTTTGACAGGACATAATAAAAAAATCTTTTAATCTCTGTCACAGTGGGTAGGTGGAAAGGCCAAAAGTCTAAATGTTTTAAAGGAAAAATCTAATTAGTATGCAAATTTGACTTTCTGCATTAAAATGTCATTTGCTAAGTAAATGTTGTTGCACTGTAAGTTCAGGTATTTGATCATGTTCTGTCAAGGTGCCTTTGCAAATTTCCTGAATGTAATAATAGCATTTCAAAAACAAAATGAAATTCTCCCTTTGTTACTATGCATTGGGGTATGCGCCTCCAAAGTCTATGTGACTAGAATATCGTAAGCCATCCACTGACTACTTCTGCTGGTCCCTCATCCATCCCCCACCCCCACAATTTTGCAAAATCTTTTTTCCACTTGGTGCCTGCAGAGTCTTTCTGAAGCAGGGGAACAGAGAAGTATACCCCTGCATACTATAAATTCAAATTGTTCGAGCATACCAACAAAATGATTACAGAAGCTATTGTAGTCATTAAAGTCAAAGGAAGTACCAGCTGAGTTATTGTCAATTACCATTGAAGGTTACAACAGTGATAGCATTTACAGTGTTTGGAAAAGAATTATGTACATTTTGATAGTTAACTAATTTCACTGTCTCAATAAAATACACATATCCCTGTCTGTCGAGGAAGGACACGAACAAGATCAGTGGTTGATGGGCTTGCCTTGTTCTCAGTGTGAAGATAAATTATCTAATATAAAAATGATGGAAAAATAATGGTCAGGCAAAAATTGGAGAAAAAAAATAGACTAGGAATTCCAAGTGTAGTCATCCACTGACTACCTGGATCAAAGGCCTGCCTCCAAACTCCATTTTTAATGCTCTGAAGTAAAAAAAAAAAAAAAAAAGTCTTGCAATGGTTGGCAATGGAAGGGACACAACATAGCAGTGCTGTTGAGAAAGGACAGACGTCCTGTGGAAGAGAAGGTCCTTGCTGTGCTCTGTGGGCTGTCTGGCTAAAGCTATGACATTGTGATATATAATTAAATTGGTGAATACAATGTCACCAGAGTTCATAGATTTGTATGTTCACAGTTAAGGGACTATGTAGGAGCATCCAACCTATTTGTTGAGAGCCAAGAGTCATTCTGAATGTCCAGACACCTGTCCACCTTGAGGGATAAGGGACTATGGCTAATTTTGCCTCATTTACATTTATGCACACCTACCACTGTCCCCATCCAACCCATTAATATGTGCTGTGCAAGGCCAACTAAAGGTTGAAGTTGGCCCATGGATTTTTTCAGTATAGTTTATACGATTTCATTAATTGATTTCTCTATATGTTCAGAAATTTGTGCATCCATGATTTACATTACAGTCACTGCAAAAAATACCAGGTTAGGCTTTCAAGGGCTTTAGGCCCATAACAAAATGCCTAATTTGCACATGCAATTACCTCGATGGTCACCCTGGGTGACAGGTTCAACACAGAGAGGCTAAATGGTCCATGGAGACTGGCTTACCCTCTTACACCTAGAAGTTGTCTTTTCGTGGCAGATTTGAGGCACAGTAGTAGGAAAGCTGGCTCTACCATTGTCCATGCCGATTCTGCGAATAATCACCAGCCGTTAATTCCTGGCACCGTTAACCTGGCCCTTTTGTTGAGCTCTAAATTCATATAATAAGAGAAACTATAATAGATTTTTATTTATTTGCATAGTAGTAATTGTGCTGGTTTAAAAAAAATTACCAACTCCACTGCATAGAAATGCTTTCGCTGCATTAGCAATTTTTATATCTTATTGGCAACACTCTAAAGCAAGGAAGAGTCAGACTCCTTGGGTCCCCAGAGATTCTTGTAATTATAGCACTGAGTGCTGGAGCATGAATAAAAAAGTCATTTGGCAAAATGGCCATCTTGGCTTGCTCTGTCTTATCCTCCTCTCTCTATGACTTCTAAGTCCTGTTTGCTCAGTTTACTAGAGAAACACATTGTTTACTCTTCGCCAAGGCAGATGTTTGCTTAACTCAGCACCTTCTGCTTCCTTCCCTAGGCTCAGGAAAGTCATTCTGTTCGCTGTACTTTCGTCTCTGCTTACATCACCTCCCCACTGCCAGCCAAGGTGCAGGAAAGAAAAAGAACAATGGTTGCTTTTGAGAATTGCTTATTCAACGCATGAAAGTGGCTCCATTTGCAGTAGTTTATGGGACCTTAGCCACACATCCTTGTATTTTATAAATGACACATAACAAAACACAGGGTGTGTTGCCTAAACTGTATCACTATGCAAACATGCTCATCCAGCCATTGACTATTTATCTGTTAAGCACAAAACCCTGTCTTTTAAAAGAACATTATTAAGATCCAGATTTGAACTGGCTTGTTGCCTATTCAGCCGAGCCCTGCTGAAAGAAGCGGGGAAGTGTGGAGAGCCAAAGTGCTAGTGCTCTGGACAGCGCTTGCCGTGTAGCGCCGATAAATGAACCCACTGGCCAGCAATGCGAACAAAACTTTTCTGCCTCTTGGGGGGAAATCGACCCCTTGCAAAGGATCAGCACAAAGCCGTCAGTGCTGGCAACACTTAAGTGCTGTTTTGAGGCCTTAAATGAGAATGGAGTGGTGCAAAGGCAATGGGCTGGCCCTCTATATGGGGTGAATCTCATACCTAGTGAACAAAGAGCTTGATGGGCTTCATTGGGTACAGTCAGGGAATGACCAGGACATAAGTAACTTAACATTTAACATCCTATACCTTGTATTGCATTTAAGGCCTGCTCCAGAGTCCACTGGATTTTGAAGTCAATAAAAGTCTTTCCTTCGTCACTGAGCGGAATATCCTTTTTTGTTTTGTTTGTTTAAGGCGAATAAATCCCAGTCCAGCTCTCTTCTTATTGCACCTATGCATGGCTCTGTGCATATCTCTTCCCATTCCTGCTCTGGTAAGTTGTGAAAATGACTCCAATTTATCTAAGGCAGTGCTCCCCAACCTAAGCTTAGAAGATGGATCTCTTAAATTTGAGGACTCATTTTTATTTATGCTTCAGTAACAAAATCAAACCAAACCACTGTGATCAAATGAATCTGGAAGTGTTGATGCATATTAAGGGCCGAATCTGGTTTTCAAAGAAGTCAGCAGCAAAACGCCCATTGACGTCAGTGGCAACAGGAGCAGACTCGAACAAAAGGCAAGAAATTCAAAATTCAGCACCTGCTGTTTGGAAGGAGAAAGCGGCACTGCAGAGTGAGCTGATGTTCTGTCCTCCTTAACCTCATACTTCCTGGCTTTTGTGCCAGAGATTCACAAGCGGCATATTAATTTTAAAAGCAGGGATTTTTTCTTCTTCCATTTTCCAGCGTTGTGCTTTGTTTCCCTTTTTCTTAAAAAAAGAAAAACATTTATGGGATGTTACAGGGAAAAATATGTCTCTAGCATCCTACTAGTCTGTTGGCTAGCAGTGCAGGAAGCACTGCCATTGGGGTTAACAACAAAGACCCTGATTCTGCAAAGGGTGACCAGATGTCCTGATTTTATAGGGTCAGGCCCGATTTTTGGGTATTTTTCTTATGTAGGCTCCTATTACCCTCTGTCCTGATTTTTCACATTTGCTGTCTGGTCATCCTAATTCTGCACCCGTGAAATCACAATTTTTTAAAGTGGGAGCAGGATTAGGTCTAAAGAAAAAATAGTTAGAGGAGAAACTGATTGGATAAAAAATAAATAAGCCATATTCCAGAGCTTCAAAAGCAACAATTTTGAAGGACCTAAGGAGATATCATCTTTCCCCTACTATCTTCCCTTAAGGATTACAATCATTACTTTGTCATTTAATTAATACAGTGATAGCACTCCTGGAAGTACCCTCTGAGGTACTTCCTGGGGTCGCATCAGTGGGTATCCTGAGCTATGAAGAGATTTGATATTTTTGTTCAGCTTAGATCTACATTGAAATGAAAACAACTGTTCTGTACTTCAAACATAAAAACATGAGAAATTAGAAACTAAAGCACATAAGAATTTAGGAATTGCCATAGCTAGACAGTTTGATGTTTCATCTAAACTGAAATTCTGTCTACAACAGTGGCCAATGCGTAATGCTTTAGGGAGGTATTTAAACCTCCCTTAATGCAGCTAATTTTGCTTCACCATCCCATGGGAAGCTATTTCTTTCTGTCCTCAGAGGTTAATTAGTTATCCTTTCAACAATAGACCTCTGTTACCCTTTCAACAATAGCTTTATAATTTTTTACCTCTCTCTATAAGATGGACCTGGGGTATCCTGGACATGTCTGACTCATGAAATGGTTAACAAAACTCCAGGTTCGCTCTCTCTATTGGTGAGTCAAGCATATTATTTTTTATGGAGTGAGAACAAAGGATTGAACTTGTTTTATTTTGGACAGGCAAACTCAAGACAATAGAATTGTCTTCATTAACATGTGTAAAAACGATAAACAGACCCAAAAGGTATAGGGGATGAAGGGCTAAGGAACTTGTACTATTCTACCCCATGTGATTATGTTGTCAGTGTTCTTATGCTCTGCAGATATTGCTTTCAGCGCAGTGACCTTTGAATAAACAGGATTGTGCTGTGCTAAGAGAAACAAAATAAAAATCACAGAGATATTGGAAGACTCCATCAGCCTTGTCTGTGCTTTCTCTTCAGCTGCTTAAACAGATGGACATCTCCCCCTCTCCCCCTCCCCAAATACTAACTAAATGCTTTAACATGCATTTTTTCTACTGAAAAAGAAGATCACCCTGAAAGAAGATCCCCTGAGGTCCTCTCATTCCCAACTACTAGTCTGCTTTTGTCTTGTTCAGTATGGAGAAGGATAATTTAATTGGTGGCCTTCTTGTGAGATTCTCATAGTTTACTCTATCCCCATTGCACATTTAGCAAATATTGTAGCCATGTCTGATGGCGGGGGAGGGGGGAAGGAAGATAAACTTTTCAGTGTCTGTAGGTCTGTTGGAAAGATTATATTGGACTTTTTCTTCCGTAAACATAAATATTGCGAAAAAATCTACTGCTGAAACAAATAATTTAAACAGGCTCTCCGGAAAGCTAGGAGATTTGCCTTTCCCATTCATGGCACAGAGCTTGTGGTTCATATTCTTCAAATCAATCTGTTGAAAGAAGGGGGAAATATCTATGCATCTGTACATCCCATTATAGCCTAATCTCTGAATGCAGAAATGGCATCTGGGAAGTGAAAAGCTGTAAAAGTCATTGATGAAACCCAGCCATGGCTTATTATAAATTCTACTCACTTCATAATGTTATATCCATTCCACATGAACAGCTTTCAGAAGGGCCATTGGGCAACTGGTATCCATAGAGCAACAAACTATATTATTTCCTGTTACATGCACACATTCACATTACCCAAGTACCCTCTGACTGCAAACTAAACTTTGGTATAGTCATCTCTTTCCACAGAACTACTGCATATTGCATCTGTTCTCATGAATGTCCTACAGAGTGTGTTGTCACTGGCTCGATGGCTATTTCCATATAACATGAGTTAAACAACATGCACAAAGTCAACTCAGGTCATCCTTACACATGAGCCTAACTCCTGTTATCTTCAGATTTTAGAGCAGTCCAAATGGGATCTTTTTACTGGCTGTTCCAAAACCCAGCTTCTCAACCCACTTGAAATGTAGATCTGTAACTTGTAATATACCCACTGTACGTATACCTGAGCATCTGTCAAGCATGCAGTCGGCATCTGCTTCTGTGCTGAATATGACAGCAAACCTCATGGTGTGTTTGTGGTGCACTGAGAACTCAGGCTAGAAGGGCGAACATTTTTCACTTCATATATCATCACTTACAACTCGCTGCTGGGATTTTACTGGCTTTAAAGTGTTCTGGAAAATGGAATTTCTTTGGGTTGTTATTTGTGGCAGTTCTACAGTGTTCAGAGCTAACCACTTTGGATTAAGGGGGCACTGGGACTAATATGAAAGTCATGCTGTTTCAGCCAGTTAATAAGGAAAAGTTTCCTTTTTGTTACCTGGCCTGGTACCAATGCGTACAAATGACTCGATCCTGCCAGTGCTGAGCACCTTCAGCTAGGTCCTGAGCACCCCCAGCAGTCATAGGATCAGGGCCTAAGTTAACGTCACTCCATCAAAAGCAATCCCAGCAAAACCATCCCCTGCAATGCCAATACAAGCGTCGAGCACATTTCCAGGCTTTCCTATAGCTGCTTCTTCTCACGAGCTCATGGCTCAAAGGCCAATAGTCAGGATTTAGGCTCAGGTCTGGAAACATTAAGTAGAATGAAAAGGGGTAAAACTGCGCCAGGAAAAATTAGTTGTTGTCTCACCTTTGGGCAGGGCCGGCTCCAGGTTTTTTGCCGCCCCTAAGCAACAGCAACAAAAAAAAGCCAGAGTGCTGCCGCCGAAGCAAAAAAAAACCAAAACCAAACCAAAACGGAGTGCCGCTGCCGCCCCTTGAAAAGAGCCGCCCCCAAAGGGCCGGAATGCCGCCCCTTGAGAAGTGCCGCCCCCAAGCACATGGCCTAGAACCGGCCCTGCCTTTGGGTTTCAGCCTCACAGACGCCCCAGACCCTCCTGTTTCATCAGGCAGACCTGAGCTAGAGAGACATACGCTGCTCCTTCTTCTCGGCCCTACAACATTGTTCGGGTACTATGGCTCTGAGTACATGCTGTGCCTCTCCGGTGCCACAGGCCATAAAGATACTGCCCGGTCTGAGTGGCGTGGGAAGGGGGCATTGGTGGCTTCAAGCCAATTTGTGCCTCCTGGATTCTGGGTTTGACAGGGGTTGTAAATTAGAGAGCCCAGGGACCTGCACTACCTTATGGAAGCCTATTCCATTCTATATACGTTCTTATACTGCCCTTGTCATCACAGTATCTGAGTCCCCAGATACTGGGGATATTCATGTATGGTTGCCATTGTCTACTCTGCCACCAGGTTAGTTGTAATGCAGTGTGCTGTGACCATGTCTCCACCGGCTGGGCCTGCCCTTAGCACATCATTATGGAAGAAGCTGCAAGTGAGGAATTGCATAGGACCATATACGTCCTATGTACATTGCTCCTGTGCTGAGGAAATTCTGCTGCAAGCTATTGCAGCCCCTTTACTTGCAGTGATATGGGCTGGAGTGAAGGCCGTATAGCAAAAGGAAACTGAGCTCATATATTGAAAGAAGCGTGTAGTGTCAATGCTGGTTAACAGAACCCAGGGCCAGTAATTGCACCGGAGTCTTGGCCTTCCTTTTCAACTAGGTAATCAGCTAAAGAGCTAGCAGCAATGGCTGTTGATGATTCTCATGCTTGTTAAGGAAGGCACGTACATGGTTCTGAGAATGACACCTGAAATGCCTGCTCTGTTCCAGGGAAATAATCTCATGATCACTATTAGTGCGGAGGAGGGATTGCCTTTCTTCAGGGGTAATGTCCACAGCTCTGTGCTACAGCTAATGGCCATGCTTGTGGCAGTACGTTCCCCAGGCCTCTGCTGGTGTGCTCTGTATGCACGTGGCAGGGAGGTGTCCCTTGGATCTCTCTCATTTGTCTCTTTCTGAAGCATGATGCTTAATCCCCAAGGAGCTGGCATCAATAATTAGTTCCATTTCTCTATCTGTATTGAAACAGCCAGGCTTGCTTCACTTGTTGTCTCCTGTTTGACGCTGTGCAGTTCTTTCACGCCGTGGGGCTTCTTTCTGAGTGAGCTCCCTAGTGTCAGCTCAGTGGGGCTGATGGTAGAAGCAGGATCGCTGTCTGTTTCTGCATTCTGTGACGGCTGAGCACAGGGTTACTTGACAGCACCAACTGCATCCGAGTGCCCACAGCTTGAGTTTTAATATGACTGACATCCACTAGCTATGGTAGCTCCTCCCACATGTGAATGTAGCTCTTGGGGTAACCTCTCAGAGATCGTAGAATATTTCTTTAAATGCGGTTTGTATATGAATGACTTGTAGAGCAACAGTATGATTTCACTTGACATAGGCGCTGGATAGTTGGTCGTTCTCTTGCCATGCTAGCGGGCATAGATACAATCTATTACAGTTCCTGCAATGTTAGTTTGGGGTTTTCTTTCTTTCTGTATGATAAAGTGACTTGGTTTCTCATGTTTCTTTTTGAATAGCTGCAGCAACTCAACCCCTTGCACAGCTTATATTTTCCATCCAGCCCAGCTAAAATATTGCACCCTAGGGAAGATAGAAATAACTATCACACCTATAAACTAACAGAGCCTGATTCTGCTCTCACCCTAAGGTAAGGCAGGGGTAACTATGCAAATCAATGGGCGTACAACGGAGTGAAAGTAGCATAAGTAAGAACAGAATCATGCCCAGAATTCCTTTGTGCCAGTATGGGAGACTGTCTCTAATAAATATTGAGATTCCTACATGATTATTATGATGCTTCAGAAAGGTTAAAGTATAGACATGATTGTTTAGGGGATAGGAAGCAGTTTCACTGAGCATCATCAGTCTGTTAATAGTGATAGTGCCAATTACCAGCCATTCTATGTTTGGATACAGATGTAATGATGGGATCTTGACTATACAGGATGCTAGCTGTGTTTTCTCTTTGATATCCCTGTTGCACATTAACTGTATGGTTATCACATGTTCTTGTGCAGCAGTGACATGGTAACTATAAAATGGTTCCACTGGAAACAACGATAATTAAATTAGGCAGCAACTCACATTATCATGGAACTTAGAGATGGAACAGCCTTTTACGTTATCTAATGCTTCTGTCTGCAATGCAGGATTGTTTCCTGTGGCATGTTTTCTAGTGCTTTGTTCACAATGTTTGGATTAGGGCTACCTCATTACATCCTGGAAACTGGGCAAATAACGTGACACTAATGGAGTTTCTTTTCTATTGTGAGAGGAAAACACAGCATCTTCATACAGTTCTGATTAGTACCTCTCCATCCCACCCCCTCCCTCACAAGCTTGAGGGGTCCTGAGTTGTGATATTTCAAAATCCTTCCTTACAGGCACGAGAGACTTTAAGAAAAACTTTTAAATGAATCCTAAATAAGTGAGTGTGTCTCAGGACATACATGTGAGACTTGGCCGCTCTATTGACCTTTCAGTCTTTCTCAAGACTCCAACTGTGAAGAATTGGTTGGGAAACTATTTGGAATCTGTCACTGCCATTACTTAAGCTTCTGGTGTTGCTGCAGAGAGTATCATTGTGAGAGTTTCCTTCCCACCAGGGTCAAGCACATGTCTTCATGGTGTACGCAGACCTTAATGGCTCAAATGTGATATAAATTTGTGCTGTGCATGACTCTGTCATCAGAGTATTGGGCTGGTGCCCCATATTTCCAAAATGTGGTGTATTTTCATTGCTCAAGTGTGCCAGGCTCTGAGTCTCAACTGCTTGTTGGTAAAGTGGAGAAATGGGCAATGCCATAGAAAGAATAGGAATTAGAGGTTATTTATCTGTGCTGTAGAAGATGTTTAGGCCACACATTCAGTTTAAGCCCAACCAGCAATAAGGTCTTGTCAAATCAGTTTTTCGTTTATCCCGTCTAAACAGGAAGAAGTCCCTCTTTCGATCCCTCAGCCTAGAATTGAGAGTGGAAATTTCCTATAACCTAAATGAAGTGCTTCAGTTATATACTAAGTAAGTCTTTACATTTGCCATTCTACTGCTGTGTGTTGAACAAGAAATTTGCCCTCAACTGCTCTAAAGTGATTTGTTGTCAGAATTATAGAATCAGATATAAATACTGTATCACTAACTGACTGCAATTTCTGTAGGAATAATCTAGAACCCTAGGCACTGCAGGATTTAAAACCAAGAGTATTCATATAGAAAATGTGTCCACCATGACTTACATCCACACGTGCTCAGAACCAACAAACAATCTATCCCTGAGAACCACAATAGAATAAGCATACCAAATCAAGCCCACTATATTCTCATTCCATCAACTCACCCCCACACCTGAGTGCCTCAGAAAGAAGATGGTTTTGCATCATGCTTGAATGATCGACAAATTCAGGCTCTGGTGGATTGCAGTGGTGAATAGGGTGGGAGTAGAGTTACACTGTGAGATGCAACACTGGTAAAGAATCACAAAAAGAATGCACTGTGATCATATGACTCCCATGATGCTCTGTGGTGATTCACGCAGAACGGTGACATGAGTGTATTATAAGAGATGTAGTCCAGCCAGGGAGCCAGACTCACAGAGGAGCACTGAGGCACGGGGCACCCAGATTACAGCTCCAATGAGACACTGCAGCAGCTCAGATGGACACAGATTAATGCCAATTTAAGCAAAACCAAAATATTTCATTTTTATTTTCCCAATGGAAAATTGAAAACTTTTTGCAAAATAAAAATTTTTCCCATGAAAAATTTCAACAAAGCAGAAACTGCATTTTCCATTGAAAAACATTTTGATGGCAAATTCTCAACCATCTTTAAGCATGATCTGAAGTCTTTTAATGTTTCAGTTGTCTTCCCATTGATGACAACGGACAAACACATTAGTAAGAGACAGTCCCTGTCCCAAAGAGCTTCCAGTGTAAGTAGACAAACAAAGGTAGGGCAGGGAGTATCATTACTTCCATTTGACTGATGGGGAAATAAGTCATGGAGAGATGAAATGATTACCCCAAGGAAACACTGGAAGTGTGCTACAGAAATGGGAAATGAATCCACATTTTTGAGTCCCAGTCACAACAAAGCCAACCTTCAATGAATACATTTGAATAAAAAAACCACACATTATTGATTGACTATTAAATACTGAACAAGAGCTACCACTGGCTGGCTGAAAGTTTTGAAAAAAGTTCAAAATTTAAAAACAAACCACTCAGGACAGACATATTAAAAAGTTTGCTTGAATAATAGCATAAGATGGTAGGCTGCATTGAATGTTACCAACTGTAATATGTCTGAAGTGTTTTCTATGATGCTCTTTGTCAAATAAGTGCAATAATAGCACTAAAGAAAAAAACCTCTTCAAACACGAAGCCATTTTTGTTGGTGGCGCTGAATTTTCTGAATGCCAACTACCTGCTGAGTAAATCTTTGGAAGCGCACAAAAAAGTTTGTTCTTTTTTAAAATGTGGATTGGTTTGGGGTATTGTTTGATTCTACCTTTGAAAAGGGTCATATTTCTGGATTTAGTTGGATAGTTTATTTGTTCCAATTCATTTAAAAGGGACCCTGCAGCTATCTGAGAAGAGAGTGTGGTATTACATTATTATTGCTCTGCAAAGTATGGGCAAGAATTTATTGTAAAAATTCAAAGATTTTCTGTGGGAGTCCTCTCCAAAATGAAGGCATTCAGTCCGTTGTAGTGTAGTTAACGTGCTAGCATTGCACTGGGCTAATTAGACTAATCCAGGGTTTCTCAAACAGGGGTGGCCGCTTGTGTAGGGAAAGCCCCTGGTGGGACGGGACGGTGTGTTTACCTGCCCCGTCCGCAGGTCCGGCCGATCGCGGCTCCCACTGACTGTGGTTCGCTGCTCCGGGCCAATGGGAGCTGCTGGAAGTGGCATGGGCTGAGGGACTTACTGGCTGCCACTTCCAGCAGCTCCCTTGGCCTGGAGCAGTGATCCGTGGCCAGTGGGAGCCGCGATCGGCCGGACCTGCGGATGGGGCCGGTAAACACACTGGCCCAGCCTGCCAGGGGTTTCCCCTACATAAGCGATGACCCCTGTTTGAGAAACCCTGGACTAATCTCTGACATACAATATTAAAATGCCTGCTAAGATAATACTGGGTATCTGTAGTTCAATGTAAGGGATGAGGAAGATGACTGAGGTCTATCAGCTTCCTATCTTCCTGTCACAGGAACCAAGAACTCCTATTAACTTCAGTGAGAGCTACTCATATCCTGGGGCAGGAGAATAGGGCCCTGGGAGGGGGATCAGCCTTGCAAAAGGCTGAATGCTTCTTACAAAGTACTGATTGCCTTCAATTATCTTGGACTTCATTGGAAGGAGAGGGTGCAGCACATTGGAGGTTGGATGCCAGGATTTTTACTTCTTACATGAAAGCAAAACAACAGCATATAGTTATCCCATAGCCTTTCTCTCTTCCCCCTCAAGCTGTTTTCGGTCTTGTCTATAAAGGGAAATTGACCTGCATAACTATTCTGGAATAGCTATTCTGCAATAACTCCCCATGTGTATACTATTCCAGAATAAAAGTGCCTTTATTCAGGAATAATTACTCTGCTCACAAAGCAGAGTAATGATTCCAAAATAAAATCATTTTTACTGTGACATAGAGTACCCACATGGATGAGTTATTCTAGAACAGCTATGTCAGTCAATTTCCCCTGTGTAAACAAGGTCTTAGATCTTTAGGACTAAATCCAAGAGTTTACTCCGGTGAGAAATCCCATTGTATTTAGCCCATGTTTGGGGCTTAATCTTGCTTCCATCAAAGTCAGTGGAAGCTTTGCTATTGTTTTTATTGGCAGCAGGCCAATATGCCTGTGGTTTGCTGTCATAGTCCAGTCCCTATCTAAAAAGAGAATGGGCATTTATGACTTTGAAATCTCTATTTATGTGGCTGTGCATGCATTGACCCTATCTCGGACTTTACTCATTCATAGGACTCATCTGCACATCGAAAGACTACTTCAACATGCTTCCACTGCCACTGAATAACTTTTCCAGGAAGAAAGTCACAAGAGATTTCAGCTGTACTGTAATGCAGAGTATAATGACAGTATAATAGTATCTAACCTCCTACAAAGTGCTCTGAAAATGGGGAGGTTGGCTGAGATTATTCACTGCTGTGAACAAATCCCCGCATTCCTCTGTGCAGATAAAAAAACTCCTGCCTAGCAGCTCCAAATTGGTTGGAATATTCATGCCTCTAATTAGAGAAACCTTTATAACCCACTCCTTACGCCATTCCAGAGTTACTGTGAAAAGGATCATAAAGAGCCTGCAGAATGTACTCTCTGATTCACCTGTCTTATTATTTTTGCAATCAAGGATAGTAGGGAGTATCCACTGGATGCCCAGTGTAAGTGTTTCGCATGCAGGAGCTTATGGCGTGATATATTGTGCATGGCTGTGATAATATCTTCTTAGCATGACAGCAAACAGGAGCTAATAAAGTAAACAAAAACAAGAATGTTAATATTATTAGCAGATAAACCCTTTCTACTGAGTAATGTCCACGTTTCAGGAAAGTACAGCTTGGCTTTGAAATTATCCATGAGTTTTAACTAAAACATTTTTGCTTCTGAAGGCTCTTAAGAGTCAGTTAATGCAGCAGCATCTTCTGGACCTGTTGGGAATTTCCAGCAGAAATGTCCATGGAGGCGTATGGTAAACAGTTATTTAGAACCAGTTGGTCAAATCCTTCAGCCCCTTTGAAAATCAATGGGAGCTGGCCCGAATAAGGATGCAGCAGCGTAAGAGCTGGCCCATGAGAATTGATAGCATAACTCCCATAACTGGGCCCCTAACATGTCTGTTTGCCCACTCTTCAGCTGAGATCTGTTTTCAACTGTAAGTAACCAAGAGGAGATTTCTGTATATTATTTACCTCAGTATGTCCTTTCTCTCATTCCTACCATGTGCTCCTCTCTCTCTCCTTTCTCACTGGAGTCTGACATAATAAAAAGCCATCACCAGTGATTAAAATTATTTCTTTCCATTCCAACACCTGCTGCTGCCTTCCAGCACCTAGGTAGTATTTTAATACTGGCATATACAGTTGGCATATTAATAATTATCACCAGCCATCATCATAACTCATGTTTTATTAGCATGTAAAGTGGTGTAGGGGACTGGGTTGAACATTCCTGTTGAAAGTCATAGAATGTGCCACACTAATAACTTCCAAGTACTAGTCTTCCAACTCCAGGACCTGATTTCCCCTTTGCTATATATGAGCAATTTCCACTGAAGCCACTGAGAGATGCGCTTGAGATTTTAAAGCAGCCTAGTGGATTTAGCCAGCTATATTCCATTAAAATTAATGAAAAACAAGTGCCTTGGACTGCTTTAATCTTAATCTACATGTAACATGAAGGTAATTAACCACTGACACAACCTACCTAAGGCTGTAGTGGATTCTCCAGCTCTTGAAGACTTTATATCAAGAGTGGAGCTCTTTCTAAAAGATTTGCTCTAGCTCAAGCCAGAAGTTGTAGGCTTGATGCAAGAATTACTGGTTGAAATTCTATGGCCTGTGTGAAGCAGAAGCTCAGACTACTTGTTCATAGTGATTCCTTCTAGCCTTTAAATCTATGAATATCCTATAGGAGCAAAAACTGGGCTGGAAATTTTCCATTTAAATTTCCCTGCTATATATTTGTTTTTGCTCATAATTGTTTTTTTCTGGTGTTTCAAACCTTGTTCCAACAATCTATTATGAATCTGTTATTGTGTCACCAGTGTTAAGTCATTATTTATCTATTATTTATTTATTTATTTATTTATTTATTACGATACCTCATAGGTGTGCCAGTCATGGAGCATTGTGCTAGGGGCTGTGCAAACAGAAAACAAAAAAGATGGTCCCTGGCCCAAAAAACTCAAAATCTAATTAATTGTTCTATCATATATTTAATCTGTCTAATCAAAATAACTGCCGATTGTCTAGGGATTTGATTCAGAGTTAGATGAAGATGAATATGCATACCTTCTTTCATAGCTATAAAAAGGAGCTATCTCATTTCTTTTTTTAATTTTCTTTTGAGTTTTTTGGTGTTTTTCTGCAGCATATTTTCCTATGGTCTTAACAATGATCAAAGATCTGGAATCACTACAAGCCTGTAGCTTTCTATTTATCCATAGGCCAACTGCTGTGCACGCAGACATATTGCATGCTCTTATACAATATCCTGCCAAAGAAATGTCTTTAACTACAAAAGGCCTCTTATGGCTTGTGAGAGAGATGAGCTGGTGGGGATAATGAAAGGAAAATATTCACAAGTGTTCATTTATTTCCATTTCATGGATATTTATACAGTTTTATACTCATAGGAATGTTTGTGTGAAGAGGACGCGTTCAGAATACGTGTGTCAATATGTTTGGGCACAAATATTTCTACTCGTAGTGGGCAAGCGAGCCTCATGTTGATAGAAGTTTTAGTCATGCATTGAGCGAGCAGTGAGGACACCATGTGACCATGGACACAGGATGAATAGTCCGTTATAACTGGTGGATACTCAAAATAATAGCTACAGAGGATAATTCACGTGCTGCCCATAGGCTGAAATGTACTGGAATAAGCCATTTGACATGTGATTCCAAGAAGTGAACAAACTGTGACAACTGAATTTGTGCACAGGACAATGGCTAAATTCATTGAATAAATTGTCTCCTGGTGCTAGAGGTAACTTTGGGTTGGATCCTGTGTGGTGTTGAGAACCATCAACTCCCACTGCCTTGGCTCCTGCAGAATTCTATTAACTGTAATACCGTTACACTGGTTTCAATGAGATCAGACAAAACCCATATGTATTGAATGGGTTTCCATGTGTATTGATTTTGTCCAGGCCTTATCTTAAAGAGAAGCTGCAAAGGTTTGGTTACCTCTAAAATGTCTGCTTCTGTTCTGCCTTTCATGTACACCAGGCCTAAAGCATCTCTGAACATGGAGACACAGCCCATTCTACTTGGGACAATCGTCGGCTGGGATAGAGGTGTTCCATTGACTTCTACACTGTCCCCACTTTGTCTCTACAGGGCATACAGGAGGCTTCATTATTTTATGCTTCTGCAGAGAGCTGGCTGAAGCATAGGGATTATGGGTGGCATAGGAGGCATTAGTAGTGGGCACTATGTAAAGCAGTCTTGTGACTGATCTACTTTATGCGAGTGCAGGGGTAGGCAACCTATGGCACGTGTGCTGAAGGCAGCACGTGAGCTGATTTTCAGTGGCACTCACACTGCCCGGGTCCTGGCCACCAGTCTGGGGGGCTCTGCATTTTAATTTAATTTTAAATGAAGCTTCTTAAACATTTTAAAAACCTTGTTTACTTACATACAATAGTTTAGTTATATATTATAGACTTATAGAAAGAGACCTTCTAAAAACATTAAAATGTATGACTGGCACGCGAAACCTTAAATTAGAGTGAATAAATGAAGACTCGGCACAGCACTTCTGAAAGGCTGCCGACCCCTGTGCTAGTGACTGTATCAGCGGCCAGACATCCCCCGTTTGAGGGATACTTGAAAGTGGTTTAAGACTACTTTGACCCCCACCTGTTCTTGAGTGTGCTGAGCTCAACTCAGACACTGGAAAGGATCTGGGTTGTTACTATTATGTACAGCCATACCATGTTTTAATTTGCCTCCCCAAGTAACCAGAACCTATTCTAGCATTTCTTTTATTTAAAAACAGCCATGTACTCATTAGCTCCTACAAGAACAAACTAACAAGAGATGGAGGTGAAAGAAATTCTGGAGAGGGAACACATTTTAGCTTGAAGGGCTTATTATAAAAAGCGGGGAGTGAAAAAGCATGATATCAGTAATGGAAAATGCCTAAGTGTAGTCCATTCTAAATCTCAGTGTGCATCTAAAATTATTTCTGTTAGTTACCTGTCCAGATATGAGCGGTAATCGTTGTTATTATAACTGTCTGATGAAAAGAATCAGAGCTACAGAAGGTGAGGGTTTCAAAGATTTGTAGAAAAGACAGATCAGTGCTCAGATCAATCTGACCTTGAAATCCACGTGTTTTTGTTGCTTCTGCATCCTTGGCTGTTTTCAGAAACAGATTATTTCTGGCGAGAGAGACAGACAGAAACACACAGAGCTTGAGAGAGTCTGGCTTGTGTTTCAGAGGCGTAAATCATTTTCTCTTGATTCTCCTTTTGGATTTTTGCATAGAGCAGAATTAAACTAATTAATTATGGCAATAGCATAACCATTAGTGCCCAGCTATGTGCTAGTTGAGGGTCGGCGAGGGTTTTCCCTTTAAACACTGCTTGTGTTTGGCTCTGTGTGTGTGTGGTGGACGTGGATGTTAAACACCGGGGCTATTACAAAGGGGCTAAAAATACTGGTTACTGGATCTAGTGCTGCAAGGTGCTGAACACCGTCACTTTCTATGGGATTGTGGGTGCTCAGTGACTCTCAGGAGATGCCCCTAATGTGGGGATTATTCATGCCCCCATACCACTTTTACATTACATGGGGGAAAGAGTGCAAGAGTTCAGGATTTTCATGAAATCGCACCAAAAATAAGCTCTCACAAAGCAAACACATGGGTCCCTGGTTGTTCAAGGCTTTATACTTGCTCAAATCCTGCTAAAGACCTTGGGATCTGTGTGGCTCACACCCTGAAAAACACCCCTTCAAATGACTCCCACTGACGTCAATGGCAAAACTCCCAGAGACTTCAATACTGCAGGATTGTACCCTAAATAAGCTCATGTGGGAGGCATGTTAGTTTTGGCAATGCGGGGAGGGTGCAGGAGTGGGACTCAGGTGACCTGGGTTTTATTCCTGGCTCTGCCACAGACACAGGGGCGGCTCTAGGCACCAGCGGGCCAAGCACCTGCTTGGGGCGGCATCCTGGGGAGGGCGTCATTTGGCTCCGGTGGAGCTCCCGCCGGCATGCCTGCGGCAGGTCCACCGGAGCCCGGGACGAGCGGACCTGCCGCAGTCATGCCTGCGGCGGGTCCCGTCTTCCCGCGGCTCCGGTTGAGCTCCCGCAGGCATGACTGCGGCAGGTCCGCTCGTCCCGGGCTCCGGTGGACCTGCCGCAGGCATGCCGGCGGGAGCTCAACCGGAGCCAAATACCGCCCTCCCCAGGATGCCGGAGCCGCGGGAAGAGGGGACCCGCCGCGGGACTGGGGAAGGGCGGCGCAGCGCTCCGTGCTGCTTGGGGCAGCCTGATTTGTAGAGCCGCCCCTGCACAGACATGCTGGGTGACCTTGGGCAAGTCACTCCAGCTCTATGCATCAAGTGGGGCTCATCCGCTGTGTCAGGTAGTTCACCTCAGAGAAAGGAAACTCCTGTTTCAAATCAAGACCATCAGATCTGGCCAGCGAGTTTGTAAAAGTTGTGCCAGTTAGATATGCTCATGGGTCTGCTCCGCCAACCCCAGCCAACAGAATAAGCTTTGACTATATTTTGGGCTAATGCCCCAAGCATTAGTTTTGGAGATGTGTGGGACACACAGAGTCATATAGAGTTTAAGGCCAGAAGGGACTCCCAGACCATCTGGTCTGACCTCCTGTATATCACAGGCCACCACCAACACCCAGCACCCAAGGGAGACTGCTCCTGCCCCCAGCGGTTTATAATCTATGAAATAGGTTTAATCGTCTCTAAATTTCCTCGTTGTTTAGCACTGACTGGGCCTTACACAAAGGCCATTGAAGTCAGTGCAAAGAATCCCCTTCACTTCAGTGAGTTTTGGATCAAGCCTATGTTGAGCATATAAAGCTCCTGGTCTGTGCCCAGAACTGGGTCAATGTTAATGGGAGCAGAAGGACTGTGGGATCAGACTCTGAAAATGTGCCCTCTTTTGGAATAAGTCACATGCTCAACTTTGAATTATTTTAGGGTTATACCAGCAAAAAACCCTAAAACTTGCAAAGCTGCCACTGGAACATTGAGATTTTTTTTTTGGCCATGTCACAAAATTTTCAAAATGCCCAAATACTCCCATTTCACTTGCTCTGCAATGTGCTCCATCCAGCTCCTCTGCATGGGATGTGAAGTATTTGCTCCATGCTGCACTGCATCCCAGTGAAGCAAAAATCATTCCTTGCTGACTGGTACCCTGCTGACATCCCATTTCTGTTAATTAGGACCCTGAGTATTTAGCACAAAATATAAATGTGGCAGGATTCCAAGCTGCAGAAAGGAGGGAAAGGGGGGGAAATGGTTGGACAGCTAAGGGGATATGTAAATGTATTTAAAATAGATGATTCTAGCTGCAGTGAACAGATGATTTTTTTTTATTCCGACTGGATGGCTTTAATCAAAAATGATAGTTCATACATCTGCTCTTTGAAGATAAGCCTGCAGTTACACAAATCACTTAAAGACAGAGGCTGTGGTGTGCTGATGAGACCTCAGAAAGTCTAACCCATGACTAGGACGATTATAGTCTGGTTACTTCTGCAAGTTGCTAATTCTGAAATATTAGGCTGAGTTATATGTCCTGCCTGAGACATGAAAGTGAAGCCTGTAGATTGTGCTAAAGCAATTAAGATGTTTTACAAATCATTAGAGAACTTTCTTGATTTAATAGGGAATTTTCCCCCTCCTCTTCCCAACTTTTCTCCAAATGTTTGACCTAGAAAGGCAGCTTTCCATCATCTTGACATTTATTTTATAACAGAAGGTGGAGATTATAAATTAAAGCGAGCCGTCTTTAGGGGGATTCAGGGCTCCTCTGGAAGCTGCAGACTTAAATTTAGGACGATACCAGAAAGTATTTACCTTTAGAAAGATTAACTGAAATAGATTGATAGAACTCAGATGCAATCTCAGGAAAAACAGGTTCAGAACATATAGAAAAAATCCATTCTTCGAAGCCAAAAGAAAAAGGAAACACACATTCATCTTGTTTCATTTCTATTTTGATTTGAACTCATTAGAAACAATATTTTTTAAAAAAATGAGTGAATATCTTGCTTTATTTCATCAGGCCCATGTGTTCATTGTCCGTGTAAAATTTCACAGGGAGGAGCGAATTAGACAGAGACTTTGGTGGCTTTGAATGTGAAGCACTTGGACTATAGAGTCACCAACAACGCTGTGGATTTGAGGCTTGATCCAAAGCCCATTGAAGTCAGTAGAAAGTCTCCCATTAACTTCTCTGGGCTTTGGATCAGGCCCTTGGTGAGAATGTGGTAATGGGGGGACACGTAGCTGCTGAAGAGCTCAAAAGCTGAGGAACAAAAGAAAAAGATGGGTCCTTTCTCTGCTTATCCTTGGCCAGATGTGGTGTTTTTCTCCTTCCATGCTACTTTACATCCCCTATTCCCTAGCATAGCAATGCAGCACAAGAACTTTGTTGGCTACACTGCCGTTGACTCTTTACTGCCCTCTCTGACCCTGGTGATGGGGTCAGGGTGCATTGGTCCCAGAGGATATGTTAACACCATTTCCAGCAGCATTCAATAATCTTCCGTTTTCACATGGACTTTTGTCTGCATAGACAGGGGGATGTGTTTGTGGAGCACCTCTTTCCCAGGACTCTGAGCACACCTACTTTATTTCTTGCAGGCCTATTGGTGAGGCGAAACAATCTATTTTTTAGCTGCCAAGTTTTAAAAAATACTCTATGTGGTGAGGATTTCTGGACATGTTGGGCATCTTTCCCTCTGAGTCAGAATGGTGGCTGAGCAGATGCTACTGGGTTCAGTTTGCCTGGGATTGTAAGATTTTCTTTGGGTTTTTGGATGCACGTTAACCTGAAACCTGGCCCCCACTGACTCTCAAAGGAGGGACACTGTGAAACTTGTTAAGCCACTCCTTCATTGCTTGAGGCCTCTCCTAGGAGAAATGGGAGGCATTGTGACCTGTAGTGCAATCTCCTTCTTTTGGATCTCCAGCACGTGGCAGAGTGGGGCAGTTAACCACATCTGGCATCTTTGTGGGACCAGCTAAGCAGTCCTGTTTCTCTTCTACTTGTACCATCTCAACACTGGTATCTTCTGGAGAAAGGTCTGCCTGCCTCCCTCATCCCCTGTTCAGCAGCATCTTGGAAGATCACAAACACCTTTCTGCTGCTGACCACCTATGCCTCACTCTGTGACCGAAGGTGTCCAAAAAGTGTATGTGCAGCTAGGAATTCCCAGAGGTTACCTGTTCTCACGAGCATCCTAGCTGATAGTAACTGAAACTACTGATGGCCAGGGCAGAGAGGGTTCAGCTGAGGCTGGGGAAGATGGAGAAGGAAAAGGAAAGAACGGGGAAAATGTATTAAAAACCTTTAGAAAATGTTATTAAAATCCACTGTGGTTTAGGTTTTTTTTTTATAAATTGTTATTATTGTTCCCTGGACACAGCTCTGAATGTTGTGAGCTTTTTTGACTGTATTTCCTTGTGGTTCAACAACAGGTGTCTACAGCAACTAGCATTAGACTTGGACTGAGATTTTTCATTTCCTTGCTGCAAGCTGCAGTAATTGCAAAAAGCTTTGAGGAGCTCCATAGAACCACTATAAAATGGCTAAAGCTCTTTAACTATTATATGGTCCTAGAGAGGATATTTTTATAGCTATGGACCATTATAAATTCTCTAGCTGATGAGCCTTACATTGGATTTTTTGTCCACACTCTAAACTGTAATTGCTTAATAATTAATTCTCCTGCTATGGTGAAATAAGTAACTGGAATGTGTCGATATTGTTTACAACCTGGGATCGTTCTTCCTCTTTCAGGCCCAAGTCTGCACGGCAACGAGCATCTTCAACTCTATGTCAAAAGGCTCTCAGCACCTTGCAGGATGGAGCCCCCTCTTCAAGTCAGTTCAGTTTGCAGAGATTTGGGAGCTGGATCTCTTGGTGTGATGCTGTTTGGTTTCTATTTTCATGGGTCTCATCTCTCATCTCCCGGGAGGTTTGGATCCAAGATTGCAGTTTGGCCTACTGTAACAATGGATTATTTTCACCTCCTTCTGCTTCCAGTTCTCCCCACACATTTTGTCTCTAGGATCCCCAATCTTCAACCTCTCAGTTGTTTGGCTCTTTCTATCAGCTGCTTGGCCTTTGCTCCCCCCTCTTGGCTCTAGCTCACCTCTCTTCTCCATAGGTGCCCCTAAGATGTTTCACACTAGTGAGCACCATGATTTAGTCTAGTACAGTGGTTCTCAAAGCCAGTCCACTGCTTGTTCAGGGAAAGCCCCTGGCGGACCAGGCCAGGCCGGTTTGTTTACCTGCTGCATCTGCAGGTTCGGCCGATCGTGGCTCCCACTGGCTGAGGTTCAGCGCTCTAGGCCAATGGGGGCTGTGGGAAGTGGCGTGGGCCGAGGGATGTGCTGGCCACTGCTTCCTGCTGCCCCCATTGGCCTGAAGCGGTGAACCGCAGCCAGTGGGAGCCACGATCGGCCGAACCTGTGGACACAGCAGGTAAACAAACCAGCCCTGCCCACCAGGGGCTTTCCCCGAACACGCGGCGGACTGGCTTTGAGAACCACTGGTCTAGTACATATACTTTTCAGGAAATAATGTCCTTCTTTAAACTCCCACTGACCTTTTAAGTCTTGGATAATTAAAACACAGGTGCATTTTAAAAGAGTGGCTCCAGATGTCCAGCACATCCAGCTGAACATAGCACAATCCACATAACACACAACCCAGGGGTCACCCGATGAAGTTAATAAACAAACTTAAGGAAGTACTTCTTTTCACAATGCAGTCAACCTGGAGAGCTTGTTTCCAGGGGATGTTGTAAAGGCCAAAAGTATAACTGAGTTCAGAAAATAAATAGATCAGTTGATGGAGGATGGGTCCATCAATGGCTATTAGCCAGGATGGTCAGGGATGCAACCCCATGCTCTGAGGTGCCCCTAAACCTCTGACTGCTAGATCCTGGGACTGGATGACATGAGATGGATCATGTGATAATTACCCTGTTCTGTTCACTCCCTCAGAAACATCTGGCATTGGCCACTGTTGGAAGACAGGATTCTGGGCTAGATGGACCATTGGTCTGACACAATATGACCATTCTTATGTTCTATCAGTTAACCCACTTTACTGGTATCTCAGATGACTACATGGGCTCAGGGAAAATATTGACAGCTTTTAATTCAAATTGATCCCATTCAGAAACATCAGAGAACCATCCTCCATCATCTAACAATTTGGTAGTTGCACAGGACTTTGTATGTGCTGATTATTCCACACACTGCCTGCAGAGATGTCATGTTCATCGCCTGGAATAAAACTCCAGGCCTTCTGCGCCACACAAAAACACAAATCTCACCCTCTTGAGCTAAAGCATGTTCTTACAAATGGGCCACTAGCCTGTTAGCTTTACTGTGATACAATAATAAATAAATAATTTTCCATTAACTGTAGCAACATTAGGGCCTGTAGAGTCTGTTACTCAGCCACTCGAAAGCAGCACATCTGACCAGGTCTGACATCCTATACGCAAGGGAGATTGGTATACTTGTAATCGCACATACAAATAGATTGCACTCACTCCATTAGTCCTATAGTTTGGGCTATATTCCAGACCTAATTTATAGGTATGTTTGTGGGACGTGTTTGAGCAAATGTTACTAAGTCTAAAGGTTCCCCCAGGGGTTAACCGTATAGTCTGTATCTCCTATTATAGTCTCAGGCCTGTTATTTCTTTGTGAGGGCTCTACTTTCATCAGAACTTCGTCTCTTTTGTTGTCTTTGTGAGGGCAAGGGCTCACTTCTTATAAGCGATACCATCACTTCTTCAGAAGCAAATGTCCACCTATTCCTGTGGTCTCCAAATGCTTGCTGACTCTTGTGCAGGAGACTTACCTAGTCTTGGAAGTTTGGTCTCTGTATGCCAAGGCCTTTTATAGGATTGGAAACCAGTTTGGGACAAGTAAGAACATGTCTGAACTTTCACCCAAGACGGCACACTCATTCTCTTCCCCCAAAAGTGATTATACAGTGTGACCCCTCTCCTCCCCCGTCCCCCCAGTCCCCAGCCCATTGATGCTAATGGGAGAGCGGTACAATATTTAATGGATCCAATCCTGTTCTCATTGAAATCAGTGGTGGTTTTGCTATTACTTTCAGGTAGGATTCTGGGTGCAGGATTGGGCTCATCATTGTTATTCATGAGTTGTATCTGCAAGTATTCAATGTAAGCTCGTTATAATGTAATTCAATAAGTTGTATGTTTCTACCGCTCATCAGTCATAAAACTGGTAATTAGTCCTACAATTCTACAGCTATGACAATACCTAATAGTATTATCACAGCGAATGTATTGAGAATGTGTTTTGTATTTTCATTCTTGCAACTCAAAGGGAACAAATCAGTACTGTTTTTTTTAATTAAATGTATCTGTTGAATCCCACGCTAATTTAGGTTTTAGAGATTCCATCAATATCATGGCAAATAATAAATATGCAGATGCTTGGACTACATCAGTTTTAGTGCCGTGATAAAAAGGTCATTTAGTGGAATGCTCTTGTGTTTATATGTACTGTATTTCTTCACCAACACGAAATAGATCAGTCATTTCATTCATTCTTCTGCGGACAAAGTCGCTGATGGTACAGTGCCCAACTGCAGTGAAATCTCTTTATAAAAAGGATATTCATTCCCTCCCACCCTGACCAACCTGATTTCATGTCTTCAGGAACACTGTGTCAATTATAGACTAGAAAAGAAAAAAAAGCTGCTGTCAAGGGGCTTCCGAGGAGTGGAATTGCCATGCAGATCTAGTTACACCATGTAAAATTAATCATTATATTTCTGCTGCTACCTTGTTTTTCTATTTGTGTCACACAGGGATTCTTAAATGACCTAATATTGAATCTAGTGAATTACAGGCTGGAGACCACAATGTTTGCTATGCCCTGACTGAGGATGGATTGATCTACAGGTTGCATTTTTCCTCATCTGCTTTGGAGTCTGTTCGCCTCCTGAGCCACCTCATTAATCATTCCTGGATTTCACCTTTCCATAAATGGGAAGAACTTGTTAGTAGACTATTGTTTCTTTGCAGACTATATATTTTTAAAATAGTTTAATATGTGATAAGCACAAAATCAAAGGGACGTTGTGAAATCTTTCAGTTTGTAATGAAAAGTGACATTGGAGGTCCCAGTCTATACTCTGATTCTATCCCTATTAATCAATGCACTTTAAGCACATGCTTAACTTTACGCATGTGCTTAGGTCAGTGGTCCCCAACCTTTTCGTCTGGTGGGCGCCAGTGGAGCATCCGCCGAAATGCTGCCGAATTTCTGAGGCATTTCGGCAGCGACACCTCTCGATGACGTCACTTGTCGGCGACGTCATCGAGAGGCGTCGCCGCTGAAATGCCGCTGAAATTCAGCGGTATTTCAGCGGATGCTCCACCGCCGGCCAGGACGCGGGTGCATTTAGATGCCCCCTTGGGCACAATGGCGCCCGCGGGCACCGTGTTGGGGACCCCTGGCTTAGGTCCTATTGACTTCAAAGTGACTTGAGTATGTTTTTGCAATAAAAGTGTGTGCTTAAGTGCTTTGCTGAATAAGGATGGACTTACACAAATATTTAAATGTTTTGCCAAACTGAGGCACTAGTGTTTTAAAAAATGAAAAGTAATCCTAAGAATTTGAATCAAACTTTTAAACTTAATACATTGCATATACTATTAAAGTTGATTTATTTGAGAACAAAGGGATTTCTAAGCACAGAGACAGAGGATTAGGAATTCCAGAGTTCTAACATTGGCTTTGACAGAGACGTTGTCTCTGTGCTTGGGCACTTTTACTCAGTTTCCCCATCTGTAAAATGGCAGAAAGAGTCATCTGGTTTAACTTATCATGGTTTGTAAAGTGTTTTGAAGAAGACTGTGATTATTTACACTCGATTAGTAATGCAGTTAAATGGAGTATCATTTTAAAAGAAGAATGTCCCCTATAGGTGAAATATTGGTAACTAAATATTACACATTTATTTAAACCTTTTCAGTTGTATTTCTCTCCCAAGGGCATGGATTTAGACAATGTATTACAAAGAAGCTGCCCTATTAATGAATTTTCAGTTGCTTGTCTTAGTGTTGTATAAACAGTGTATCGAGTTTCACCAGCTGGTATTTCTTGACTAGTATATTGTCAGGTCATCACTTCATAAACAGGGCCCAAATAACTGTTTGTAATATTGTGCCAAGTCCTGCAGCTTTTGCTCATGCAAAATGGCCTCCATGGGAGTTTTGCAAGAGTAAGGGCAGCAGAATTTAAACTTAATACATTGCACATCCTTTTAAAGTTGATTTATTTGAGCACAAAGGGTTTTCTAAGCACAAAGAGGATTAGGAATTCCAGTGTTCTAATATTGGCTTTGACAGAGATGTTGATTCTGTCCTTTGGCACTTTTACTCAGTTTCCTCATCTGTAAAATGGCACTAATTATAACTCCTACCTCAAAAAGTGTCACCCGGTTTAGCTTATCACTGTTTGTAAAGTTATTTGAAGAAGAGTGTGTTTATTTACACTCAGTTAGTAATGCAGTTAAATGGAATATCATTTTAAAAGAAGAATGACATTTTTCCATGACAGTTTCCACGCTGTAGAAAAACCATCTTCCACTGAAAAAAATGTTTTGATGGAAGGTTTTTCACCAACTCTAACAAACATTGATTTATACAGCTTCACAACTTGTCCATTATGTAAAGGCACAGAGAAGATGAGACTGAATGTTTCAAATGGGAATACCTAAAGTTTGGGAAACAGATTTAGCACCTTAACTTTAGGCACCCTCGTGTGCAAATTCTGGCCGAAAGTCCAGAAACTCAAAGAAATTTAGGTGCCTAATTCCTATTGAAATTAATGAACGTTAGATGCCTAAATACCTTTGAGGATCTGGGCCCAAGAGACTTGCCAGTGCCCAAATTTACATAGTTAGCCATTGGCAAAGACCTAAATAGAAGCCAGGTTTCCTGATTCCCAGATCTTTACCCATTGCAAGTTTCATTTTAGCCTGCTAGGTCCCTTTGTCAAACTATTCCCCAAGATCCGGGTAATGGCCTGGAGAAAATTGCTGTGCTTTCTGTTCAGTGATGATCAGGGCTTCTAATATGAGATTCTTAAATATGGTATCTATCTGGATGGTTGCTGATGAGTTAAGTGTTTTCATTTTGGAGCCTTGATCTTTATATTCGTAAATTGTGAGCCTGGTCTGTTCCATAGGAGTATAGTTTTCTATGTTTATAGGTATCCTTTTGAGGATGAAATTGCTGATGTCATAGTCTAGAATTTGATAAATTAACTCTCTTTGGGCTAAGGTGGGGACTCAGTGAAGTATTGTTCTGATCCTCCTGTGAGTGGGGAGGGAGCTTCAACTCTTGTCTAAGTCAATGCGAATTGAGGGTGTTTGGAGCTCTCAGGACATATGGAGCATCTTGGAGGATCAGACCATAAGTAGAAAGAGGGCATTTTTGGCTCTCTAAGGTATACAAAGGGTTTATGTCCACTCTTTTACCTTTCAGCAAAGAAACAGATATTTCCTTCAAAGAGACAGATCAGCTAACATCCCAGGTAATTATCATTAGTATAAGGTGGAATATGCCCTTTTATGTTTACACTTTACCACCAGCCGTGATATTGGGCAGACTCTGAATGCAGGTGGAATTAAATAACCTGTATAGAAAATGCGGTAGGGAATGGGAGACATGAAAAAAATCTTTTCAATCTTGACCTTTTGACAACGCTGGCTCTGATTTCACTAACGTAGTGACGCACATTTTGAAATGATTTCCAAAGAGCCTGGTATACTGGATGGCTGGGGGATTAGTAAGGGAAAAGGGAGCCTCACTGGTTCAAATATAGCACAGGTCAGTAGTGTCAGAACATCATAACCACGTGAAATGCATTTCTTGGTCTCTGTCCCATTCTTAAGAGCTAATCCAATGAAGTCAATGTCAGCCTTTCCACTGACTTCAGGAGACGCCGGATCATGTTCTTAGGGCTCAAAATTCACTACACATCACAAAATTCGCTACAACTATTTCCCCCCGTGGACAGTCTCAGCAGAAACTAGCTGCTCATGGAATCTGAACTATTCTTTTGTCCTTTGAGTCGGTTCCTCCAGGAAAGGACTGTGGGCCTAATCTGCAGATTTTACTCATGCAACATTGCCTCTAACTAAGTGGTATAGATGTTTTGTGTGGATAAAACAGGCAGACAAAACACTGATGAGGTGTGAAAAGAATTGCACTGCCAATGTCCATGCCAGATATCTCCCTTGGATAGATAGACAACTTCATTCTCCATTCTCTCCTTTCCAACAGTGTGGCATTCATTTCAAAGAAACATTCCAGAGAGACTTCATAATCCATGTGTGCAGTTCAATATCCATTGTGATGGACTTTTTAATTATCTTATTATGAGTTTTGGCACATAGGTCTATGTAATAATCAATTGTTGTCTCTCCTGACCATCCACCGCACACATATACACTTAATATTAGAACTGCCCAGAGAGAAAGTTAATGGCTCTCTGTTAGACAGCAAATAAAAAAAATGTATTAGTCAACTATCCACTGTAAAATATTATCTCTCTGCAGGCATATTCCACTATTGATTCACCTCAAGAGAAGTATTTCTGCTGCATCTACCGCAAAACAAATAAATTGCTCTGTAATTGCAAGGGTTGCAAATTACCATGAAGTGGCCATGGCAGGGTTCTGGTCCTTCAGCAGCACCCCCTTGGGTTCTGATGGTTTTGTACACTCACGCCGGGTCCAGTCACTCAGGTGGGGTGCTTAGTAGCACTATGAAGGGGAAGGAGTCTCAGCTGTCCAGCTGAGTTTCTCTGGATGCTCATCCCTTCTGGGGTTTTGATGGAACTAACATCTTATAAGCAAGATAATAAATGAAGGAAAAGGACATAATCAGCCTATCCCTACTGGGCCACTGACCTGTCTTCCTTCAGATGGGCCTGCAGTGGACCACAGTCTGGTTTAAAGTCCACTGGATCACCAGCAGAAGGAACAGGATACAGCCCTCTTCACCTCAAGGTGACATGTGCTTCTTTTAGGCAAGGGATTAGGCTCTGCCCTCTGCCAGCCTCTCCCAGGGAGCTGGGAAGCTCAGCATCCTGCTCACCTCCCAGAACAGCCTGCTACTGAACTGAGCTTTCCTGCTCGTGAACCCCATCTCCATTCTTATCATGACTTACAGGTGTGATGGGGCGGGGCCACTCCAGCCCAGAGCAACCCCTTAACCCATTCCTGATTGGTGCAGGGTTTATACATCATATCACCGGTAGTGATTAAAAACAGAATTCTATGGAACACATATGGGCATTTGGGTTCCAATGCCCAACCACTGTTACACAAGGGAAAGGCATAGAGATGACTTCCACTGCAATTGTATTTTTGACAGTTGGCACGTCAGGTGGCATGGAAGTGCCAGCTTTGAGCTGATTACAGTATTTTTCTTTCATGAGCTTTTTTCCTGCGGTGAATATTTGTGTTTGCAAAGGCTCCGGAACTGGCAATAATGAGAAACCAAATTTTCTGTTGACTCAGGGGCTTCACTTTTCAGTACTGTCAGTTCTTTTCTGATATACACAGCCTCAGTGAATACCCATCTGCACTGCCCTAGAGATGACCTTGAGGAACTCCTGGTAGCGGGTGTTTGGTTTGCAGAAAGGAGACAGTTCAGTCTCCATCATGTCTCTGAAAGATGAACGTGAATCACACTAATTTTATAGAACTATTCAAGGTGACATATGAGGCAATCTTCTGTCTAGTAAGGATTGAGACCACATGATCTATTTGACTAAGGACTCTGTCTAGACTGGAATTCTGTCCAAGAGATGGCTGCTTAGTTTCCTGTGGATACATAGTAGCTCATCTCTAGTTTGTACAGAGCTTTGGAATATTTTAATTCTATTTTTATCTTGCACACTGGTATTGTTAAAAGCACAAGGAGTTGTAACTTCTGTTACTGCACATTCCAAGAGATTGGGGATGGCTTGACTTCTATATTTCTTGGAAACGGTAGGAATTTAGAAAGAAATGGAGCAGTTTCTTCCCTTTCTGTGGGATGGAAGGGTTTCTTTTGAAATGCTTTAGTCTCTAACTCTTTCCGTGGTTTTTTTTTAAAGTAGATTGCTTTACTGATCTTCAAGTCCCACCCCCCACCCCCGCCGATGGGTTGTGTCTGTGGCCTGTACATTGCAGCTGTAAGAATAGTAGATAGGTACCCAGTCAGACAAGTCAAACTTCCTGAATAGGATTGGAATAATTAACCTGTCTGCACAGATTTGATCTTTGAACATGCTAGTGTGGACAGGCTGCTCTTTTTTAGATCCCTCAGACTTGAAGTCATATGTTCTTTCTCTCAAGGAAGTTTGCTGAAGTAAATATGGCAGCATGTGTCTTTTTAATAAGTGAGTTTTGTCCCCTGGATTTTCCATATTAACAATTCTATTTTGTCATACTCTGAAGAAACCTTTATTATCCTTCATGTCCCACCAGGCTCTGAAGACTTTGCAAGTGCCTGAAGCACTGGTAATGTAAGCGTAAAGCTCACAATTAGAACACCTCTAATTCCTTTCTGCATCAGTGTCTGTACTCAAGGTGGCTAAGTTCAGGGTTGGTAACAGGGGAGCTATATATCAATTTAGCCTTTAGTATTCTGTGTCTAGCAAAAGCAATAACCTGATCAAACTTCCTCTTCAACTCTATGATTCTGAACTTACCCATAGACACAAAATCTTGCACTTTCTTAATTAATATAGCTTTATAAACCTAGGGAGATTTCTTTGGGCTTAATGAAGGGATAAAACAGGGAAGTTAAAATCCAAGGCTCTGCTTCAGCATGCTAGGGAAATTAAAGTTTGTTTACATCCTGAGCCAAACATTGGCATTATCTTTTCATTTTGAGCTGTTTTTCATTCTCCACAAAGTTTAAAATATCCAGGCAGATTAGACTGGAGAGGCAGCTAGCTGGGAGATGCTAGGTCACCCTGTATTTCTCAAGCAGCCAATGAAAATGTTTCTTTATTGGAAGCACAACGTGTCCAAAAATTCCCACTGATATGCACACAAGAATCAGGCTGGATGGAGATGCTTTGCAGTAATTGTGCAGCGTCCTAAAATTGATTGGTTTTGGTAGCATTTTGACCAAATACTGAAATGCACTATATACTGTACATTGATCATACAGTGTAGATTAAATAAATATGCCTTACCAGTGCCTTGGTGGCATGGATTGTGTGCTGAGGGTTTGGCGAGTCCAGGAATAAGAATAATTTCTTGGATTTCACTTCCCAGGCTCATGGTTTAGGCATAGATTCAGTGCTGAATAAGAGTTAGGGTTTGCATTCAGATTTGAGCTTTTTCTCATAAAATTTCATTCTCAGATGGATGAAATCTTGCAAACTCAGCCAATCTCTTGAGTTATAGCTGTAAAATCAGCTGCCATTTGAAAGATTTTGGACACATATGAAAACAAATCTCCTCTCAGATTTATAATTTATCCAGAACCAAAACTCTATGGCTGGATGCAAGCCTAAGATTCGACTCCAAAGCATGTCAGAATTTGAAAGGGTTCACATACGTGTTGCTGGTTTGGCTTATCTCATTGCAAGGGTAACACCTGCAAGTTGGTTGGCTGGATCATACAATGGCCTTGTGACAGGGCACTACCTGGAGAACCCTGATCAATGAGGTTGCTGCTGCCCTGGGAAGGTTGCAGGCTTAATTGAAGTTAATTTGCCAGTTTCTGTTGGTGTTTACTGACACTTGGGTGGCAGCTGCTGGGCTAATGAGGCAATTGGCTCAGTAATTGGGAGGATATATTTGGGAGGAAGGAGGAAGTAAGGGTGGGGGTTCAGAGCGTGGGAAGAGGAGAGAAAATTGTGTGGAAATCGCCGTCTGCTGTGGTTCCCTCTGTAACAGCTTTGTAATGGAAGATTAAAGCATACGTGGTGAAAGGCAAACCACCTACACATGTCTGTGGCTAGGACACCATGAGAACATGCTAGGCAGTGCCATTCACAGGGTAGGTGAAGGGATCAATGTTGATCTTGAAGAAGGCTGGCAACACTATGAGCATTTATGGAAAATGAAGCACTAAGTGGTTAAAATCCTCACCCTGTAATAGGCCAGGTGTCCTCAACTCTTGCTGAATCCCAGCATCTTGTAGGAGCAGCTGTAAGTCTTTCCCAAAGTGGCACAGAAAGTCTGTGACAGAATCAAGAATAGAACTCAGGACTCCTGACTCCCTGGCCCATGCTTTAAACCATCGTCCCTCATTACAGAAGAGAACAGTGCCGTATCCTCAACAACAGAACACCACATGGTAACTTCTTGTTGTCCTCCAATCTATCACCCCTGCTGAATGCCTCCCAGGGGCACTCACAAAATCTTAATGGGCTTTACCAAATGAATTAAGAGGCTTTATAGCTTTTATGCTGTGCACAAAGGTTTCTGAAAACTTCTGTCATCGGTGCAGTAAATCACTCAGAAGTAATAGGATGGAGTGAAGAAAGTAGCATATAAGGTGAAGAATACTGTTGCATTTACTCCCAATGGAAGGATAAGAAATCATGTTGGCTTTGAAATGCCTATCAATCTTAGCTGTACATTCCAGTGAATATGAACAATTCTGGAACCTTTTAAAATTCTATAATGCCCATAGTAAGTCAAATATGAAAACTGCCCCAAGCTTTCTGAAGCAGTATTATTTGAATGAACATTAAAAGTGAACTTCTTATCTCAAGAACATAATGGGTTCTGCAGGAACAATTTCCCATTGATGTAAATGGGAACTGGACACTAATTCCAGGGCATGGAGCAATTCCTCCTTGGGTTATTAAAGTTGCTCCGTTTTTTTTAGAGACCCAATGGATGGCAATGCTGCCTGTTCTGTGGTGCATTCTGCTGAAATGCACCGCTTTTGTGAACTTCTTTCACAGATTAGTTGAATCCTTATTCATGAGGACTCATTATAAAGGGTCTGTCAGCCTTTTCATTAAAAACCCTATTTTCCAGGGCTTAAAGCTGCTCATAAGTACTAATTCCAGGCTGGAACCTCTGATCTTAGTTCAGGAGTAGATTTTTTTTTTTAGGTGAGACAAGTTCCCTTTTTAGAACTTTGTGAAGCTCGAAAGCTTGTCACTTCCACCAGGAAAAGTTGGTCCAATCTCACCCATCTTGTCTCGCTCATCTTCTGGGACCAACATGGCTACAACTACACTTCAAACAACAATAGAAGATTTTTTTAAAAAAGAAATTTAACAATAGCTTTATCGGGGTTAATGTTCTGGGAAGTGCAAAAAGGTGAGAGAAAGAAAAGGGCTTTAGAGGCAGCTTGAGTCATTTCAAACGTTTGGTTCAGGTATTAGCAAAAGTTTTGGTTGATTCTTATTTTATCCCAGCTGGTTTTCCATGTTTAAGACCTGATCCAAAGTCCAGCTGAGTCTTTTCAGTGACTTCAATGGGATTTAAATCTAGCTTAGTTCTAATTCTTATTTTCTCGTCTTAAAGACCGAGGTCCTATCTTGATCCAACTAGGATTTTTTATATTGATTTTAATGGGAGCAGGTAAAGTATAATAAAAACAGCATGACCAACTCCTACCCCAACCCTTGCATGGAAGTAATAGATCTGATTCCCTATAGACTGCTGTACATATCCAAAAGGTCAAATTGCATTGCCCAGTTCTGATCTGTTCTTAGTGGACCTTGTGAACTACGGAGTACTGACTTGAGTAAGAACCATTTGGCTGCCCTACTGAGCAGTCCACTAGTTACATTTGAGATGAGAAGGCTTTTGGAAAAACCTGCGATAACTCAGTGTACACAAGCTAGGGCTCTAAATAGGAATGCCTTTGCTGTTGTACAGGGGGTTAGCCTTATCCACAGAAGTAGATAGCGTAAGGGTTCTCTTGGCTTTTTTTTACAAGATACAGTGGGGCAAATACATCCCTGCTGTAGCTTCAGTGGTATCTGTGAGTTGAATTTTGTCTAGTACGTTTTAAGAACTTACATGATGTAACAGAATGTCTCCGGAAGTGGTTAGAATTTCAGTTGCATTGGCATCTTTCAAGTCTCTTTTACATGGCGGGGTGGGGGGGGATTAAATCTATTGCAATCATTCTATCCATAGCTTCCTTTCCTTGATGGTTGAATTACTGGAACTTGTAGCTATAGTTCCATCCCATACTCACTCATACATGATGGCATTTTGACTAGTAAGCGGACAGAACCCTTTCCCCCTCCCAAGATGCCAAAAAAAAAAAAAGTTGAAACTTCAAATATATTTGGGAGGCTTTGGAGATCTGCCAACCAGGTAAAGGACAGATATTCCTTGGACTAAAAGAAAAGCGTTGTTCTTATATGCTGCTGTTCTAATAAAGGGAGCACATCTGCTGAGTATCAGTGTTTGTAATTGCTGTGCCTTTTAATGTTGTGGGAAATATTATAGTTTATTGATTGGGAGTTGGTCAAAATAGACTGGGAGGGAACAGCGTATGGGTGTTTTTTGCTCAAAACCTCAAAAGTAATTCCATACCTACTGTTCTCAGTTTACAACTAAAACAATGTTTTTTCTAACTGCCAGCAGCACACACTTAAAGGCTACTGGACTGGTATGAAAGAAGCACTATGAGCAAAACCAAAAAACAACGGGATTGTGTCAGTGAATCTGAGAGCATTCTCTGATGCATTGTTATTCGTTGTATCTTTGCACAGTCCCACTGGTATAATACAAATTTAAATAATGACTAACATAATTTGTCCTACAGACAGGGGCAGCTCTAGCAATTTTGCCGCCCCAAGCACGGTGGCACGCCGCGGGGGGCACTCTGGCGGTCGCCCGTCCCGCGGCTCCGGTGGACCTCCTGCAGACGTGCCTGCGGAGGGTCCGCTGGTCCCGCAGCTCCGGTGGAGCATCCGCAGGCACGCCTGCGGGAGGTCCACCGGAGCCGCCTGCCGCCCTCCCGGTGACCACCAGAATGCCCCCCACGGCATGCCACCCCAAGCATGCACTTGGCGTGCTGGGGCCTGGAGCCGGCCCTGCCTGCAGACCCTTTTTTTTATCAGTGATTATGTGATAGATGAAAAGAACCCAGCCAGACTGAATCCAGGCTGACTTTGTGGGGCTAGTGGTTAGAACAATCACAGTGAAACATAATGGGTCTGATTTTCCATTGCCCTGGATCTTGCCTAGTCATTTACACATGCGTAAAGTGGGTATAAAACACCATCAAATAAGAATCTTAGAGGGAAATCCTAGCCCCACTGAAGTCAGTGGCAAAACTCCCATTGACTTCAACAGAGCCAGGATTTCTCCCTTAATTTTTTGCTTTCACTTTGTGGTGGTGTAAATGACTAATCATATGGAGAATGAGACCCCATGATTAGGGAACCCTAGTGCTATTTTTGCAATCTGTTTTTAAAGGCAGAACCACACTGTAAGTAAATTATTCCTTCTGGTATCCTCCTCCCTTAGGATTACTCCAGTGGAGGTTGGGGGAAAATTGTCTTTTTATTTTTTATTTTTATTTTTTTTGTGAGGCAGAAACTATGATTTCTGGTGGAGCTTCCCCCATATATTATTAGCAAGAATCTCTCCCAACACAGTATAGTATTGCAGCTTTGTTAATTTTTTCTTTAAACAGAAGGCATTGAGGCATAGACAGAGTCAATCTCAAATGGGCACTCCAGCTCTGATGATTGTTCTCATTAAATCAAATGGATCATCATGTTGGAAAGAGAGCTCGCTACCTGCCTAATATTGGTAAAGATTCTATTTACAGATATATTTGTTTAGTGTTCTCTCAATTTACCTGTTTATTGTGAAATCTTAGGGACTTATTAGATCATCACTACTCCTTGCCTGTCATATTGCATCATGGTCCAGAAAAACTTTTGTTTCATCTGCAGCTAGCCAAAAGATAACACCCTTTTTTCTCAGATGCTAACTGACCACTGTTATCTACCTGTAGGCATGACTGTCACAGTGCTTTGTACCTAGCAAGAACCTTGATGGCAGAATCGGAATGAAGATGCCCACCTTCCAAGTGGAGGAGAACCTAATTACTTCTGTGCTGTTTACCTCGTACCGGCTGCAAGTCCACTTCTGTGTGATATTTAAGGTGACACTACCTCCAGACTCAGAGCCTGCTTCTGAGAGCTGGATGTGGGAAATTCTTAGAAACAGTTAGACTCTGTAATTTCCTTCTACTGGATATATACCTAAGACTCAGAATGGGTTACAAGTAGAGCTGAGTGAAATTTGTTGCCTCATCTTTCAGTGAAAAATGCAGATTCTGCGAGATTTCGTGAATTGGTGTCAGCTTTGCCACATTGTTTATTTCAGGGGGGGAAAAAAACCAACCAAAATTTAAAAAAAAATTAAAACATTTTGTTTTGAAAATGCCAAAACAAAATGCTTCAGTTTTTCCATATGGAATGACTTTGTGCGTCCAGGTTTCCTTTCATTTGATTTCAAGAATTCAAAAGCATTTAAAAGTGGTAAAATCAAAACATTTTGTTTGTCCTGAAACATTTTGTTTGTTTGTCCTGAAACAATTTTTTCCCTGACATTTCAAAACCTCTGTTAGATGAATCTGCTGAGCCCTGCTCTTCCCTCCCCATAGGAAGAAGGGCCCACAATCATTCAGAAGACACATGAGCTCATTTGGCTACCCCTCGATAATAGCAATACAAGGATCTGTGATGCTTATGAGACTACAGGTCTGTAAAGTTTCTTTTTCCATTTCCAATTTCTCAATCCAATTGAGATTGTTAGTTGGGTAAACTTTTAGCTTGTGCTTTGTATTCTCCTGAGATCTTTGGATCTGCCAGCTATATTAATCCAGATCTGTCTGCACCTTTGCTTATTGAATATTATCTTTTTCCCCTTGCCTCTTCTTTCTAGTGAGGGGATGGAGTGAGAGCATTAATTAGACTCTGCTGCCAATTTACTGATGCACCACTGCCTGTGCACCCCGGGAGAGAAGGATTAACAGCATTTTGGAGCTGTTAGCGAGAGTTACTAGCATATGATATTTGTAGTAATTCTGTCACCAGTGATATCTGCATGACATGCAAATATAACCTTTTCTCCAGATTGAACTCTACCATGTACTCTTTCATTTTCATTTGAAACCGCCCCCCCCCCAAGAAAAAAAACCCTCTCAACACCTTGTCCAGCTATATCCATAGTTTTATTGCCGCAATAAGTGTCTAGATATTTGCGGGAGTAGAAATCTTAGTGTTCCTATACAATACTTTTTTTTCTTAAACAAAGTCATTGCCATTTCAGGTGTGGATATGGAGAAATTTGTTATGTGAAGATAAGCTGCACATGCCATTCACTGTTGGCAAATGTAAAGTAATGAGGTAAGGTACCTTTACAGTTTAACAGCAGCACAGTGCAGAATACAGAGCAAGAGGGAAACCTGAGGTGACTGTGAATAACCCACTTTATCTCTCCATAAAATATTTAGTAGCAGTGTGTAGGGAATGTGTTTTGGGGAAGCTATTTTGATATAAAATGAGGTAATAGTGAGACTTCATTTTAAATAGTGTGAAATTTAATGCATGGTCTTATATAACAATGACAGAATGCTACCAAAATGTGGCACATCTTCATAATTATTATTTTGATTATGGCAGCCTTTGGATCCCAGACAGGGATTCTGGGCCTTATTGTATTAGCCGTCACACAAACAAATAACACAAAGACCATCTCTGCCTCAGAGCTCACAATCTAGGGTTTAGACAATACACAACAGATGAATAAACACATAAACAAGGATGGAGAGGGAGACATGGTAACAGTAGAGGGAGGTGTGATGACATAAGGGAGTGCATAGGGCAGATAGTCCTCAGCCTGCCCGCTTTTCACGGAGTGCCCTAATGGGAGAACATTACATTGCCAAGTTAGCTAGTGAATTCAGTGTCCACGGGATTCCCCATTTGTCAGCCAGGATGAAATGATTATGGATCTTTTACTTGTCTCTGTGACAGGGCTCTGGTGAGGAGTTTTGGGATCTCTCTTCCCCTGCTGTCCAATCACTAATCCATCCCATATAACACAGACACTTGCCAGTGCAAACACATGACTGGGCAAGTCTACCATTACTTTCCTGCTAACCTTCCCCCAAATAAGACTTGCTGGTTCAAATGTATGCAGAACGTGGGCATAAAAGTACAAAGTTAATTCCTTTTTCAGTTCAAATGTCCCCTCCCCCGCCTGACTTGGGAAGCTATTTGGTGATATTTGCCCAGCTCCAGTTCAAGTATGCAGTAAATTGCCAAGCACAGCAATAGAAGTGAATGGGAGTAAATCAGACCTAGAGGATGTTGGACAAAGTAATGGAAAAAGAAGGAACCTGGCGGTGCAGCCAATAGCTGGATGTTTGGTATTAAGATGTGGGACACATGGGTTGGTTTGATTTAATGCTGAGAAAAGTTAATTAATCCAAACATATGAAAAAAATAAGAATCCCAGGGCAGTAACAGCAGGAACTGACACATTCCCCTACAGTGAAAGAGACTCATAATAGAAGCAAAGGTTTTTAAGAGTCTTGCTATGGAATTTTTTGTCTTTGAGTTTGCAACATGGGAGGGTTGCGTTCCTCAGTGATAAATTCTCTTTTGCAAACTGGACTGAGAAGGAGAGGGGGATGGAATCAATTACAAACCATATCGGACATTTAAGTTTGAACACACGACCTTGCAAAGGCTTGCATGAAATCTTACTAGCAATATAAACAGGACTGGTGCCAAACTAAGCACCAGAAGTATTCAATAATAAAATACAGCTGTCTCCATTGGCATTTACCCATGAAAGTTTGTCATTTTTACTGTTAGAAATGCTGACAAAGAGAAATCTGTCAAATGAAAACATTTTTTCAGAAGAGGGAGGCTTTCATGAACTGCAGCCTAAATATTCATTTAACATTTGAACATTCCATAAAAATAATTTATAACATAATTTCTTCTTAGAAACTCATTTCAGCTGAGTACTTTCCAAAGACCCTGGTTGAGCTTGGCAACGCTAACAGCTTTGCTCTCAAACCCATAATTCTTAATTATTAAAATACTCAATATACACTTTGCTTGGATTCTAGCACAGCACATCAAAGCAGGGGCCCCTCTTTGCTTCAGCTTAATGCACACTATGTCAGTTAAGGAGGAAATAGGAGTGACACTGGTCTGTAGAGCATACGGCTTGGATTTTGCAACTCCCATTTATGTAAACAGTCCCAAAAAACTGCATAGAGTTGCTTGCATGAGTAAGGGCTATTTGTATAAGGGAGGCTTTGCAGGACCTGATCCTATGCAGGAACTTACTGTACCTTTTGGTCACAAAATAATATTGTGAAACTGAGAAAGTAGAAATAGAGCAGCACTAGTTATCACTCATAGGTCACCCTACCTACTGACATCGATGGGAGTTACTTGAACCTTGTGGCAGGACAATAGGTCAACCGAGGTCCCAAACATGGGGGTCAGCTTTTCAATACCCCTCCCACTCCCTCAGCCTTAACAGGAAGGTAAAAGAGAGAGAGACATACATTGAATTGTTAACCCGCCTATGTACACTCTGTAGCTCTCACCCATTGTGCGTGTTTCCTCCATTAGGGTCGTCTTCTGAATCAGTTTATCTTTTTGAATATTGTGTTATTTGATTGGCTGCTTGTCCAGATTCTTTACTTCTATACAGCCTGTCATCTGCGTAGCCATCCAATCAAAATGCACATTCCTGACCCCTTCAGCTAAGACTGACATAGCCCATAGTAATACCACTTCTCAACACACCGAGCCACATACTGAGGTTTTGAACATTGCCTTTCTTAAGCAAATCCCCATTGATATCCATGGATCTTTTGCTTGATTAAAGGAGGAGTTGGGCCATAGATTTAGATTCAAGTATCTCCTTCTTATTGCAGAGAAGGTGGCAGTCGCCCCTTCCATGAATCCCTTCACTGGATGCCTGTCTCTTACCTCAGCAAATTCTAGCTTCTCTTCCTCACCTACATGACCCTACATAGCCTTGTCCCCATTTTCACATTCGCTTCTTGCTCTCCCAGCCTTCTCGTCTTGTAGCTCTGGTCATGGATTCACTCATGCTTCTTCCTGCTTCACCTCTCCTTGCCCACAAAGAGCTTTCTTGCTTCCCCCTAAAACCAGTCAGTCCTTCCAAGAGCCCTCCTTTTCTTTCTTCCCTTCTGCCGCAGTCCTCACAGAGAGAAGGGGCCAGAAGGAGGTGTAAACTACACCAGCTTGGACTGTCAAGCTCAGCTCTGGATACGGCCCTACATTTTTAAAGCACTGTAAAAATGTATGCTTGTTTATAATAATGATAGTCATCAGTTTTCCAAACGTACAATGGTCATGGGAGGATATAAACTCTTTCTCTTCAGATGTCCTACCTCGTTCGTACCAAGTCAAAGGTCCTTAAACTGAGAGACTATTAAGTGCATTTAGTCCCAGACTTAAGAGAGAGAGACAGAGAGAGAGAGAGAGAGAGAGAGAGAATGTGTTGTAAAAGCCTCTTCTTGTTAAAATTATGGTCCCTGTAGTGTCCTCCTTGTTAAAATACTGCATAGTCATAAAATTCAGCTTGAAAATTATATGATCGGTCTCAAAGCAACTACCATCAACGGTTCTCCTTGTCAGACCTTTACAGTGTAAGTACTGATTAAATTCTATAAAGGTGGAAAAAATGACATTCCAGGTTTGTGAAGCTGAGATTGCTTTGAGCTTGTAGGTAATACATGGTCCAGCAATTATTAATGTTTAACTGAATGACATTGCAAGTAATGAGAAGACACTGTAACTTTAAAGGAGTAATTTCTTTAAAGGCTAAGAGTGTCTTATCTTCTTTTAAAAAAATTCTCTATTTATTCCAACTTAGCCCTTAACTCTCGGCTGTGCTATGTAATAATAATGGAACTGCTCAGACAGCAATTTACCAATGTGCTTGAGGCCCTGTCAAACCACATGGAGTGATGCCATAATCAAATTCGCAATGTCTTATCTTCCTCAGATAAAGTAATCATCAAAGGAGTGCTGGCATGAACAGAGAAAAGATTCAGAGCACAGACCTACTCTAATGTATTGAGCTGTGACACAAATTGGGCTGTCCTTGTTTGCCTTTCTTCTCTGTTTCTTTTTCCAATTGGTCTGCCAAAGCAACGCTGCTAGTTTGGTTTCACACCATCTATTTGAGACAATAACCTTTAAAACAAATAAATCTAGAAAGGGTTAAAATTCAGACTGCAGTATATTTTTTTCCTTTCCTTCTTTTTCCTTTAACACACTCATTGGCTGACATTATAAAGAGTAAATCCACAGACTAGAGATTTTCTGTTAAATCAATAAAATATTGTTTAAAAACTGAGTTAAGTGCATTATCTGTCCATTACTACATTGTGGTTTGCCCTCAGTCATGGAACTGAGACAAAGGCTCCCACAAGGCAAATCACATTTGTTGTTAACCTAAATTAGATTTTCCATATAAGGGAGCTATTTCAGGGCCTCTCTTCTACGGGGTACTTAAGCACATGACTAACTTTAAGCACATGAGCAATCCCACTGATGTCAATGGGACTCCACACATAGTTAAAGATAAACTTAACAACCTCGAGTTGGGTCCTAAATATTCAGGATAAGCAAAGTAAAAAGAAAAGACAACTGTTGTTAATGCAATTTAAAGAGAAATATTTCAATTATTTAAGGACAGCTAAAAGGAGAGAAGAGGTAGAATCAGAGTTTCCATCAAATCGTAGAACTGTAAGACTGGAAGAGACCTCAAAGTCATCAAGACCCCACTCCTGCCTTGTGGCAGGACCAACTAAACTTTGACCATCGCTGACAGGGAGTTGTCCAACCTGTTTTTAGAAACCTCCAATAATGGGGATTCCACAACCTCCCTGGGTACCCCTGGGTGAGAATCTCTGATCTAGACCACCTTTCTCTAGTTTGCTCATGAAAATGTCACATGGGGCTGTGTCAAAAGCCTTAAAAGTCAAGATATATCACATCTACTGCTTCCCCCCATCCATTAGGCCAGCAACCCTATCAAAGGACATTAGGTTGGTTTGGCATGACTTGTTCTTAACAAATCCATGCTGGCTATTTCTTATAACCCTGTTATTCTTCAGGTGCTTACAAATAGATTATTTAATAATTTGTTCTAGTTTCTTTCCAGCTATTGAAATTAGGCTGACTGGTCTATAATTTCCTGGGCCCTCTTTGTTCACCTTTTTAAAGATAGGTACTATGTTTGCCCTTCTCCAATCTTCTGGAACCTCAACTGTCCTCCAGGAGTTTTCTAAGATAATTGCCAGTGGTTCTGAGATTGTTTCATCTAATTCCTTAAGCACCCTAAGTTGAAGTTCATCAGGCTATGCTGACTTGAATATATTTAATTTATCTAAATATTCTTGAATCTGTTCTTTCCTGATTTTTGTGTTCATTCCTTTCCCCTTGTTAATATTGTGTTAAGTATCTGGTCACCATTACATTTTTAGTGAAGACTGAAACAAAATTAAGCATTAAACACCTCAGCTTTCTTGAAATCATCAGTTATTAGCTCTCCTTTCCTGGTACGTAGTGAACCTATACTTTCCTTCATCTTTCTCTTGCTCCTAAAGTTTTAAAGAATTTTTGTCACCTGCACCCTTTGAACTTAGTTTAAAGCCCTCCTTATGAGATTGGTAAATCAGTGTGTGAAGACGCTCTTCTCCTTCTTGGTCATGTTCTCTTCTCAGCAGACTTTCTTCTCAGAACAGCATCCAATGGTTTAGAAAACAGAAGTCCTTCTATTGACACCACTTGTGCAGCCAGCCATACATTCATCTTCAGGATATGTGTGTCCCTGCCTAGGCTCTGACCCTCAACTGGAAGGAACAACAAGAATATAACCTGTGCCTCTGACTCCTTCACCCTAGATCCCAGAGCCCTGCTGATCTGCTCAGGGTCAGATCTGACAATGTCATTAGTGCCCATGTGGCTGAGCAGCATGGGGTAATGGTCAGAGGGACATATGAGCCTCGACAACCCTTCCATAATGTCTTGGACATGGGCTCCAGCCCGGCAATATATCTCACAGGACATCATGTCAGTTCTTTTCTAGGGATCTGATTCAAAGGCCAGTGAAGTCACTAAGATTCTGTCCCTTGTTTTCAGTGGGCTTTAGCTCAGGGCCCAGTTGAACAAATCATAAACTGGCCATGATCCAGTGATATAAAACGACATGCAAGACCTAGAATTAGGGTGCTAGCTTTGCAGAATCCTGCTCTATCTTATTTTTTTAATTGTTGTGGATTTTATTAGCTTCAAGACAATTAAAACTGAATCCTGCAGTCTACTGAGCACCCTCAACTCCCACTGACTGCAATGTGTAGCAACTTGCAAGGTTGGGCCCTTATAATTGCTACTTCTTTAGCATTAAGATATAGCTATTTTCCCTAAATGTGTTACACTCACAATTAAAGCAAAGAGTATTTACATTCCCTGGGACTTCAGCACTTGTAAGAAAGGGAAGCATATTTGATCCAAACCCTTTTAACCTTCCTCACAGGCATAGTTCATTTGATTTTGACCCCAAATCTGTAACAACCCACACTGTTATTTCCCAATGTGCACTAACTCCAGCAAAAGTTGTAACAAATTTGTATAATTCAGACCTGGAATATAGATTTTTTTAACCTTACCTTAAATGTATTTTCAGATTTGTAAAGCCCACAAGTATACTATTCTGAAGGGGAGCAGGGAAAATGCAAAAAAGAATCTGTAAGAAAATGTAGTGCAACATTACAGAATTCTAACCACTCCTACACTGAGAGTGTCTTTGGTTTACCTTGTTTTGCAGAAGTTGTTTTATAAAGTCAGCTGTGCATTTGAACAAAAGGAATGTTTTCTGAAAAATAATAATGAATATCTGGCTTGTCCTTTTATAACCTTGCAAGTGCTAGGTAGATAGAACCACACACAATAAGAATATATACAGTGAGCCAAACGCTCTCCCCACTAATAACACCCTGCAACTCCACCAGCTCCAGTGCGAATCCACATGATATAAATCCTGGCAAAATTTGGTCCCAGCTGTGTGTATAGTGGGCCTGCTCCCATTCCCAGTGATGTCAGTTGCATAGGCACAAATGCCTCTTTGTATGTCTCCAAACAGAAGGGAACCTGTGCCTGTGGATTCTGGCTATAGGGGTGCCGAAAGAGGCAGTTCCCTTCTTTCTGCTTATCCTGTAGAGCTCCATGGGTCTCTTTGGGTTCTAGATCCACAGGTTGGGAGAGGTCGTCCAAGCTCCACCAGATTCCTGCCCGCACAAATACACAGATCACGGGAGCACCAGTTACCGCACACATTCCCTGTCCCTGTGCAATAGGTTCCCTGGAGTGGGGTAGCAGAAGACTGGCCACGCTGGGATGAGGGCACCTCCATATACGCTGTATGCTGGGAAGATGGTTTCTTCACCAGCTCTGAAAGTGAAGCAGAAAGGAAGATTTGGGGGTGGAGTCACTGGATCCATACTATGAATATTGTACATGGAGGGGCAGTGTGGCTATTCCAGGCTACAGACTGGATCAGTAGTTACAGAGAGGCAGAGAGCACTGCATTCCCCACAGTCTTCCTCAGGACTGGGAAGGGACGTTCCAGTCCCTGTTTAGCTCCCCAGAGCAGAGGTTCATTGTCTCAGGCTTTTAATGGAGGTTAGATATCACCTAGTGAGGATTAGAGACGGACTAGAGCAATCAAGGAAGGGTTTCTGAGTACTGGAGTATCCAGCTGGTCTGAGGTAGAGGAATCCACATCAAGTGAAGGATTCCTCCATTACTCAGGTCGAAAGCTCTTTGGAGCAGGGGTTGTCTTGTTTGTTCTGAGTCTGTATAATGCCTACCACAATAGGGTCCTGGTCTATGACTGGGGATCCTAGTAATATACTCACACTATGGTACTACAAATAATATAAAATCAACTAATAATGTGTGACATCTTGCACTACCGGTGCCAATTTCAATGTGTCACCAACTGTGACACATTCAGGAAGCATTGTGGTTGCAGTGCCTACTAGGAGGAAGCAGAAATTTCAACAATTCCAGTTCACAAAGTTCAACAATAATGGGAAGGGTTGGTGTGATTAAAACTTTCTTTTTTAAAAAAATCAAACTTTTCCCCATCACCTTAGGACAGCACTTAGAGGGTGTGGAGGGAGGGGTTTCTCAGTGCTTGGGACTCCTCGAGTGGATGCAGGAGGGAGAAATTAAAAAGTTTTACAAGGGGTTTTCCTAACTTTGTATTATGATTATTGGTTTGGTTCTGGGTTGGTTTCTTTAAGTTATTGTCAAAATTTAACATAGATTTCATGGGATCACAAGCCCCATCAGCTAATAGCAAAGTCATATAGCATGAACACAAAATAGAAAATACAAAAAAGAGGAGACTCCTTTGTTTTGTTTCTGAAATGTTTGTCTAATGTTCAGGCATCCTGAGCATGTGTGTCATATACTTGCAGGCATGGTGTGTGGAATTCACTGCAAAGTATCCCATCCTTATCCCTCAACTCAGATGTCTCTCTGTATATTCGCCCACATCATAGAGATGGGTGTCAACCAAGTGCTCGATCCAAACATCTCAGAACCTTGGAGAGAAGAAATGGGAATCAGAACCCAGATCTGCATTGTACATCTGGCTTTTGTCTCAGTAATGGGCTAAAACAAAACACTGGATCCAAACACTGCTTTTTGGAGGGGGGGATGTTTTGTATTTTACTAGTCAGGCCTAGATAATGTACACATTGAGTCTATAATCCCATATCGATATGATTTATTATTTATGCTGTCCCAGAGATGTGCAAAGGGATTATATGTATAACTTCATCTTTTCCAGGGATGCTTACTGTAGCAGGGTCTTGGGACAAAAGCACCTGATTAGCCCCTGCCCAGTCAGCTCAATCAGGGGAAACAGATTGGGGCTAATGGAAAAGTCCTGATGCTGGCCTGAGGATTGGCAACACCTGCTGGCCTGAGAAGCCAAGGGCTATAAAGGCTGGGAGGGAGCCAGACAGCTGGGGGTAGCCAGGGAGAAGGGGAACTGGAGGCCTCCTGGATGAAGGCTGATTCTGCTGGTAAAAGAGGTTGAATAATCTTGTAAATAGATAGACACTGGTGGTGGGATAACTGTAAGTAAATAAAGACATGGGTGTTGCACAACCCTGAAGCCTCTCTGAGCCTTACTGGGGCAGCAAGCGGGCCCCAAGAAGAGGGGTGGGTCGTGGACCCTGTTACACTTACCATCGGAATACTCTGGGCACATAGCAATAGCAATAGCATGGGATTTACTGAGACCTGCAGTGGGTGACGAGTGTTCACCACTCGGTAGATTCCCAAGTCTGTTTTATTATAGCTGTTTTCTCTGTCTTTGCTTCTAGACTTATGTACAATACAAGCAACAACATATCTCGCCCCTCACCTCCCCCCCAAAAAATAACCCAAACAACCTCCCCAACTCCTACACAAATAAGTTACGAACTCATCTCACTTTTTCAAATCACCAGGATGAAGATATTTCCTCCTCTTTATCTCAGTTACACCCCCCCCCGTTAGCTCACCCCACTGTTTGAAAGACTCCTGTACTTAGGAGTGTGCTTAGACTCTGTTAGAATAAGGGAGGAAACCCAGAGACAGAGGGGTCTTAGTGAGAATACTCTGCCAGTAGCCCCCAGCACGTTAAACCAAAGAACAAGCTCAAGTGCATTTACCGATCTCAGCCGCTGGTACTGCATACACAGCTCAAGAAGTAACAATAAGAGAGCAACGGTGGGGCAACAAAACTACCTCTAGGTAAATCACCTAAGCCCTTTGGGGATGGATTTCAGTTCTTTTTCACATGATACTGGATGAAGCATCAGCGAGAGAAATTCTTTTAGCCTTTTGAAAATTCTGTCTAGACACCTTGGGAACATGGTGCACTTCATCACATCATAGTTACCCATAGGACATAAACAACCAAGATAAATCTATGTCAACAAGAGCAACAGTAACTTAGGCCAACAACCTTGGCAATGGCATTGCAATTTTTACTCGTTTTCTGTTTGTTGGGTGTCTCAGTGAAATCTCATTGCCTCAGCCCCATGCTGCAGCCCACTGGTCTGAAAAAAAAACAACAAACACTTAAAAACCTCCCTGTTGAGCAAAATGCAAAAATTAAAGACTCAGAAGAGAAAATGAATGGCCATGCACAGTACTCCTTAGGTCCCATTCGTCTCACTTTGATTGGAGCTGAGGTTGTGCATTCCACAATGAACTCTGCAGCTTGTAGAAATCGTCTTCCTCTTAGGCAGAGAGACACCCACTGCTTTTTATTCATCGGTGTCAGCTGGTTCAGATACATAGAAACATAGTTATATAGACATTGCCTTGCTTCACCAGACTGGTCCAGTCGCTTGTCTCGAACAGTGGCCAGATTCTTCAGAGGAAGGTGCAAGAACCATCAGAGTGGACAGTTCTAGAACAACCTGTCCCATGGGGAAGTTTCCATCTAATCCCAGCCCTTTAGTAGCTGGATGAGCGTTTAAATTGTTTAAACTATCTAATGTAGCAGTGGTGGTTCTCATTATCCATATAAATAGCTAATCCTGCACTGCTGCTGGAGAAGCACATGAAGGAACATTGGTACACACTGGGGACTATGCAGATTTGCAAGGGTTTCTCTGTAGCCCCAAATCATTAGCCATTTGATCCTGGACAATTCACATATTAAAGACAACAGGGCACCTCCACTGGGTTAACACTTTAGGGTTGGGTTTGTGCTGTGGGAGTGGTAACCGAGTTGCAATGCGGTCATTGTGCAATGCTTTTGTTTTCACTATTCACACTTGTTTACAAATGTGTGTTATTGGAAGCATGGAATCCCAATTAGCAGTGGAGCACGGATCCCTATTAAGGTTAAACTGGTCAGCATCACCAGAAAATCCTGTCCAATAATGGCAAAATAGACAGGGGCACACCACAAGTTTACTTGGGTCCCCGACATTTCAGATCAGCACCACAAGCCCCTCACCTCTCGACTGCAAAGGAACACAGCATTGTGTATATCTCCCTGAGGGAGAGGCCAGACACAAGGGACAGAGAGGGTAAACATTTTGTAATCTTCCAAGGGAGAAAGGACTGCTGTGATTAACTTCCTCAGATAACAAAGGTGTTCCCTTCCCCCCCATCCCCCGATTCCACACAGCTCCCATTGGTAAGGGGATGGTAAGACGGGGGAGAGAGGGGCAGAAGCACCGTAACTGTAATTTTCCAAGGGACAAAAGACAGCTGTTACTAACTTTAGCCAAACAACTACAAGTGTTCATCCTGTCCCCAGCTGGTACCTTTCCAACCTCCCCCTCACTTCCGCTGGTCTGCGAGAAGCCAGAACCATCACTGCCTGTGTGTCGGCAGAGAAATGCACAGATACAGGGGCACAATGATTTTTTTGTTGTTGTTGTTAATACATCTGTTTTTGAGCCATAGATTCAACCAAATGCATAGCAGTGGTTCATCAGAAATCAATAAAGTCATTGATTTGTAGCCATATCTTGTTTGGAGTCTTTTCAGGGTGCGCTTAAAATCAAGAATGTGTCACCAAGGCAAGAAGAGATATTGGCAGGGAGGGTGGGGGTCCATTGTAACTTACTACCCCTGAGGTCCACTTCCTGCAGTGGCTTGACATCCTCCTCAGCCAGTTCCTTCAGATAGAGGTGCAAAATCACATGTTCTTCATCTTCTGGGGCTGCCTTCTTCCCCTGACCTTCCACAACATCCTGTCGAACAATGAGGCAGGCTGGCTTGAGGAGGGGGTCATGAGACACTTCAGGCTCTGTACTGGGAGCCCAAGACAGCACCCAGGCCAGCCCATGTATGACAAGCCCTCCCAGAGCGACTTTCAAGTCTTTTGCCCTCCCGTACAGGAGCCTTAAGTGCTTTATATGTTCCTGGCATGGAGCTGGAGTCCACTTAATGCACATTGATCAGCAGCTGGGCGTAGTTGGCAGACCAGGTGGCTGCTCTCGGAGCAGGAGCCATGGCCACCAGCTGTATTGCTCAAAAGAATGCAGTGGAAAGCTGTTCTGATGTGGTCAGTACGGCTCGCTATCGCTAATGAAGACAGGGGACAGGGACCTTTATAGACTGGGCAAGGGTCCAAAAGAAAAGGATTCACTACATTATAGGGTTGAGGGCGGAGGATTATTGAAACTTGAGACCTGGTACATGCCCCTTACCCCCATTCATGCTGCAAACTGACACGGGTACGGAGTCATGCCACAGCCTGAGGCATGTACTTACCCTCACCCCTCCGGTGTGCCTGCTTACTCACCCACTATTCACTTTCAAACATCCCTTCCTGGGTTTAGACGTGGACAATAGGGGGGTTATGGTGCAACCGCACACTTGGACACATGTACAGTTGCTAGCATAGATGTACCCAAAGAGAGACTTCCTGAGCAGTATCGTGTCAGCATTGGCTGCCAAGCTGAGAAAACAATTAAGCTCCTCAATACCAAGTATCAAATGGCATCATGGCTCTTCTCCTCCCCCTTCATTTTCCTACACTGCTGAAAGACTAACGCTAGTAGCTACCTGCAGGACACAAACAGCTTGAAGCACATAACTACTGGTCCAATGCAGGGATGGTATGATGCCCACTTGCACATGTCTGGCCACATGGGGCATCATTTAAAGCAAAAGGAGTACAAAGCGATATCAGCCAGCTGATCCCCAGAATCCATCTACAGGGGAGGTTTACTAGTAGTAAGAAACCATTAGTCCCTTAAGCCTGCCAGTGCTTGTTAGTAGAATGCTGGCAGACATGCTGTACAATACAAATCAATCAGTAACATCACTTTGTACCCATGTGACACTTTTTGTCTGAGGGTCTCAGACCCATAGAAGGGTAAACATGACTTGATTTTTACATTTTGCGTAAGGTCATAGACAAAGTCAATGGCAGAACAGAGAATAGCTCTGTTAAGTAATAATAAGAGATATACCAATCTCCTAGAACTGGAAGGGACCTCAAAAGGTCATCAAGTCCAGCCCCCTGCCTTCACTAGCAGGACCAATTTTTGCCCCAGATCCCTAAGTAGCCCCCTCAAGGGTTGAGCTCACAACCCTGGGTTTAGCAGGCTCCCTGCTCCAACCACTAGACAAATCGGTTCCCTTATACAATCACAGCTGTTAGCAATAGAAAACTTAATGTTCTTGTCCATCTACCTAATCCACCTAGTCCATCTACCTAATCTTTAACCTGCAATTTTGTGTCATCCATGATAAATCAGGAAAAAGATTTGGGCTCCTCTCCTACATTACAGTTGTAAAATCATGGAAGCTCCACAGGCAAAAGCCTTGACACAAGTCTTGTACGTGAATTCAACCCTCTGGTGGTGAACAATTTTTACTGAAGTTCATTCGGACTTCTGAGAACTAAGCAACGAAACCCTGTTGAATGTCAATATGATGTTGGCACTTCACCTTGGATAAGTACTGATATTCTGCTGTGATGACTTTAAAACACACAAAGATAAACAACCACACAAAGATATGTCTTAAAGCAGTGCCTACAGCTTCACCATAGTTCAGACAGGGTTTTTATTCTACCACCCTTACATTTACATAAACGAGTACCAAACTCTCTGTGAGTAGTCCTGTTGAAAACAAGGTGAGTAAGGCTGGCAGAAGTGAGATCCATGATTGCAGTTTGGTGTCTGACTTTTTCAAATTACATTAGGCTGAAATTTGAATTTGGAAGCTTGGACCTACAGAGAAAAAAAAGGTGGCTTATTCCATTATTCAGCAGCAAGTCCATACTTTTGAATCAGTTTCGGAGATTTTTTTTATTGCTAAATTCTTCAAACAAAAGTAAAAGCTCAAACCAATCAATCAAACAAAAAAACCACAACTATGCTTTTGTAGTGCTTATGATCTCAAAGCACTGAAGAAATACTAACTAATTCTCGCAACATCTTGGACCAGCAGGTAAGTGTTGGTATCCCTGTCTTACAGATGGATTAAATAGATCCATACACATCCAAAGTTATACACTGAATCAGTGGCAGACCTAAGAACAGAGGAGAGTAGCTCCAGATCCCAATCCCTGCATTCTAATCACTTCACAACACTCCAAAATGCAACTGCAGGCAGCAATTTAAAATGGATTAATGTACTGGTTTATGTTAATACCGCATTTTGCAGATGCTATAGATGGGCTAACCATACTAATTACAAATAGTTATATATTAAATAATATAATTTGGTAAAACCAATATTTTGCTCCAGGCTACAATTGATCTGTTTTAGCGACTTTTCACGCCCAGGATTTCCCAATCCTTTCAGTGGAAGCCTATGGAGATATTATTATAATGTCAACCAGAGATGTAAGGCAACACGGACAGTGAAAGTCTCACCTTGGTATTTTAGGACTAAGTGATGGCCCATGTGATGGGCACACTGACCTGGTCCAAAAATTGGCAGGGAAAGGGCAAATTATTTCTCCTTGGGGTTAGCTGAAGGAACACAGCTGCTTGCCCTGAGTGCAGAGTAGCAGAGCTGAGCCAGCTGTAGAGAATTTATTAATTCCCCACAGGAACATTACAAAAAGGATGTGCTGGGGAGAGTGGAGGTCTGTGTGTAGCAGTGATAGTCTAGGCAGAAGAATTGCTAGGGAGATTACTAAAGGGTGTGTGTGTAGGGGAATAGGAATCCTTCTTTTCTGCTGAACTTGGTGGAAGTGAGCTATACTCAGTGTTGCTTTGCACGTTGGTCGAGGGAAATTTTATATTCATGGTCCTAAAAGGGCAGAGCACCCTTTACAGTGCCACTTCCATTTTCCAAGGAAACACAACCTAAGAGGGATTAAGTTCCTCTGGACTCAGACCGCTTTCCACCTCCAAATGGAATGGTTGACTCTCTAGGAAACTTCTAACTGTGTAGATGTTCACTGCCACCCAGGCAGCTGGAATTTGACACCCAGGCTTTGCTAATTGGAGACAATAATGTGTTGTGGGTGGGGTGGGTTAATAAATTAGCTAAAGTTTAACGGGGGTGGGGGACAGTTAGGCTTAGTGGCTCAGATCCTCAGCTAAATAAATTGGCGCAGCTGCACTGACTTTCCCTAGCTGAGCTCCAGTGTTCTGTCAACCATGAATTACCTGCCTGGGAGCTGCCAGTGAAATACAAGGCAAAACTACTGAGCTACTGGCTAATTAAGTGACAGGAAAAGTGCAACTTCTCCCCTATAATGAAAACCGACTAGGCTCCCCCGTGCCTGAAAAAGTTCTGAAACCACAGTGGCTATTCAACGAGGCCAAGATTTTCTTTTTTTTTTCTTTCAGACGCGAAGTCACCGCATTTAAAAACACAAACACCTAGCGAATGAGAGGAACTTCCAATCTGTCTCCGTGGCTTCTCAGCCAGGATGACCTTGTCAGCTCTTGCACCGGGTATCGATTCCCACAAAGCCCCGCTCTTCCCAGCCTGCCGTTCCAGACGCGGCACCTTGTTCCCCTGGATCTTGACGCACAGAAATGAGCTCCCACCGATCGATTAGCGTGTCTGCGACCTTCCTTTGTCTCGCTCGCGGCTCCGCAGCGGAGGCAGCCGCGGGGGGATTCTGCGCGAGCAGGGACCGGGCTGAGCTCACCCCGCTGAGCGGGGAGGGCAGCAGCGCAGTCACCGAGCGCGGGCTGCGCGGCGGGTTTGCGAGCTGCCTTGTCGCCCGCCGTGCGAGCGGGAGGTGGTGGCTCGGGGGCGCGAACGCTGCGCTTTCTCCCCTGCCCTGGGCTGGGTTTCAAACACGCAGTCGGGTCAACAACTCCCCCCCGCTTTGTTTTTTTTCCCCTAAAGTTGCTGACTTGGGGGAGGGGGAAGGTATCTGGGAAAAATGGATCCGTGTTCTAGTTATTTGTTAAGTGAATGCAGGTCCCTCTGGTTTTCTCACCACTGGGACTTGTGCTAAAAATCCCCCCCCCCCAGGTCAAAATAAGTTGAATGAGGCATTTCTAGGAATATGAGCCAATATGGGCTGCACTGGTTCAGTATGTAGTGCTGCAGGATTTTATTGGAGCCATTTCTCAGCTGAGAAAGGAAGGGGCAATTTCCTTATTTCAGTTCAGTTTCAAGGAACAGGCATTGGGGACCATACACACAGCAACTTCCAAACCACACAGAAAGAAAACACCACCACTTTTCATTCTCCAAGTGCTGTACTAATTAATCTTTGCAATACCCCGAGGCTGGTGAGCAATGGTTACAGGTGGGCAAACTGAGGCATGGAATTTCTGTGACTTGTCCAATGGGATAGCGCGGGGGCTAGTTAGAACCCAGGAACGCCTGGCCTCCAGGCCTTTGTTTTAGAATGGCTAAACGATTTGTATTCTCCTACCTTATAGGGGTTAGGCCTGGAGGAAATATGGAAACCAAGAACAGGACATCTCAACATGAGGTGAAATCATTCCCTCTGATGAGAGTTAAGGCTTTAAGTTGTGTTCTGAAAGCTCATGAGCCCTGTCTGCCTGTGAGTAAATAAGAGAGACATGGTGGGTGAGGTGATATCTTTTATGGGATGAATTTCTGCCGAAGGAAAGGACAAGCTTTTGAGCTTTGAATAAACAAACAATGGAGAGAGAGAGAGGTAGCTGGATAGCAAAACGCACCTAGTGCCCTTTGTATTGTATAGTGCTAAGCACGCTCTGCTCAGTAAATAACAACACCCTGCACAGGCGGCAGAGGCTGGGTGCTCAGTTGCCTGAGATTATTGTACAAAAATGAGTATCTGGGGTTGAGCTGAATGTTTTCAGATTGATATCTTGCCCCCTTGACAGAATGACTGACTCCCCGAGGATTCCTTCAGAACTTCAAGTATCAGAGGGGTAGCCATGTTAGTCTGTAGCCACAAAAATAACAAGGAGTCTGGTGGCACCTTAAAGACTAACAGATTTATTTGAGCATGGTTTCTTCAGAACTTCAGTGATCCCCTCTCCCCATGGAGTTTCCTGTCAGAGGAACAAGCCCTTTTCTTATCTTCCTTTCTCCTGCTTGCAAACTATACTTGTAGCTCACTAAGAAAATGTGGACCAGATCACAGGTAGGTTGGGCAGCTGCATTCTGTGTCTGGCTCTTCCACAGACCCCCACTATAAGATCTGGAGAAAGTCACTCTCTGCCCCTCGGTTTTCCTCTCTAGTTTCTCCCATCCCAGAGATATTACTTCCTCCAAGGCTGTTGTGAGACTTTGTTCTTCAATGTCAATAAAGCCCTTGGAGATGGGCTGAGGGAAGGTGCTCTGTGACAGCAAAGCACATTTCTGTGATGTGTTTATTTTCTCTACTGGTTGGGGTAACTTCCTTGCTTTTGACATTCTTTCCCAGAGGATGTCTTGGAATGAGAGACGGCTGTTGGAAATAGCAAACTCTTACTCATCATCAATATAGTGCAGCATATCTCATCACTCCTGTCACACAAGTGGGTGTTTTCAAAGTACCTGTGATGAGTAAATCTTATCCTTTAAATTAGAGCCGGGGCTGAAATATCCTGTCCACTGGGGCTGTTCATCAGATGAACCATCAGTGGTTGGGGAACGTGAATCACTTAGTGCCTGAAAAAGTGCCAGCTGGTTGGCTGCTTTCAAGTTGATGAAATTATCCAACAGTGCCCTGGGGCTGCAGTAGGTATTATCTCCTTGGTAGTCAGCACCACGCCTAAAGGGGCATGAAGGATAGAGGCACACGTACAATAGAGTGGTGAAAAGGGAAAAGGCTCATTTAAAAAAAAATCACATTATTCATAAGGAAACAGGTAATTGTACGTCACTAAATAAACCAGCCCAATGTATTGCGTCTCTCATGGAGTAAAGGCTCACTTAACAAATTTATTTCTTCACTGCGGTCAATGCCAAGGGATAGGTTCCTTTAATTCCCTCTTTTAGCTTCCACGTTCCCAGACAGCAACTTTTCAAACTCCACCCACAAAGCATCATTTTGGATGGCTCAGTCCCAAGCACAGGTGACTTTCCTATCAGAGCAACATCTAGTATTATAAAGAAATGAAGCTTCTGTCCAGAGCAGTGAGCCAGGTTAGAGTGGTGCATAAGTAGGTAACCTTATGATGTCCAAAGGGAGAGCTCCAGAAAATCTGCACTATCCACAAAGATTAACTATAAAAGCAACAAAGAATCCTGTGGCACCTTATAGACTAACAGACGTTTTGCAGCATGAGCTTTCGTGGGTGAATACCCACTTCTTCTTCGGATGCAAGAAGATTAACTATGAAATTTGCCTATCTATGAAATATTTTGACTGCAATTGATCATGTCTCCTAGTAAGATTTAAAGACCTCAGCCACATGCAAAGATAATTGTTTTCCTACTATCAGTGTCTACTGAATCAAATGTGCAGCTCATACATAAATAGTTCTTGGCTCAGGTAGGCACCTTCTCATCTCTGCGCCCATGGCATTCAGTTCTTCTGGAAAATCATATGTGATCCACCCCTACAGAGCCACCAACACCCCCATCCCAAGTAGCATGTAGCTCTGCTCAAGGGGAACAGGGAAGGTGAGCCACCAAAACTAAAGAACACAAATTTGGGAGAAAAAATGACAGAGAAAAGAAAAAAGATAACAGAGAGAGAACCTGGAGCGAAAGTAAGATAGCGGCTACATTGGGGCATGGGAACAGGGGACATAGCAGAGTCGCTTTAGCAGAAAAAGGCTATGCATCCATCCCTGAATTAATGCCTTATGCCTCTCATCACCTTATGAGGTAGGGAAAGATTATTTCCCCCCTTTTACATATGGGAGAACTGCGGTAGAGAAGGGTTAAGGCTATGTTCACATTTTCAAATGTCTGCTGCTTCAGTGCACCTTTATTTTGGTTGCTCCACCGCATAGTTTTCAGAGTTGCTGAAAACCCATCACTCCAGCTGGAGTCAATGGGAGCTCACCTATTAAAATCAGGTCTTTTGGGCACCCAAAATTAGTGGACACTTTTGAAAATTTTGTCTTCAGTGTCTTGCCCAAGGTCACAGAGGAACTCAATGGAGTTGCTGGGAACAGAATGCAAGTCTCCTGATTCCAGTCTTGTTTGCCTTGGTCCAAAATTAACTTTCCATGTTTATGAAAACATATTCATAAAATATTAATGTTACTCTGTTTTAATTTAAGGTTAGATATCCACATCCTGTATAAGACTTGATTACCAATCGTCTGTGTCTAGCACTACTGAATCATGTTTACCACTGCTTTAATGGCTTCCTTGATCCTTAGCTCTGCACATCTGGTGTTGATGGAAGTCACTCACCTCCCCTGACATTCTGTTCTTTGAACAGATGTTTTGTAGGAAACAGTTGTATGCATGTCTAGGAATGGTGGAAATGGTTAGCATGTATAGGATGGAGGAGTAAATTTTCTAGATTCCTCCAATCCGGCACGTTTCCTCACCAGAGCTGTAAATATTTTAAGCGGAGAAGATCTGCTTCTGATTGAAGTCAATGGGAGTTCTGTGTAGGGAGCAGCATCAGGTCCTAGCCCAGTGTTTCTCAAACTGGGGTCGCCGCTTGTTCAGGGAAAGTCCCTGGCGGGCCGGGCCGGGCCGGTCTGTTTACCTGCCCTGTCCGCAGGTCCAGCCAATCACAGCTCCCACTGGCTGCGGTTCGCTGCTCCGGGCCAATGGGAGCTGCTGGAAGCAGCACGGGCCGAGGGACATACTGGCTGCCGCCTCCAGCAGCTCCCATTGGCCTGCAGTGGCGAACCACGGCCAGTGGGAGCCATGATTGGATGGACCTGCGGACGGGGCAGGTAAACAAAGCGGCCTGGCCCGCCAGGGGCTTTCCCTGAACAAGTGGCAACCCCAGTTTGAGAAACATTGTCCTAGCCCATATGTTGTAGATTGTTGTAATTGTTGCAGTTTTGACACCACGTGTTCCTCTTCTTTGTTGCAGCTCAGACATTTCCATCAGTAAGTGTTTTCTTTCTTCCCTTTGTTACCCCAAACTGCCAAAATTAGAGGCATGTGACATAAGAAAGAAAGTCAGTTTTGTTTAATTAATCTCAGATTTATTTTGTGACATTTCTGGATGCATTTACCCATCACATTATTAAACAATTGTTTACCTTCTGGAGGCTAGAGCTTCAGCTTTGGCTATATTTCTGTAAGACAGGAATTCAAATAATGTCAACACACTGAAAAATTAGTCTCTTTCAGGTGTGTTTTGCAGGAGACAATTCAGAGCTCTCCTATCACACTTAATCACAAGCCTCAGGCCTTTTAAAAATATAATCTTATTTTTACCCCCATTTGAAATGTAAACAGAGAATTTCACAGAAGGGAAGGAAATCCATCAGCAGATATTAAGGTATTTGTTTTTTTGGCAATTTGTTCCTTTATTTATGATAAATCTCCATTTGGTAACAGCACAAAGGAATATGCTTTTGCATATTTTTTTACATGTTTTTATGTTTTTTCAGATTTTTAAGACCTGGCTTGACAAAGCCCTGGCTGGGATGATTTAGTGGGGTTGGTTCTGCTTTGAGCAGAGGGTTGGACTAGATGACCTCCTGAGGTCTCTTCTAACCCTAATCTTCTATGAGTCTATGATATCTTTGTTCCATCAGAGGGACTAGTAGAAGCCAGGTTGATCTCCTTCAAAAAGAAGTACAACTATATGTCCATATGAGTCTCATAATTTGCCCAGCAAAAAATGGGAAGGGCTTTTTTTTTCCCATGGGAAGAATACTTGGTTGTGTTTCACAGAGCATCGTTTTGCTCTCTACATGGGCGAAGTCTGGCTCATGGGGCTGTATACAAAGTTCCAAGATCAAACTTACCTCATCTCATAATAAAGCTGTGAGTAGTGATGAGTAAAACACTGTGAGACAAGTTTTCTGCTGAAGTAAATGGATTCAGCTTGATGATTTCATTAACATTTCACTCATATACCACTAGAGAACTTGGCCTTAAAGGCTTGGTTTGGTTCAGATTAGAGATGATCCCAAATCAATGCCACAGATCTCAAGCCCTCACCCCAAACTTGTGGCAGTTGGAAACGTGGATTCAGATCCAAATTTTGCAGCTGGAGTCCATGTCTATATGAAGAATCATTCAAAAAATGTGAGGGGTTATTTAGAAATTTTCTCTGGAAACAGGTTTAGAAACTTCATGAATATAGCATTTCTTGTGACATTTGTCACAGGTATTGGAGAAACATGTAAAGTTTGTCTTTCTGCTTCCTATCCAGAGATAGACAAGTGGAGAAGTGCAAGTGTAAAAGAAAAATATAAATAAAAACATTTTTTTCAAACCTTATAAAGGGTCCAGATTTGACCTGGTTCAAGAACCTAGACTAAAATTTTATTTTCCCTCCCCCCCCGCCCCAAAAAAAAAACTAGTTCACCCTTCCCTAGCTGTGATGTGTTCTTGTTTTTAATTTGCATTTTACTGAAATTCCCCCACCCCCTCCATAAAAAAAGACAAAAAGAACAAAAAAGTGATGTATTTAAGAACAAAAGAATTAAGGCAGTTTTATTGCATGTTTTTGGGTCCATTAAATCATTACATATTTAACACTAAATACAAGTTAGGTCCACTTGAAACTTTGAGAGACCATATGGTAAAATCCTTTTGATCTTCAGTTAATACTTTCCATCGGCACACAACTCTGTTCAGACTCCAAAAGGTTTGAGATGGGCAGGACATTGATTTTATTAAATGATATGACTTTAAAATATAGTCAGAGGGCTGAATAGCAGAGAGGGTTTGGTAATTATGAGCTTTCTCCTCCAAATCACTCTTTCAAATCATCTAGACCAGAAGTCGGTCAATGGAGCTACCCTGATTTATGCCAGCTGATTAAGCTGCTGTTAGTGGTTTCAGTCCAGTTCCTGGCAGACAGGTATCTACAGCACAAAACACCACCCTTACAATGCGTAGCCTCAGTAGACAGGCCAAGGATGAAGTGATCCATCCGTGAGTCATATTTACAGAGGACAGTCTATGGTAAGTTTACACTGCTGCTTCCCATTCTGTACCTATGCACTGGTTGAAGAGAGCACACCAGTCTATGGAACTGGCACCTTTCATGAGCACTAAGTTCACAGAAAAAGTTTGTTTAAATAAATTTGAGAAATAATAAAATCTCAGACTGTCCTGTTTTAAAGAAGAACACACACATTACTTCAGCCTGCAAATGTGGGCCAAAAACGATTGTGAGAGCCACAAATGACCCATGGGCTTCACTTGCCTCTTTAGTCTTCCATCCAGTTAAACTATATACTTGCTATGGCAACCCCTGCCTTCAACAGTACATTAGGCGAGCACTGAGACAAGACGCAAAATGCATCCATTTGGCAATGCAATATGTACAAATAATTTGTTGCACTAAAGAGTTCTATGATCAGCCTTCTGCATTTAGTGCTAGTTTGATGATCAGCTTTTTTACCTTTAGAGTTGTTAAAATCTTTTGGTTCTTTTTCATCCCCTTGCTTTTTCCCCCCCTTTCCACTGCAAAATAAAAATACTTTTTATTTTTAAAAGGAGGTTAAAAAAAGAATATACCCTGCATCCTTTACTGGGCTGATATTATGTTGTTTGGAGAAAGTAAAAAAGTATTTCCAAGGCTATTACAACACAAGAAATAAGGACCCTCTATAAATTCCATTCATTCATCATAATGTGTTCACTAAGATTACTGGTCCTTTGGTGGGTAGGCATGAAGTTCTTCATCTACCCAGACTTGATTTCTGCATGTCAATTGCACTGGTTCACTTATACACTGTCTACATGCTGACACACAGTCATTTGAACCTTTTCTTGTTCGTTTTTGGGGAAAAAACATAACAAACCCTGCAGCTCGACTCTATAAAAATAAAATGAGATGCACCCATAGGGAGTAGGAACATTTCATATTGCTCAAATGCTGCACAAGCTTGTATGAAATAACTGTGTGAAGAATATTTAGTATTCAGAATAACTGAATGGGCCCCTATAGAGAGAGCAAAGCTGGATGGACCAGTTATAGTTAATGCTTTATTCAACAGATTTATCCCTTTCCTATTTTCAGATTGTCCATGAATGGATTCTTTTAAACTACTTTGTATGGTATACTGTTTGATGCACGCTTTGTGTGAACGTAGTTCAACCTATGGATTGTGAAGGAGTTATTCATGTTAAACTGTTTATGGTGTTTGGTTGGTTACCTAAGTCAGATAGTATTTTTTTCTGCTTCTTGACTGGATGACTGAAATGTTGGAGGAAGCAGAATAGACATAGAAATCTCAAGATGACCATGCAAATACTTCCAAAGCAAATAGTGGGAGGGAATATATTTGCATAAGTGTTAATGAGATTTGTGTATTCTGTAACATTATTGCAAACAACAAAATAATATAAAATACATCACTAGTATGAATGCTAGTGGAAATGAATAAAGAGAATTGCAAACATGAGAATGAAGCTTGGTTTTTATTCCAAGGAATAGTTTCTGGCAGTATTCGCCTAGAACTAATGCAGAGGAAGAAGTGAAGATATATTATTCTGTTTCAACATAGCTCACTGTGTTAGACTAAACAATACTTACTGCACAACTCAGTATACCCCTCCCTTTTTGTGATGTTCGATCTAAGTTACATAAAAGTGCAAAAAAACATATTGAGAATGTTTCAGCAGGCGCTTTTGTAAGATGAGCAGCGCATACTTCCTGAGATGCTATACAAATAGTTTGATCAGACCACAGAGCAATATAAATTGTGTGGTCAGTGATTTCATAAGAGTTGCTGAATGAGTTCAAACATATTTTATTACATTACAATGCTAACCAGCTGTGTGATGTTCTGAGGATATCCCCTGCAGATTCCTGCCTAGAACTTTGAAACTATCCTAGAACAGAACACACTCAAAGAATCCTTCCATGCTCATATTTCTCAGCTTTGACCTTGAATCCAGTCTGCTAAGAAAGGAATTTGGGAGTCTAATCATTGCTCTGTGATTACAAGACAGCGTACCCTGGATCAAACAAGCTTGTGGCTATTGTCATGCTGTCTGGAGTGGCTCATGAGACAGAATACCAACCTCAGGGCAGACTGTTAAGAAGCCAGGCACAAACTCCAAACTGGCTGTGAGTTCTATACTATTTCACCAACCAAATATCCAATGTAAACTCTTCTGGCACTATACAGCGTTAACATGGAATCTCAGACAGTCCCCTTGGGTTTTCCAATCTATCGTGTCACCCAGGCAAGCTTGACTCTGTGATAGATGGTCACTTTACAGCAAAGATCACAAAATGATCAGGTTACTCCCAGTCCTAAAGGACCAGTTACTTTCCTTAGATCTCACCCCAAAGATAATGCTTGTAGCCAATCCTATAGTAAACTAACTAAGGATTTATTAACTAAGCAAAAGAAATATAAGCAACATTATTTACAGGGTTAAAACAGATAAACATACACACACAAATGAGTTGCAGTCTTAGGTTTCAGATGGTGATAGAGCTGCTGAAATATGCCAGCTCTGTAAATCCTTTACGGCTAACCCAGCTTAATCCTGGGAATCTCTTGTTTATGTTTAGGAATCTTTGCCCCTTAGAGTTCAAACAGCATTAAAGGATCCTAATTCCTTCTGGCCAGGGATTTTTATCCCTATCTCCCTACAGTCCAAGCTGATGTGACGAGAGCTTCTGTATATCTCCCGTTTGATGGGTATGCTGGGAGAAATGAACAAAATTCTTGTTCTTTGATGGCTTACTATGGCCCGTTTGGATTCAATAGGCCATCCTGATGGGTGGGAGATAACCCCTCTTCATAGGTGCAAACCAGTATTTTACACTTAGTGATGTTTCTTCCCTGACTGGATTTACAGTTTCAGAGCAAACATTTTTACAGTTACAGAATAAACACTCAAGTATTACCTTATAGCATGGGTTACAGATACTATAAGTGAGATTAATGCATGCAGCAAGTTACAGGCATTTCATAGAGTCTAAATACATTATTACAAGTCTAATACCTATTTTAGCAATACTAACACACTGGTGAGTCAGACTGGTTTCCAGCTATGCATTTGATAGTGTTCACTTGATGCCTAGGGACCTTGGCATGAGTGGCACCTGGTCCACTAACATCACAGATATCTATCTTAATGCTTAGTCTCAATGCCTTGATTCAAAGACTAGTCCAGTGATTTAGGACATAACATCAGTGAGTAGATTGATTCACCGGGACTATGATGCTACTAATATCTGAGGGACGGTGTGTCTGTGGGTCATGATGTACAGTAGCTGCCATTGTTCGAGTGGATCATTGGTAGACTGAAGGAGGAAAAGATCGAATCTACCAGGTTTTCAAATACATCATTATTCAGAGGTACTTGAACTAACCCAACCATTAGCTCCGTTCTAATTCTGGCTAGAAAGAGAAGAGATTGGTAGGTCACCTTAAAAACTCCTGGGAGTTCTGCTCTGTAACACCGCCTTACTTTTCAACCCTCTAGGATCAGAATGAGTGACACAAGCGACAACCAAAACCAACCAAACAACAACAAACAAAACAGAACAAACAGGAAGTTTGCAAATATGTTGGGTTCATTTATTTAACCTAATGGATACTTTCTATATCTTTGGACTATGTGATTTTGTATTTCTAAGCATAATAATGAAATAATTAGTGGTGAGATAACATCTTATTTGCATGGGGCAGAAGTAAAGTTGGGTCTGAAATGACGGGCATCTCTCATAATGAGACATATGTTCCTGTACTATAGAAACAACTAACTTGGCCTAGTTCCCAATTTCAGTGGATTTAAGGAGTAGTTACTGATTTGCATTGTGGTGTGAGCATATAAAAGATTAAATTCATAGACACTAATGATGATCGACTAGAAAGGTAATGGTGTGACTAAAAACAGAATCAATGTGGTATGAGGTAGACTTTATTTTAATATTCCTGTTCATTGAATACTTTACAATTATGTTTGGATGGACTAGAATGGCACTTAATATATGGCAATCTAAATGTCAAAAGACATCCAAATGGTTAGTTTAACTTACAAGAAGAAACAAGCCTCATTTTAAGCAGGTTCTTTTGCTTAATATGGGGAAACAATATCATTGTTTGCTCTTTGCAAAAAGCAAAGGTAGTTAGGAGTGGTTTACAATAAAATTCTTATTCACCTAGTTTGGGGCAGGGTATATTTCCCTGTGATATTTATGCGTAATTCCTGTACCTGCTGTTTGAGTATCACCTGAAAGTCAGAGATGGTCAATATCTTCACGCTTCCTCCTATCCATTAAACTCTCCACATCTCATACCAAGTTTAGCTGGGGATTTTTTCCCCTCTCCACTCCTTCATCAAGCACATTTACTGTGGTAATTCTGCAGTGATCTCAATGGAATCGTAAGAATAAAACTAAATCAAATCAAGTGTGTGTGAGGGGGGAAGTTGCAGGTGTTTTGTTCCCAGTGGAACGTGTCTGGAAGACAATAAGTCAGTTTTTGTTACTCAGTGCAGTACTTTCATCCAACACACATAAGGAAGGTCGTACATTGTGCAAGGTTTTTAGTAAGTATTGCATATCTTTGACTGCAGAAAAATCTTCTATTACTGATCAGGGATTGGTGAATTACAGAACTATGCCAACATTTATACTACTTAGAAGTTGCAAAGGCAAAGGTTTGTGTGATCACTAAATAGATGATTTTTCATTGCTCTGATGTATGCACAGCTAAGACGCATCCCATGTCTGCTATTGATTTCTCCATGTCTTTTGCTAAACTGGTGATTACTGCCTCCCTGATATAATCTTCAAAGCCTCTTGGTGACCTTTTTAGTGTATGTGTTTATGTTCTGGTTTTATGTGATACCTGCTATTTCTCCTTGTGTCCCTCTTTGCTCCAGTACCACAGTTCTGTCTAGTCTATGGAAATCTGGCATTTCATTCCATCTTCACGCTTTGTGGTAGGACTATTGACCTCTGTGCTGACGGCAGACTCTCTTTATTGGAAAAAAACATAAAAACTACAGCAGCAGGCAGGATTTCTGTGACCTGGAAAATGTTCACTGTGAGAAAGTCTAGGGTCCCTGGCAAGTTACCATTATGGATTTCATTTACGTATCAAGGCTTTTAAACCTTGTGCAAATCTGTGACATTACATCTGGTGCATAAAAAATTGCTTGCTATACTTACAAAATGAGAAATCATAATAAAATACTATTTGTATATGAAATACCCTCCATATAGGATACACTAGTTCTCTAGGGACTATACTACTAATTATGGATGAGATGGGCATGAACATTTCTTTGTCTGGGCTTGGGGATAAGGAGGGAACATGACTGAACTTAAAAGGTCCATTTCTCTGCGTAACCATATCAGCTCTATTCTTATTATTCAGTGGTAACCAGTTGCATCCTTCCAATCTGTTGCTAGAAAGGATGAAATCTATAAAACCAGAGATAATATCAAAACACCAGTCTGCCATCCAAATAGTATCCATTGACATGGCTGCCACACAATGGAAGAGTCCTGTTTAACAGGAACTTGATTTTCCTCATTCCAGGCACAGATAGGGAACTTCCATTTCTTGGCATATAGTAGAGAATGATTCTGATTAAGGACACGAGAACATTTATTCTCTTTTCCTTGTACATGTGTCACAGGCTTTGGAAACATGCCTTGAACTGTTCCAGATATGAAAATAAATTTCCTCCTGCCTCAGATAGTAAACTGAAAGTAGGTCAGATGGTTGATCATTAAGTTCTGGTGTGTGTGTGTGTTGTGTGTGAACAGCAGTAAACATGTAGGGTAAACTCAGCAGCGAGAGGCAGAACATAAACTGCTGCAGATAGAAGCCCTTGGAGGCAAATGGCCTGCTTGTCAGTTTATGTCCATCAGGGCATGACTACAGGTATTTTTCAAACTCTCCCTCATGATAGTCTCAAGCAGCTGATTTGGGACACTTTGTTTCTCACCTTGATGTGGGATTTGGACAGGGTTGAGCTGCTTATTACTTTTAAGTAACCAACCCATAATTTGACAATTACTGTAGCTCTTGCAAACAGTACTGACATGATCTTAGACGGAGTGACAAACACCGGTGTTCATCATTGTGGGTTATGCCCCTGGCCATTCTAATGTACATGTCTTTAACACCTTATGGTTTGGGGACAAGATGAAGGTTCACAACCTTAGTTGCCCACAAAAGCATTCTTTTCCATGTGTACTAGAGTATTTTGCTACAAAACAATATTCCAGTTCACTCTTCCCATTAAAACAATGGTTAGGTGTGAGTGCTATCACTAATCCATTTTCTCTCCTTCATCTCAGGTGATGATTTTCTGAGCTCTCACAGACCAAGATTTTCTCTCTCTTCTCAAATGTTTAGCTAGCTAGAGTGTTTCATGTATGCATCATTGCAGGACCTGAGATAATGGACATTTCATGTTACAGGAGGTCACCTATATGTTATCAGCTGCATTTTTTTTGAATATCTCCTCATTTTTCATTAGAAGTCCAGATCACCACCAGTGAACACCTCACAGCCCCAGTCACAGTAGGAAAGGGAGACATATTAATGCATACTTCTTGGACTTCTTCCATCCTTGGTGGCCTGTTGGGGAAGTGAATGTGTTCAGCCTCCTAAGCCGTCATCCTAGAACTGATAAAGATGACAGGTGATAGCTGCCTGTCTGCTGCTGCTTATCTCAACTTACTCTGTGAAGCCCCAGTGCAGAGGAGTAACATTTCCCTCCTACTCAAAAACCTTTAAGAGGCTGAAAAGTTCTCCAGAGGCACTTCTGTTTGGCTGATGTTCCTTCTACTCCTATCTCTGCCACTGATCTCCTAGAATTGTTTATGTGTCAGCATCTAAGTGAAATACAATCACTTTTCATTATAGGCTTGACCCAAAGCTCACCAAGGTCAATCAATAGAAAGACTCACATTGGCTTCCAAGGACTTTGGATCATTCTACTGACTTCATTTGAGGATTGGATCAGGCCACATGTGCTTGAACGTATCCAGAAAGCCTGCTCTGGGTCCTCACAACTTAGCCAGTCTTTGTGAGTTCTCTCAGCTATATAGGAATAATAAGAAATGCTCAAATCTTCTCCTTACTATTGGCAGCATCTACTGCACATTTAATATAGGAAGGGAGGAAGGATAATTCAGTATAATGTTTAACCTGCGAAACAAAAGGAAATCTCTTTTGTCTGTGGCCTACTGGGGTTGCATAAGCTATAACTGAGATAGTGTTAGCTGAATGTTAAATATACATTTAAATAGTAAATTCAGTCTTTGTTAAGTTTGCCTTTCTTGTAATCCCTTTTCAATGTTCATAGAAAACAAACCCCATTATATACTGCTTGCCAGAAATTTTCTGTTGTATTAATATCAATTACCTGTATGCATAAGTCACAGTGAACTGTATCACTTTGTTGGAGGAGGACTTCTTAATATCTAGCCACATCATTTTTGCCTTGAAAATGTTATTGGCTCCCCTCTGTGGGATGGAAGCACTCTTAGTGCCTATATAACTCTGTAGGTTCCTCACTTTAAAGTCTTTTAACATAAGGCACATTTTACTTTTTTAGCTGTCCAGGTTCAGAAGATGATAGAAGGAGGCTTCTTAGAAAGGTTCTAGCCAATTAATTGAATTAATGTAACTTGAAAACGTTTGCCATAGATACTGATCTATAACAGCCACACATTTGTTGCAGGCTATATGTACATTTTATAATTTAGATCATTGTGTACTCATGCTATCTCTCGTCAGCTGTGAATTGCTATTCTTTGTTCAGGACTGGGCAACTCTCCAGCAGCTACATTCTTACAAGGAATGAATTTTCCATTCTTTTGATTTAATGACTATTCTCCAAGCTACAATCGCTTCCTTTCTCACACTATTTTGGGCTGTCTGTGGTCAATTTTAGTGCTACTGTTCTCAGAAAATCATGGGATTTTTTTTTAATGCTAAAAACCAGTTATGCACCAAAATGACCAAATATTTTTGGTTAGGAGGTAACTTAGGATGCTTCTTTAATGGGCATATCCTGAATTTACATAACAGATGAGCCCAAGGTATTTATTAGCCCAAGATTAGTCGTGAGAAAATCCTCCCATTTTATTATTATTATAACTGTGGTAGTTCCTAGGAGCTGCAGTCATTGAGCAGGACCCCATTATGCAGTACAAACACAGAACACAATGGTGGTCCCTACCCTGAAGACCTTATATGTTGTAATATAGCATGGTCAGCAGGAGAGTGATAGATGGGAGATATGTAAGCCCCAGGATAATGAGAGCCTTATTCCCTGTAGAGGGAAGAGAGGCTACTACATATTAATTAGAGCACCTGAAACCAATTAAGCCAATTAGAGCACCTGAAGCCAGTCACCTGATAAAAAACCCTGCTTCAATCAGACAGTTGGAGTAGTTGAAGCAGAGTGGTTTGGTGTTGGATTGGAGAGCAGTTTGGAGGGAAGCAGAGGAGAGTTTGGAGAAGTGCTGTGGTGGGCCAGAAGACCAAGACCCTAGGTAAAGGGAAACCCGGCTTGTGCAGAGCAGAGGGACTCTACAGACACAAGGGGTTGGGAGAAACTTGGCCCAAGCGGAGAGAGGGCAGGAAGCCCCACAAGCTGAAAGGCTGGAGAGGGAAGTAGCCCAGGGGAAGGAATTGCTATTTCAAGTGGTTCACTGCTATCCCTTGGGCTGGGACCTGGTGTAGAGAGTGGGCCCAGGTCCCTCCCTCTTTACTCCCCTTTTCTGGGACACTAGTGGGACAGTTGATACCCCAGTTCATGGGTGAGAAATGGTGCCCTGAACCCCCACAAGAGGAGAAAGCATGGGACCCATCATAATAGTGCCGGCAATTTGCCACAATGTGCAATTATGTCTATGGATGAAATATTAGACATTTTTCCCATTTGAGCAGCTGCATGAAATGATAACTTAAGGCAGCTGTTAGCTGAGGATATGGGCAGTGAACGTGAAAGGTGAGAGCAAATCCAAGTACAGGGATTGCCTTGATGCAGAGTTACTGAGAGCTACTGCAAAGTGTTGAGCGGGTGAATGTGTGACATCCCTGCTCTCTCATTGGTTGAAACTGTTCCATTCCAATGTCATTTTGTATTCTTTGAACACTGGGCAGAATTATCATTGTTTTTTCCATTGTTTACACATAGCCAAGTGTGCTGTGCACAGGGATGCTCAGAGATTATTTCACATTCATTACATTCATGGTAAGGAGTGGTTGTCTCAGCTCCCATCTGTACCTTGGTGTCCCCTACAAAGAAACTATCCTGTGCCTTTTTGCTTTCCATTAGGGCCTGATGCAAAGCCTCTTATTTTAGAGGCCCAAGTGAAGGTTTTCATTGACTTCAATGGACTTTGGATCAAACCTTTAAAGAGAGTGGATTGCCCAGATGGGTGCCCTGCTTCACCATTGTGCTATGTCCAGTTTAGGCAGTCAGGCCTGGTCCCTTTCGCATTCCATTCCTGCACAGTCTGTTACAGCAGGTGGAAAATGTTCATTCATTTATTCAGGAGGCGGGGGAAGGGGAATGAAACTTGACTCTTTCTCTCAAATGGTGACTTTTAATATATATATATATGTTTCATTTTCAATAGAAAAACATTTTTTTGCACTTTTTATTTGTTGTTAGAGCTTTTGCTAACTTCCCCATCACCAGTTTTGATCGGGTTGGCTTAGTTAAATGGTGGGAAATTTTCATTTTTGAAAATTACAAATTTTCAAAAAAAAAAAAAAAAGAGCATTCTAGGAAGAAATTCAAAGTCATCCCATTAAAATAAAACTAAACAAAACCAGCTTAGAAATTTTCATGTAAAAAAAAATATATTGACCAGTTCTACACTCAATTCAGCGACAACAGATCTGATAAAATGTACCTAATTACTTCTCCAGTCGATAACAGTTATTCAGTGTAATTACGATGAGCCTATTTGTTTTTTAATTGACAGTTTGATCAATGTTTTATGATGTTTGTTTGATCTTGATGCTCATCGTACACCAATGCACTGTGTGTTGCCAAATGCATTGCTCGTTGGACTTCCATCTCCACTGATTGCCCTCACTATTAGTTCTCATTGTTGTCATTCTGCTGTCTGACTTGTATCATTATGATCCCTCATGACTGATGTAGGGATGCTCCCAGTTGTTGCCCCTCTGCTGCTTGCTCATCCATGCTCAGTGAAGGAGCAGTGTTAAACAGCCGAGTATGTAAGAACAATGATGAACATAGCACTTGGAGCCAGCTAAATACTCACTGTTAGGACATAAATCACTTCCTGTATCTGATGCTTTTTACATGTAGTGGATATGGATTTTGCAATGATAGCTTCTCAATCTGATTTCTACTAAATGTTCCAGATAGTTCAGTAACCAAACATCTGTCCTGATGGAATAAATGCATTTTTTTATGCATCATGAAATCTTTCAGAGGATTTTTATTTTTCCCAGAAAAGGCAGAATAACATTCCTTTGCTATCCTATCAATAACTGAATCACAGGGTTTTGTATTTCAGTATCTTACTGCCACAAAATACAATGTTTAACAATATTACCCTGTGACAAGATATCATAATAGTGTTATTTTTACTAAGCGTTATTGGGCTAAAATTTCAATGTCACTAATTTTTCAAAAGTGGATTCCAAAAACTTCTGGCATTTCCCCTATATTGAATAGAGCCAGGCCAAGTTAGAAGTGATGGATGAATTAAAGTTAGAGAGGAAAGATAACCTTGTGGCTAAGATACTCAACGGGAAACCTGAGGTCAGTTCTGAGCTCTGCTACAGACTTCTATACAGCCTTGGAAAAGTCACTTAATATATCTTAGTTTCCCATCTATAAAATGGGGCTAATCATACTTCCTTTCTACTACCACTTGCTGTCTTAGAATCTAAGCTTTTTGGGGCGTGGACTACCCCATATTTTGTGTGAGCTTTCAGTATCGAGTATAATAGGACTGTCATCTGTGGGCATTATCGTAGTACTACATCTATTAAAAATAAGTGTCTGGGGGAAAAGGTGGGTATATTAATACTGTGTATAAAATGGCCTCATATTATTCACTTTCTGCAAACTGCAAATGAGCTACAGGCTGCTTCAACACAACATTTATCCTGGCACAGTTGCACTTAAAAAAAGTATGATTCCTTCCTTTGAAATTTAGTTGTATTAATTGCAGCCATTGTTTTCCAGGTGGGGAGAAACAAAGAGCCATTCCCTTCACAGTTCTTTCAGAGGTCTATCAGAAAGTTCTTGTCTCATACAATTATTTCCCTCCTATGAGAAATCAACCACTTTCAGTCAGGGCCGGCTTTAGGAAGTGTGGGGCCCAATTCGAACAGTTTCGACAGGGCCCCGGCAGGGATGACTTTAAAAAAAAATACTACATGTAATAAAACACGTGGGGCTTGTACTCACCAGGTGGTGCTCCGAGTCTTCGGCGGCGGGTCCTTCACTCTGTCCGGGTCTTCGGCGGCACTGAAGGACCCACCGCCGAAGTGCTGCTGAAGACCCGGAGCGCCGCCAGGTGAATAAAAATTAAAAAGGCGCCTCTAGCCAGGGAAGGGAGTCTCACTGGGCACGGGGTCCTCTTAGGCGCAGGGCCTGATTCGGGGGAATTGGTGGAATAGGCCTAAGGCCGGCCCTGCTTTCAGTAGACACCAGTGTGGGTAGTCTACAATTCTTCATCCACATTTTTCATGGGTAAGAGCTTTGACTGTTCAAGAGATCCTGTGATGCTGGCTGTTATGAGACACATAACAGACATACATGAAAACTGTATGCAGTGTTGTTGTGGCCATATTGGTCCCAGGGTATTAGAAAGAGGAGATGGGTGAGATAATGTCTTTTATTGGACCAATAAATGAAGTTTATTAAAATAAGAAAATATATATGTTGGTCCAATAAAAGAGATTACCTCACCCATCTTGTCTCTATAGTAATAATTAGCTAGTCACACACTTACTAAAATCAAGTTATGTCCAAGAAATGCTAAGGGTGGAACATAATCAAGGAAATTAATGAGGACAGATCCCTTACAGTGTATCCTCATTATGTTTCAAGGTCCAGAATGGATACACATCCAAAAGTACGCAAACATATCCTAACCCTACCTATGAAACTCTGTGAACCTCTTGATTGAGCCAAATTTATCTCTGGGGTAATTTAATCAAAGCCAGTATTAAATTAAATTAACCAGGGACAAATTGGATCACTTAAGCCTGCAAAACTGGGTTTGAAACTACCCCAGAATAGGCTTTCCCCTCATTTCTTGTTCCTTCCAATTCCATTAGGGATGACAATACACTGAGAAGAAGCTTTTTCTTCATATCATCTGGGCACTTCCAGGCAGTATTAGAATGTGCAGTGGAGCACAAGACTGAGTAATAACTATTACGATGTGCTCAGCATTGTTTTGCACAGCACTGACCAAAGAGAACACATGGTCCCTGGGCCACAGAGTTCAGAATTTGGATAGACAAGAGGTTACAAATGCTAACTGCTCTTGGTGACTAGAGAGGTTATCATAAAGGGCTACAATTTTGATAAATTGTGTCCTTAAGAGCCTCTGACTGCCCACTGATAAAGGGTTCAGTGTCATGTAACAGCAACTGCTGTCAACCCTGACAAACTCATTACACCTAACACATTGTCATCATGATATTTATCTATAGAGAATGGCGTGTGAGGTAGCCAATGAACGACAGTGACACACGGGCCATCAATACCATTGTGAAATGTCTGTATTAACACTGTATCAGGAATTATGGTATTATACATTAAAATCTGTAAGCAAACAAAGGGAGAAACAGGTTTTCTTTTGTCAAGAGGGAGGTTAATTATTTCCCTGTCTCTAATGTAAATTGAGCATGGTGATGCCAGAGACAATGGGACAGTTCATTTGAGTTGAAGGTAATCAGGAGGAGCAAATTAACATGAGGATGTAAAATTCATCTGGGAAGACACTAGCATCTGAACCCTAGGTGTTCATCCTAACACTGGTGACAAAGACAAAGTCTGGGGGATATAAGGAGTGGCAAACAGACATTTTGGTGATCCCCCACTGAGGTCAGTGCTCTTTGCACCCAGGAACCAGGGAGCCCCAGCCATGTGGGTTAGTGATGCTAACTGGCTGTAGGTGAGAAAACTGCCTTAGACAAGGATTGTAGCCTGTTAAATTTTAATCACTAGAAAGTGTGAGTATAATTTTGTTTGTAACCATTTTCTGTTTCGATTATCTCTGCTTTAGTATCACTTAAATCTCTGTTCTTTCTTAATAAACTTATTCTTGTTTTATTAAAAATTCATCTCAAAGCTGTTATATTAAAGTAAGATGTGAATACTCAGCTGAACCAACAGGCTGGTGTATATACACCCTTTGGAGAGAGCCGACTTGGTAATTTCTGTGAGTGTCCAGTGACAGGGGCTGGATACTGCAGAGAAATAAAAACTCTTCCAGGGGGTTCAGGAACTTGTGTGTATCAAGTGTTACCTGCGAGGCAAAAAGGACTGGCAAGCTAACAAACTGGGGTGAAAGGGAGCGGTCACTTGGTTTAACAGCAACAAACCTCTCTTTTGCTAAGGCAGAGGGGTAACCAGGTCACCCATAGTTCTGGACGCCTCACAGAAACATTACAGAGGTCCTGGTAGAACTTCTAATTTAGACAGTTGACCACAGTAGGTTATGTTTTAAGGAGGGATTTTGATCAACGGAGGGAGTTAAAGTGTACAATGAAAAAAAGAACAAAAACAAGAGTGGGGCAAAAGACTAGAAAGGGAGAAATGAGATGAAAGAGATTAGTGAATGTGTAAGACCTGGGTGTCTCACTTGGTATAGAATATAAAACCCAGTGGAGGGATTTGGAGAGAGGAGTGACAAGGCCATGGAATGTGAAGATGATATTTTTAGATCCTGCGGTTTGGATAGACTGGAGGAGGGTAAGGTGGGAACCAGCAAGGGCCAGAGAATAGAGGGAAGATGCAGAAGTCAGGGAGGAGATATATAAATATTACCCAAAGATTTTCAAAGATCAAAATATTGATTTTTGAGGCCTAGGTGAAGATTTGGAGCTTGTTCTTGTTCCTTTCAAATCAGTTTACTAAGTCCTGCTCGATGGGAAGCACCTGTTTGTAAATGAGATACTCCTGAGAACCATCTTACAGTGTCAGCTATCAGCATTTTCAAGCACAAAGATTAGCCACAAGAGATATGATTCTTTGTCAGGAGGACAATTTGGAACCTACATTTTTAGAAACTTAACACTAGTGGGCCAAATTCTGTCTGTCTAGGTTTTTATAAGATGGCCCACTGTTGTGGGATCTGACATGAACTCCTATCTGCACTGCAATCAGATGTAATGGTGATGCCTGGAGAGCCAGATTGTCAGCTGGCGTAAGATGGAAAAGTTCAGAAAAGGGCAACAAAATGATTAGGGGTATGGAGTGGCTTCCATATGAAGAGAGATTAATAAGACTGGGACTTTTCAGCTTGGAAAATAAATGACTAAGGGGAGATATGACTGAGGTCTATAAAATCATGACTGGTGTGGAGAAAGTAAATAAGGAAGTGTTATTTATTCCTTCTCATAACACAAGAACTAGGGGTCATCAAATGAAATCAATAAGCAGCAGATTTAAAACAAACAAAAGGAAGTATTTCTTCTCACAACACACAGTTAACCTGTGCAATTCTTTGCCAGGGGATGTTGTAAAGGACAAGACTATAACTGAGTTCAAAAAGAACATGGAGGATAGGTCCATCAATGGCTATTAGCCAGGATGGGCAGGGATGGTGTCCCTAGCTTGTTTGCCAGAAGCTGGGAATGGGAGACATGGAATGGATCACTTGATGATTACCTGTTCTTTCCCTCTAGGGCACCTGGCATTGGTCACTGTTGGAAGACAGGATACTGGGCTAGATGGACCTTTGGTCTGACCCTGTATGATCGTTCTTATGTTCTTATGATGTAGCTCCATTGATAGCACTGGAACTATAGTGATTAATGCCAGCTGATTAACTGGTTTTTATGTTTATTTTTGCTTTTGCTAGCACGTGCCTTCTTGATGAATGGGATCCCATAAAGACAAAACTCCAATAGCTTTGTGTATCAGTTACAAACACAAATAATAATAATTGTAACATAAGGTTTAGAGATACACTGATTGGCTTCAGAATAGAAAATATCCCTTGGGATCCTTATAATATTATCTGACCTTAAGAGTGAAATGGCACTTACTCAAATGCCACTGGAATGGATTCTGTGCTTTTCATCTTAGCATTCATAAAGTAATTCACACATCATTAATAAGGAATCATTTTTCAGCAAAAAAAAAAACTCCAAAAAAACACATGGCTCATTGTTATTGATTTTAAATTACAACAAAGGCATTATCTAAGTAGCTCCAGAATACCAGCAATATTTTCTCAAGAATCCAGTAAATTTGATCATGATTTGAGTTTAGATCTTATCCATTTTTTTTCCCATGTCAAATTATTAGCACACACTATTGCCTTCTTACTGATCTAGGATTCATTTTTTGCTCTCAATACATTATAGTAGGGCTTGAGAGCACCTGGTTGTGTCTGTGGTCCATTAAAAACCTTTATATGCATGAGCTCATTAATGTGCCCAAAATATTTTAAGGTGGGCTGAAATGTAAAATTACAAGAGTTCAGTTTGGGAACAATTCTCTCAAATTGGAAAAAAAATAGCATAAGTACAAACCCAAAAGTTTTCCTATTTTTTGTATTGTTGGTTCTTCTGACACTTAAAAAGTTTGTTTTCTTCCATACAATTTTCGATTCCATCACCCACACTCTAGAACAGTGGCTCTCAGCCAGGGGTACACATACCCCTGGGGTACTCAAAAGTCTTCCAGGGGGCATATCAACTTATCTAGAGATTTGCCTAATTTTACAACAGGCTACCTAAAAAGCACTAGTAACGTCAATACAAACTAAAATTTCATACAGACAATGACTTGTTAATACTGCTTTATATTTTATAATATGGTAAAAATGAGGAAGTCAGCAATAGTGTGCTGTGACACTTTTGTATTTTTATGTCAGATTTTGTAAGCAAGTAGTTTTTAAGTGAGGTGAAACTTAGGGGTACCCAAGACAAATCAGACTCTTGAAAGGTATAAAAAGGTTGAGAGCCACAGCTCTAGAATCTTTGTGAGCTGAGCCAATAGATACTTTGTGATGAGTCGCGCTAGTTAAAGAAATACAAAATTAACTTTTTTTTTTTAACAAACCACTGGGATATTTTTTTCACAAAATGTTCCCATTTTTCCACTAGCTCTAGTGACCAGGAGTCTCTGTGGGTGGGGCTGGTTAAAGACATTTTCTTTTCAGCAGCCAAGAGAGGCAGAGTTGCTCCCAGTGGGTCTCGTTCTCCCCTGCTTGGGACCTTGTGTCGTCCTTTACACCTCTGCAGATTGGGAGGCAGCGTGGTGTAGTGCACTGGTATGCAAACTTTTCCAGTCGTGCCCCCGTCACCCGTCAAAGAATTTGGCTGGGAGGGGTTGCAAGTGCTTTGGAGGATAGGATTATAATTCAAAATGATCTGGACAAACTGGAACAATGTTCTGAAGTAAATAGGATGAAATTCAATAAAGACAAATGCAAAGTACTCCACTTAGGAAGGAACAATCAGTTGCACACATACAAAATGGGAAATGACTGCCTAGGAAGGAGTACTGTGGAAAGAGACCACAAGCTAAATATGAGTCAACAGTGTAACACTGTTGCAAAAAAATTAACATAGTTCTGGGATGTATTAGCAGGAGTGTTGTAAGCAAGACACGAGAAGGAATTCTTCTGCTCTACTCTGCGCTGATTAGGCCTCAACTGAAGTATTGTGTCCAGTTCTGGGCGCCACATTTCAGGAAAGATGTGGACAAATTGGAGAAAGTCCAGAGAAAAGCAACAAAAATGATTACATGTCTTGAAAACGACCTATGAGGGAAGATTGAAAAAATTGGGTGTGTTTAGCCTGGAAAAGAGAAGACTGAGAGGGCACATAGTTTTCAAGTACATAAAAGGTTGTTACAAGGAGGAGGGAGAAAAATTGTTCTTCTTAATCCCTGACAACAGGACAAGAAGCAATGGCCTTAAATTACAGGAAGGGAGGTTTAGGTTGGACGTTAGGAAAAATTTCCTGTCAGGGTGGTTAAGCACTGGAATAAATTGCCTAGGGAGGTTGTGGAATCTCCATCATTGGAGATTTTAAAGAGTAGGTTAGACAAATAGACAAACACCTGTCAGGGATGATCTAGATAATACTTAGTCCTGCCCTGAGTGCAGGGGACTGGACTAGATGACCTCTCGAGGTCCCTTCCAGGTCTATGATTCTATGAATTAGTATGAAGGGATTGCTACACTGCAAGTTACTGTGAACAGTACAGTACACAACCCGGTGGTGAACTAAAACCCATGTAGCCCTGCGTGACTGGTTTCAGAAGCACTGCTTTGCCCCAAGAGAAAAGTGGGTTTGTTTCAGCCCACTTCTCCCATCTCTTTGCATAGGTGCTCAGGGAAGGGGCAGAAGTTGGCTGCATGGGAGTAAGAGGGGAGAGATTGTGTTAAGGAAAGCCAGGCTCCACACTCAGGGTCATAGGTCTGTGCTGAACTCCAAGCTGGGAGATTTCTGGTTCTTCTGCTGCTTTTGTGAGACTATTCTTGCTGCCTGTTATAAACATAATCCTTGGGAGGAAAACCACTTGCTGGCTGCCCCTATGTATTTTTTTCCCTGATGAGTCATTCCACCAGCGTATACCCAATCATCAGTTAAGCCAGACAATGAAGTCAATAAGGTTGCCTGAGAGCAAAATTGGCCCCATTATTCACAACCACTGTGACTGCCTCGTTATTGATAACATACCACTCAGGGGCTGGAGACCTAAATATGATGGAAAATCACTAGGGACAGGAAACCTTTGTTCCAAACGCAAACATTTACTGATGTTAGAAAAAGGTTGGGTTAACATTTTCCTTGTGTGTTTTCCCACTGTCAGCTGGAAGCAGAAATACTCAGGTATTGTCAGGAGATCGGCTATTCCTGTGGCATTTCTGCCATGGCTGTACCTGTTCTTGCAAAATTCTCAGCCTGATTTCTGGACCCAACAGATGAACGGGCAGCAAAGCAGACATCAGAGCCAAACTGCCAAATTCTTTGTTTGCCCATCACAAAATAGCACAACGGGGGTACCAGGCAGAAAGGATGGATTGCACAAATAAAATAATCAGCCAACCTTCAGAAGGAGATTGTCCACCAGCAGCAGATGTAATCTTCCCCTGAGGCTTTCAAAGTGGGCTGACTCAACTCAGCCAAGGAATCAGTAACACTGAGGGCGGCTTGGCCAGATTCACTCTGAGTAAATTCATAGACGTCAGTGGAGTTACACACAGGGATGCGCTAAACCCATGGTCAGGTTGTGAACTGTGCCCCTCTCACTGTGAGAGTCAGCCTTGGGCTATCAACACTAGCACAGCCAGGAAATATCTATCAGAGGCTCGTGGTTTTTCCGCTAACAAACTTAATGAGAAAAAAGAACAGTTGATAGAAAGTATTTATTTATTTACTTACTTGTATCACAGTAGCACTAAGAGCCCCCAAACTTGGATGAAAGTTCCATCAGGCTAGGTCGGTGAGCGACAGTCTCTGCCCCAAAGCGCTGGCGACCTATAAAGAGAAGGCAGATAAAGGATGACTCGGGCAGTGACGTAAAGTGATTTGCCCCAGGTGACACAACAGGTCAGTGGCTGAGCTGGGAATAGCCTCGAGGTCTTCTGACCCCAGTCCAGTGCTCTCTCCACTGAACCACACTGCCTTTCAATATAAATCTAAAAAGACGGTGTTTGCCCATAACATATGGTCACACACTAGCCAACTAAAACCCTAGATAATGATTTATAGCTGGTCATTGGGGATCTTTAACAGTTTGTTGAGAAATTCCGTAATAAATGCTAATGTTAAACCCTTTGCAAGTCCAGCAATGGTGATCAGCACTTGCACTTATAAAGAAAAAGCAGTAAAGGCACAGCAGACATTAGAGCCCCCCTCCTTCCCCTTTCAGTATTTTTAATGAAAGGAAAAAGGTTCCAGCCATTGCTGAGTTGGCCAATTCCAGCAAAAACAGTGACCATGAATATGCTGCTGCCATGTTACAGAGTGTGAGTTATAGCATCTCACTTTGGAACACATCAGGGACTGATTCTTCTCTTGGTTTTACATTGGTTCATTATTTATTTATATATACATTGCAGTAAGGCCTAGGATCTCCAGTCATGGACCAGAGTCCCGTTGTGCTCGGTGCTGTACAAACAGAACAAAAAGATGGGCTCTACTCCAAAGATCTTACAACCAAAGTAATCTTGGTGCCCCTCCATTGAGCTTGGTGGTGTTTCTCCTGATTTACACCAGTATAAGTGAGGTCATAATTTGGCCCTCGGAGCTCTTCTGTGTTTGGGGGTCCTTTTAAACAGAGTTTTGCAATGACCACATTGCTGACAAACTCCTTAACACTGAGCTGGTGTCAGTTAAATTATCTGTGGCAGAATGGTGAAACGTACTCTGCTATTTGGACCATCTCAGTATCAAAGTCCAGAAAGCGACAAGTTAAATTCTTGTCAGAGTCTCCTTTTCTTACTGGCTGGCTGCTTTCCCTGCTTTCCTTGTCAGTTTTGGAGTAAGCCTTTTTCCCCCCCTCTGTGCTCTATTACACTGGAGGATGTTCCCCCCACTTCCTCCCACAACTGGCAGTTAAAAAGAAGGCTGCAAATATTGAACAAACTGCTGATGTCCCTAAGACGCAAACGTGTGAAAAAGACTTGCAAATGAGTGTAGCACACTCGGAAACAGTCTTAACATCCGTTCATGCCGGAGTACCATTTCCATTGCTGGGACAGGCCAAATTGTCCTCCCTGTCATTTAAAGCTACAGTTTTCTTGGGTTAAAAACATAGTTGGGAAGAGAATTAAAATCATAGAATCATAGCATAGAAGATGAGGGTTGGAAGAGACCTCAGGAGGTCATCGAGTCCAATCCCCTGCTCAAAATCATCCCAGCCAGGGCTTTGTCAAGCCGGACCTTAAAAACCTCTAAGGATGGAGATTCCACCACCTCCGTAGGTAACCCTAGGCCTCCCCCACTGCAACTTGAGACCACTGCTCCTTGTTCTGTCATCTGCCACCACTGAGAACAGCCAAGCTTCGTCCTCTTTGGAACCCACCTTCAGGTAGTTGAAGGTTGCTATCAAATTCCCCGTCCACTTTTTTCTTCTACAGACTAAATAACCCCAGTTCCCTCAGCCTCGCCTCATAAGTCATGTGCCCCAGCCCCCTTATCATTTTCGTTACCCCCGCTGGACTCTTTCCAATTTGTCCACATCCTTTCTGTAGTGGAAAAGATAATAAACTGTATTGATTGTGCCTGTGTGATGGTGGAGAGACAATGGGGAGTTACACAGGTATAATTGCTAAGATAGTGGTCCTCAATTTTTTCTTTACTGGACCACCACCTTCTGTTAGCAATATGGGAAAGGCAGTGTGGCTACAACCCACTGACATCTGCTGTTAACCCTTTGGGGTCATGATCACCAACTTGGGGACCCATGTGTTGGAACATCAGTTTGCACTGTCTGTATGGGAATCATGAACTCTTTCCATGCCAGAGGAATATGCCGCAAAGAAAAGTGTCAGAACAAACGAGAATGAAACAAACCTTCCTTAGAATTTAATAAAAATATAGTCCCAATCCTAAAGTCCTTTTATATTCACTGTCCTGCTGACTCAAATGAGTTTTGCCTGATAGTAAATATTTCAGGATTTGGCCAAAAATTAGTAGTAGTAGTAATAAAAATAGTAATAATTAATAATGTAAACGTCTTTAACATCAATGAGATAGGCACATTATAGAGACAGACAGACCAACAGACAGTGGCAGACACTCCCCTGCTCTAACCACGGTGAATAACTGCAAATGTAAAAACTACAATTAAAACCCCCAACAACTGGAAACCCAGAAAATGAGAAAATAAAGGTTCCATTTCATTTCATGTAAAATGCTAAGCAGCCCCAGCAGTGTAACGGCTTTAATTTGCAAGGCTGCTGCAGGAACCTTCATTTGCTCTGACAGAGCTGAGGGATGGTGACTGCTCAGGATGACTACCCTAATTCTGTGTCCACGTCACACAGATGTCACATGTGCTAGGAGGTTGAGCCCTCTGTGTCATCTGGTGGAGAGAGAGGGCTGCTGCTGTAAAGACTTGCAACTGGCTTAAAGAATAAATTCACACAAAGCTGTCCCTGTGGCTGAATCCAGCACGAGGTTGGGATACCAGTGTACTGGAAACTGGGAAAAAGCCTTCAGAGAACAAGTTGTAACTTTAATTTGGCCAGATGTAAAGGACACCGGGGCTTGTGCAATAACTTGAACACTGAAGGACATGTAACGACTTTATTTAACCATGATTAATCGATTAGTAATTCTATTCCAAGTCATTGTTATCATTATAAAAACCTAGTGATGGTAACTACAATGTCTGTGTTACAATTATTCTACCCTCATCATCTATATCAGGGGAGGACAAACTACAGCACATGGGCCAGATCCAGCCCGTCAGGGCTTTCAGTACGGCCCGCAGGATTACCAGCCCCATGGCGCAGTGGGGCTAAAGCAGGCTCCCTGCCTTCCCTGGCCCCAAGCTGCTCCCGGAAGCAGCTGGCACCATGTCCCTGTGGCCCCTGGGGAAGGGGGGTGGGAAGAGGGCTCTGTGCACTGCCCTTGCCTGCAGGCACCACCCTCTGCTGCTCCCATTGGCTGGGAATGGGGAACCACAGCCCATGGGAGCTTTGGGGGTGGTACCCACAGCAGTGAGCGGTGCGGGGCCAGGGCAGGGAGGGAGCCTGCCTTAGCCCTGTTGCATACCACTGCCACCCTGGAGCTGCTCAAGGTAAGCGGTGCCAGGCTGGAGCACCCGAGCTCCCTGCACCCCCTCCTGCACCCCAACCCCCTTCCGTGTGCCCCCAATCCCGTCCTGAGCCCACTGCCACATGCTGCACCCCTCCTGCACCCCAATCCCCTGCCCTGCGCCCCCAATCCCGTCCTGAGCCCACTGCCACATGCCGCACCCCTCCTGCACCCAAACCCCTGCCCTGCGCCCCAATCCCGTCCTGAGCCCACTGCCACATGCCGCACCCTCCTGCACCCCATCCCGCTGCCCTGCGCCCCCACTCCCGTCCTGAGCCCACTGCCACATGCCGCACCCCTCCTGCACCCCAACCCCCTGCCCTGCGCCCCCAATCCCGTCCTGAGCCCACTGCCACATGCCGCACCCCTCCTGCACCCCAACCCCCTGCCCTGCGCCCCAATCCCTGCCCTGAGCCCACTGCCACATGCCGCACATCACCTCCTGCACCCCAACCCCTGCCCTGAGCCCCCTCCCGCACTCCACATCGCCTCCTGCAACCCAACCCCCTGTTCTGGGCCCCTTGCCACATTCTGAACCCCAACCCCCTGCCCTGAGCCCTCTCCTGCACCCCACATCTCTCCTGCACCCCAACCCCCTGCCCTGAGCCCGCGCCTGCACTCCACATCGCCTCCTGCACCCCAACCCCCTGTTCTGAGCCCCTTGCCACATCCTGAACCCCAACCCCCTGCCCTGAGCCCTCTCCTGCACCCCACATCTCTCCTGCACCCCAACCTCTTGCCCTGAGCCCCTTCCTGCACACCGCAGCCCCTCACACACCCCACACTTCCTCCCGCACCAGAACCCCTTGCCCCAGCCTTACATTCATGGCCCTGCACACAATTTCCCCACCCAGATGTGGCCCTTGTGCCATAAAGTTTGCTCACCCCGATCTATATTATTGCTATAAGTCCTTTTTGAATGATACATTTTGTAAGTTACAAGTTTTATTGCTGATGTAATACTGAGAGATGAAATACTTTCTCTCTGAAAGGATATTGTGGAGCGAGTTTCCCTAGGATTAGGAACAAAAAATAGCAGCAGATGGGCTACAACTCGAGCAGAAACAATTCTGTGAAATTCCAGCTTAAAACAGGCAATAAAACTAGCAATAGCATTTCTGCAGGAATGATCTTTATTGCAATGGAAAAGTCCATTGGAACGTGCGAGTTGTTTCAAGAATGGTTCGACCCTGCAACTTTGCTAAGAATCCTTCTGCTGGTGGATTTGAAACATGATGCATACTGTGTTCATATCCCTCTAAGGTGGCCAAGGGAACAAACTGGATTCAAAGTAGAAACCTACAGAGAAGGAAGTTGGAGACTTTCTCCTTTTTGGGTGGGTGAGGCTGGTTTTGTTATGGGAATGAGCCAGGCTTGTGTGATGCTCTTGTATTTGTCTTGGCCAAATTAGTTCTTAAAACTATTCAGATCCAATTTTGGAACCAGTCAGTATTACTGGAAGGCGAGCCTGCAGATTCAGGGAGTTGTCGCTCATGCTTTGCTCCCCTGAAATATATGATTCGTCTTTAATCCCTGCTTATTTTCAGCATCAAATAGCCTTCTATATCCTTAGAGTTATTCTGATTGTTGGTGCTGCTCATTATGAGCCTGCTATTGCATCTATTGAAGTCAGCTGAGATTTTGATATTAGGTGGAGGATGGAGCCTAACTCCTTCCTATGTTTTGTCTTAACCTGACTTCTCTCCTGCCACATTTTTTCCATTGACACATCCAACATTCCTCTATTCAGAAAGAATGAGCAGTTAAGAAGATTTCTGTCCACTTGTCCCATACTTCACTGCCCAGGGCGGGTCAGGCAGAGTCTAACAATTTTCCCTCAGAAACCTTCATTTATATTTTTTTATGTGGACAATCCATAATATGTTTTAGCTCATGATGCCCCACAGCAAAGCACTTAAGTACAAGCATAGCTTTAAACACAAGGATAGTCCCATTTGAAATCAGTAGTATTATACCTCTCGAGTTACATGTGTCACAGCTCAGGGCAACTGTACCTGTATTTCCCCCTGTGTGATCCCTAGGGGGTACACGTACTCTAGGCTTCTGCCTCCTCAGGTATCATCTCTCTTGGGCGAAGACCCATATTTCTCTCCCTCCAGACCGGGTTTTTTTCAGGCTACACAGTTCCCTGCCTACTTTGTGATATTCCAGCAAACCAGACAGTGCGAACAGGCCAGAATCTGCGCTTTGCTTTCTCTTTGAAGGCTCAAGACCAGCATAATTGCCAACAGTTGTAAGTTACCACATGTCCCTTTATTAGCAAGCACATTTATTCTTAAGGTGAAAGCATTACAGAGAAAACATATAAAAGTTCCTATGCACATGCTAAAAGCTTAGCTGAGGTCACCCATCAGTTTTATGGCCTCAGTAGGCCAAAGTCCTTTCAACCCTTTCTAGGAAGGATTAGGCTCCCCCCACCCTTGTACAGAAGGTCCTGTCCATTTGCTGGATCAGAAAGAAGGCCCAGAGTCAGTTTAACCTGAGACTATTTATGCAAAATTCCTTTCTTTGTTTGTTGGTCTCTGGAGAATCCAGTTTGAACCAGTATATGCCTTCTTTGGAGGCATTTCAACCTGAGTGAATTGGCCTAATCAATCCCCCTCCATTGTTTTTAGTTCTTGGAGGAGCTGTGGTAACCCTCCCCCAACAGAATTACATAAATCCAGGGTGCAAAATGATACATCAGCTTAATACAGTAAGATCTTCAAAGATATTACAGGAAATTGCCATATCTGGCATTACAGACGTATGGGGCTATTCTGCCTTGCCTTGTCAAATTGATGAACATTAATAATTTGTTGCCATGATGTCCTGCTTCTGATGCCATGGTTGAGCTCCTGCCATCAGATAACTACCTGATGATGTTACCAGACCATCCTGCATACCTAAATACCAGGTGTGGGCATCCTTCCACCCTGTCCACCTGATAGCCACCTGTTTTTGCCATCCTGCCTACCTGCTGTTGGCCTCATGTTCCCTTCACGTCTGTTTAGAATTTATCTGTGAACTGCACTTCCAAAAAGTGCAGGGAGTTAAAATGCCTTCTCTAGATCATCATTCAAAAATGCTTCTTGAGCAGCGCTGGAGGAGCCGGGGGGAGGAGAGAGCTGTGAAAACCCTGATCCCAGATTCAACCTTCTGCAAGGGAATGGGAGCATCTTGCTCTTACAGACAGCAGATCGATCCTCTGTAATGGCAGGGGAGAGGAGAGAGGATGCCTTGTAACAAATTACTGATGATGGAACTCATCAGAGCAATCAGCTAGAAAACTTGATCAGCGTGCTCAGATGATCTTTATGTAGTGACAGCTGTGATGGAAGAGAGAATGTTCTGTGTGGAAATGCAGACTGGGTGGGCCAGGGCATTGCTTGCACTATGTGAGGCACCGAACTTCAAATCAATGTTAATTCCCATATTACTTGAACAGCCATGAGCTTTGTCAGCTCTGTGGGTTATTTAACGTACTTAAAGAGTTAATTTAGTGTTTGAAAATCACAGTAGCTCCCTCCCCACAACTTTCTGCTATGCATGCGTCTCACATACAGTATGTAACAAAACAGGGAAGCAGACTTGGCATCCAGAAAAGGAGACAGGGGAACAAATGATCAGATGGTCTCTTCAGAACACGGCTGTTAAAATCATCTCCCTCTCCCATTGCTCTGACCACGTTACTCACTTCTTCAGATCCCTTCACTTTCTGCATTAAATTCCCGGCTGCAATTTCAAGACTTTCCCAAATTGTTTGTAATCTCTGCTGTTACTTGCACCTGCTACTCCCAAACCTTCTGCCTGATTTACCCTTTACCATTCCCATTTTCACACTGCCCTACATGCCACCCCCGCACTGTCTCTTCCCCTTGTTCACAAAGCAACCCCCATTGCTATATTCAAATATATCCTTTAAAATATACTCCTTCCCTCAAAGCTTTCAGCAGTGAACCATCAAGAACTGAGTATAAGAATATATATTAAGAAAGCTTGCTGATCACTCCAAGGTTTGCTTTGGGCATAGATTTTCAGAAAAATGGGTGCTCGTTTACATATGTAATAATTACATGCACAAATGACTTAGACAGGCAACAAACCGGTCTTTTCAACATATAAATTAGGCAAGAAAATGTGCACAATATTTTGGATAATCAATATTTCATGTATTTTTTTAAATGTGATCCAGTAAGTTTGGACAACACTGTCTGGGTCCTTTAGATTGCAGGCTTTGCTGGAGAGCGACCAGGTTGTCATCTTTGTTCTGTGCAATGCCAAGCATGTGCTGTCATTGCTCAATAAATAATAATGGTTTTTATGCATAGTTTATAGTTGTGGTACTAAATTCCTTTTACAATGCAATATTATAAGCTGAAAGTGAGAGGAAGAGCTACACATTTATCACTACGCAGCCTCTAATGCTGCATCTTTAGAAGATGGTGTAACACAAAGGAGGAATATTGCTTTATAATTGCTGCTTAACCCAGTATGTAGTGTTTTCTATGTAATACACCCACAGAGAGAGTTATAGTAAGGTGCAAGTGGGGAAAATCAACTATTTGGGGGCAAGACATGTTTGCAAAATGAAACTCAGTTATTTCACATAATCGGACACAGAGAGAAGAAATAAGAAAAGGAAAAAGAGGAGATAGGAAAAAAGTAGACTAAGTATACTAATCTAGTCTAAGAGCAGGGTTAGTAAGGAGTAGGGTCTGATGTGGTGAAATGAACATGGCTACACTTGCTGCTACAAGAATTATTCCATGTGCTAAAGCAGATGCATGATGGGTATCCCCAAATTATTCTCAAATACTTATTCATGTAGATATAATTGGGACAGAGGAAGGCTATTGTTCAATCTATATAATCGGATGTAATAGCGCAGCTCCAGAAGCTGGAGTTAACTCACTAGCAAACTTGTTGCAGAAAAAGCTAGTAAATTGCAATCGGGTTTTATGAAAACAGCTGAATGCATTTGAAACAGCTAGAGCATGTGTGTGTTTGGAGAGGCACTGACATGGGATAATAATGGAACTTCCAGAAGCCAGTTTTCAGTATCTGATGTTACTTTGGATCTCAAATTACCATCATGCTACCTCCATAAATACTTACAAAGAAGACAATTTCAGTGGTGTATATATGAAGGAACCATGCTTCACATTACTTGGAGTTCCAAGGAATGCCTAGGTTTATTCTTAAATTATACTTTGCTGTTACATTTTCTGATCTAAGCTTATCCCTCATAGAATCTATATCCAAATTCTGTCTTCCATGCTGTCCATTGCCAAGGTATCTAAGGCTAAGCATAAATACATAGTATAAATCATGGAGTGAACTCATTGAAATGGAAATACTTGTCAGTATAAATATCAGTGAGTCTAGTGTACCTACCATGAGGTAGGTGGGTGGGTATTTTTTTCAGTACAAACGGCTGTGTCATCATTTCAGCTTTGTCAGAAAGTGAATTAAATTTGCACTAGATGAATGATCTCTAAGCAAGCTACTGAAAAATGTTGGGGTGGATATTAAATAAACTAGGCTATATGACACATACATCTATTAAATCTATGACTATTAGGTTGGTGAGTTGAATTCTTGCGCCTCTAATTTCTGTTGAGTTGTTCCTCCTTCTGCAGCCTTGAGTCAGCTTGATAAGAATTTTTCTGATTTGTTTGCATTGCTCTGAATAATCATGTTGCTTTACAAATGTCAATGCTTGAAACTTTAAAAGGAAACTACCTTAAGCAAGATTATCCAGTGTGTAGAAATTACAGCAAAAAGGAACAAGCAGAATTGCATAGAAGAGAGACTATTAAGGGCTGGTTCTTTTGGGTGTGTGCGCGTGGGGGGGTCATTTAGATACAATTATTGTGTTCTCTACATCATTCAAGGCTCAGACAGTTGACTTTTTCACATCTTAGCTGTAACAGTTTTTGCATTTTATAATATTGCCTTTGTAAGTTTCTCAAGTCTGATATGCAATTCTTTAATTTGTTTGGCTGTTCTCTAATAGAACAACCTAATTAAACATGATTAGTTTTCAGATTGCATTAAACTTGATCCCTACATATAGAAAACACTGAATCCAATTAGAGGCCATAGCAATCATTTGAGAAATGTGCAAATAGGACACCATACACTAAAATACAAATGCCTGCTGTTCTTAGCATTTCAGTTTCCTTTGCTGTTTAATGAAATATGAAAATGTGGGGGGGGGAGCCATTCCTGACTGTGGCTTTCATATTACAGCTCCTGTGTGGAGAGGATGGGGGGGCTTGTGTGAGGCTCCTATTGAAACCAATGATAACTGTGCATGCACATTTGAAGGCAGAATTTAGCCACGTGTGTTCAACTAGAATTCAGTCTATTCATTATTATTTATTTATTACAGATGCAGAAGGGAGAAAGAGAGCACCTATAAAACATTTAATCAGTGTGTAATGTGGGATAGCTGCTGGTGCTGTGATCAAATATTTGATGTGATCGTTCGTAATTACACCATGGGCCCAAACCCATAAAGAATGGATTTCTGGGTGAAATCCACTCTACTCACATCAAATGTGAGAATTTGGGCTAAAGGCCACTGAAGTAAGACTCCCATTGACTTCAGTGGCTCTGGATCAGACTTTATGTGGGTTGAGTGTGCAGCAGGTGGGAAAGTTAAATCCATTTTAGGGTGTGAGGCAGCTGCTCAGCCTCTAACCCAGCTGCTATTTCAACCTTGTGGACTAAGATAGTGACCGAAGCTGATCCACAGTAGATGTGCAGGGGTACTAGGGCTACTGGTATGCAGATGGATTAGACCCTGTGTGCATCAATGTAAGTGATCATTAAAAATGATTGTACAAGCTTCTATTCAACTTTTAAATGGCAACACAGTGGATGTTTTAAGCACCACTTTCATCTATCTATCTATCTCATGCTACCAAAGACTGAGTCCACTGCATGTCTGGATGAAGAAAGGCAGGGGGTAAAATATTTGTTTTAATGAATGATACAACTGATACAATAAAAGTACAAAGAGAGACAAGATGAAGTAAATCTCACATATTACATAGATTTTGCTAATGAAAATGTAAGCAAAGGGATAACCCCCCCCCCACACACACACACACTCCTTCTTGCCAAGCTTCAGTCAGGATCAGTGTGAGTTTTTATATCTTATTTTAAAAAAACTGGCTTTATAAACTGTTTGCAATGTTGTTTTAGGCATGTCAGTCCCAAGATATTAGAGAGACAAGGTGAGTGAGGTAATAATAGGGACGATGATAAAATTCACCTCCATGGTAAAGTACTATGGATTCTACAAATGAGAAGAGCTACACAAGTAATAGGTATAACTACATGCTGGGATTTTCAAAGGAGCGAGTGGGGTTTGGGTGTCTAATTTACTCATGCACCTTTGAAAACTACACCTTAAGGCCACATCCTTAAGGCCATCCCTTCAAGATGTAAGTTCCTCTGGGAATCCCTTTCTTTTTCTTGATTCTCATCTATGTGGGTTTTAATTTCAGGATGATAGAATTTTTTGTAGTGTGATTTTTATCTTTCATTTGGTATCCTTGACGTTCTGCATCCCTGATCATTTTGCCTGACAATAATATGACCAAATCTCTCAGCTGGTGGAAGGTTCCAGATGGTAAAGTGTTCAGTTTCAAGATGTTCCAGCATTACCAAGGAAGCAGTAAAGCCAAATGAAGATGACAAAGAACATTCTAGACCTAATGGAAAACAACTTTTTAGATTAAATTTGCGTGGATGTTTGGCTGAGCCTTGAATGGGAACCATTTAGTGTTTGATAATATCTTCTTCAGTACTCAGTTCTGACACACTTTGCTGCAGATCTAAACATGCATCACTGATTTTGTTGCTCAGTTTTGCATCAGTGTATGATGCCACTGCTGGAGAAAATGTGAAAAAACAAATGTTTGGAAACATAATGTACACTTTTATCTAAATTCCAGCAACCTGACACTGTAAGTCTTTCTCAGCTGAGTAATCCTTACTTCTGTAGGATTTTCTTTGCTTCACTGGGACTATTCATCCCAACAAAGGTTTAGGACAGGACCTGTAATTTTAAACAATTAGTGAGAGACTCTCAACTGGTGTAAATTGGCAGAGTTCCCTTGACTTCCATGAAGTTATGTCAATTTACACCAGCTGAGAATCTGGCCCCTTTGCTGTTTTTTAAATACATTTTGTTGTCAATTTGGGAAGCGGGTATAATGTTTTCTATGATCTGCTAACAGCAATGCTAAAACATAAGAGGTCAAAAGAGTCTTAGACACAGAACTTGCAGATCAACAGATTATATGGCACACCAGCCATCTAGCAGGTTCCTTAGCCCAAGTGTATATTTGTAACAGTTCACCAAATGAGGGAAGACTTCAACACGCCCTGCCCTATGCTCAACGATAGAACAGTTATCAAGTTCACCAAGCAATATAATCTAGGACTAGGATACGCACAGCTATACATTTTTTCAGTTTCAAAAGGAAATATTTGGAGATCCGTTTACAGGCTTGGGACTTCATTGGCATGCCAAAATAGCTTTTGCAACCCAAGGACTGGACATTTCATGAGAAAGTGTGTTCTTGCAATATTTCCAAACCAAAGCATTTGGGATAATAAAAATACTCTGCACTTATATTATGCCTTTCAGCCAAATATTTCAAGACCTGCTGAAATCAGTGGAAAAGCTCTCATTGATTTCAGTGCATTTTTGTTCATGCCCAAAGTGCTTTGCCACTTTATAGATTAGGAGGAAAGTGAGGCATGGAATGTTGAAGTGATTTGCTCAGGGTCAGCGCAGAATTGGGAAATGAACTCTACTCTCCTACTTCCCAGCTCCTGCTCCAACCAGCATCCAACAACGCTGACTCATATTTGAATGGTCAGCCGGGCTGAATCTACAAACTTTCTGAGATTCACCCATCACTTTTTGAGATTCTTTTGGGCTACATCCCGCCCGCATTTATATTTGGGTACATCCACTGATTAAGACAGCGCTGCATGAGGATAGAAGTAGGTGAAATCTGGTCTCCTTAGTTTGTGTAACAATTTTTACTTTCCATGCAATTTCTTTGGAAATCCTCTCTAAAGCCCTGCCCGTTGACCACATGCTGAAAGAACGTTGTGGTGGAGATGCAAACCAGCACACTGTTTGGGGACAGAAAAGCATTTTCCATATTGGCAGCAGTACACTTAACAGGCAAGATTTGTTATTTGATGGAGGGGAGAGTTATTAGAGAAAATCTGCTGCCTAAGTAGGTTTATACGACAGAGGTGTTCATGTAGGTGCTGCAAGGGATGATGCTTAAGTTATAAATATAGACCATGCTCTGCACATTGCTGAAACTAGATCATCATTTAAACACTTTCTGATAATGAAAATTGCTGAAAATATATTAGTACTATTGCTCCTACCCTGTGAAAGCATGGCTGGGACTGGAAGACATGTCAGCAAAGCACAGCAGGCATGTCAGCATTCTTCCCCCTCTTCTTTCTCCCAACTTAATAAAAAAATGTGGTATTCTCACAGCTTTACTTTTATCTCTGCCTCTTGTTTCTCTGCTGTTTTTCTTAAATGTTGATGGTACTGAATTCATAGGCAGAGACAAAACTGGGTGCTGTCAATCTTAATCCTTTGAGGGGTTAATACCTTTGAGTATCAAATGCCTGATGTTTACCATTTTATGGACTGGCTTCCTTTTTAGTCCTGGGTATTTTGTTGGTACCTACAGCTCTCCTGGCATTTGGGTACCTACGCTAACTTGGTAGGTTATCTGAAGTCTTCATTTCTGGAGTTCCAGTTGAGAGAGAAGGCCACATAGGCATAAGTCCAAAGTAGGGCTGGTCAAAAAATATCCATCAAAACTGTTTTTCAGTGGAAAATTAGTTCAGTGGAACTAAATTAATTTGTTCATGTAAAAGTGTCTGTTTTCCGCAGAAAATGTTGATCTCCAAAAGCTGAACAACCCTCCAATATATATATATTTCAGCCGAAAGCTGAAATATTTTGATTCTGAAATGCCTTTATGGTGCCTCATGGAAATTGTAGTTTGGGTGCCCCATGTTCCCATTCTCTGTTATGAAGCAGGCTTTCCAGCAGGACTTCTTCTCCCATGATGCTCTGGTGCCCTCTAACTACCACAGCACACTGCCTGTCCTCCCCAGGAGTATGGAGGCCATGGCACGTCATGAAAGTTGTAGTCCCTCCTGGACACCTGACCTATAGAGAATGAGAGCATGAGGTACCCAAACACCTCCTCCCATGAGGCATTGCAATAGCTTTTCAAAATCAAAATATTTTGTTTTTTGACCAAAATGTTTCAGATTTCAGTTTTTCATTGAAAACTCAGTTTTTCCAGTGCAAAACCCGATTAAAACATTTTTGTTTGTTTATTTCTGTTTAAACTTTCTATGGAGCCCCTCCCCGCTCAGTTTATGACCAGCACCAGTCCAAAATAATTGCTAGAGGGGAAGAATGGCAACCACAAGGAAGTAGGTGAGCATGTGATAAAGATTAATAAGAACAACAAATGAATGACTGCAGAAAAAATGGACAGAGACAGATTGACTTTGGAAGACAAATTTACACTGCCTAGAACATCCAGTTCTGGCACAACGAATTTCACTCTTTACAAGGTAGGTGCTAGAAAAAATTGTGGCTCAGCAAATATTCTGAAGTAACATGTTCACCAACCTGCTTCCTCTCTCTTTGCTGCTGGTTCAGTTCCAGCATTCTTATATTATCTTGGCTGTTATCTAATCCAAGCTTTGCTCAAATACAAACTCCTATTCGCTAAGCTGTCAAAGCACTTTCCTGAGCAAACACAAATCAAATATTTCATCTTGACAAAGCCTGTGCTCTTGACTTCCACACAAACTTGAGACGTGAGGGGATGTTTGCTATGGTTGAAGGCACCTGACACCCCCCGATACATCTTCTTTAGCTTTAATTAGTTTCTAATCTTTAGGGTCACCTAATCAAATGAGTTTCTGGCTCATGTCAGGATTCCTTTTTTCCTGTACACAACCTCTTTTACCTCTGCTGAGCTGCCAAGGTGCTTTCTTAAACAAAAAGGTCATCTCAGTTTGTGCTTTTGATTTGCAAGTTGCTCACTAATTTGAAGCAGATATTTGTTCTGCATTATTAAGACAGGAATTAATTTTCTTATTTGTATAGGATTGATATCTTCCTTCAACTTCTCCAAAAATAATATCAGAAGGAAGATACCAAATGCATGGACCTACCTAAAGTCATATCTATCAGAAATGAAGGCCCTGAATTAGCAAAGGGCTTAAGTATGTGTTTAATTTTAAGCACAGCAGTAGTCTCATGGAAGTCACTTTACCATTTCCTACATCTATAATATTCTGGAATATTTTATGACTATCACTGCCGTGCTAGCACCCATTCTATCTCTAATTCCACAGTCTGTTTTTCACTGAGTTCTTCCAGGGGAACTTTGTCTGAGTCAGGGATTAGTAAATTCTGTAGGATTTATCCCATTGTTTTTTCAGAGGCTGATCCTGCTCCCATTGAAATCAGTGGCTAAATTCCCGTTGGTTTCAGTGGGAACAGGATCAGGGCCCAGTAGAACAAGCTGTGTTTTGAGGCATTTTGTTCACTGCTGTAAGAATCCTTATTGGTGGATCTGAAATATCTTTTGTTTTATCAGTAGCCTAAGAAAAATGTACAGTGGTTGCATTTTAAAGGCTTTAGTCAGTTAGAAGCTTTTTGCCAGTTCTACCAGTATTCGCCATTTCCCATTGTGTAAATCCATTGAGCTCCACTGAAATCTCTCTCTCAAACTTTCAACCCCGTAGAACCATTGTAAGTGGAAGCTGATGAAGTAAGTCTATGCTATAACAAGATGCACTCTTTAATTGCAGCCATTTCTTCACTGTTGTCAAGGTTTCCATACCTGGAACAATTGCATGTGCAGAATGTTCGGGTATGACATCAGCATGGGGAAGGGAACATTAAACAAAGCTGTCAGACCACAACAGCGTGAATTAAACAAGAATCCCACTTACCACCATCTACGTGAGTGTAAACATACCTGGAAATAGGTCTGTCATTTGTAGACGCACAAAGCAGAGGAATTGTGATTTCAGAGCAACCCTTCACAAAGACAGATGGCATATGATACAGCAGATTCAACATGATTCTCTCTACTTCCGCCCCCCAAAACCATCTACAATAGAATTCGTTTGCACCATGAGCATTTAAAATGCTAGGTTTAGCTGTCAATGTATCTAGTCCTGCGTGTCAAGTCAGATTGCTGCCCTGGATATACTCAGGGTGATGAAAGGGAAATGACCAACACTGTCTTGGATACAGGTGATTTTATTACACACACAATGTCAAGTAGAGTAAATTGACTTAGTACAACAGGACATTCTCCCCTCACCCCAGCTGTGGAATGACCATGGAGCCACTCTGGCTATTGCAGCTTCAAGGATGTAGCAGTATCTACAGTTCATAGCGCTGATTGCACAAGGGTGGGGTGGCAGTGGCTGGTGTGTACCTCTCCCTCTACCCCCCACCCCACTCCCTGACATGCGCCCTGAAGTGGTGCAAAAGAACCTGCTGTAAAACAGGCAGGGGTCTGCACATCTTGCATGGCCAGCAGGAACCCTTTGTCACTGCACAGCAGAACCATATCATTTCCATTGCTGGCAGGACCGTGCACAGCCATGGGGGGGAGAGGATGCTGCATTAGCCACCTAATGCTACTCCAGTCTGTCAATTAACAATGTAAAAGTGGAACACTAACCATCTTCTGCCTTTAAATAAACAAACATCTGTCGGAGCATATCCAAGAATGTTTCCCTCGGAGATGCTCTCGTTTCGCTGAGAAATGTTTCAGACAAACAAAGCTCGATTGTCAGCCCTGTACATGCAATAAGGACATGAGCACTTGCTCATACAGTTACCATGACTGTGGGTGCAAATGGCCAGATGTGAACCTAGCAGGCTGTTTGCACTTGCAGGGTCAGGGGCTCCGTGTTATTCTGAACAGCCAGTTTACAGTCCGGCCCTGATCCGCTATCCTGAAAAGAAGAAAATAATTATATTGGGTTCATGATGTTCAAAATGAAGCTTCTTGCCTCTTATTTACAAGACATGAGCGTGAACTGTGCTTTACTCAGCACCAAAATAAAAAAAAATCTCATCTGTTGATGCCCAGAGGCCCATCAGGAAACTTGCACTCTTCTGGGGAATGCAGGGCACAGCATTGCTACCCTGTCATAACCCACGGACTGACCACCATCACAGGAGGCCCAGACAGGCATTCTGGGGATGGGCATAAGGCTCATGGGATGTGGTCCATGTGATTATGAACACTATCCTCCTTGTGTCTGAAAGTGGTCCTATTCACAACTCCCTCAGCCCAGCTTTTCTATGCTGCTGATGGTAATAATAGACAGTGGGGATTAAATATGAGGCTGGTGGTAGCCAGAATAGCGGCTCATGTGACTCAGCCCTCCTGATCACGTTACTGAGCTCACTTTTGCACCATAGGCAGCAGCAAGGTTTGGTGGATAGGGTAATGGACACCAGGATTCTGTTCCCGGCTTTGACACTGACCTGCTCTGTGACCTGGGGCAAGTTCTCCTCTCGTGCATCTTGGTCTAATCACACTGCAAGCTCTTTGGGGCAGGCACTGCAACTTACTGTGTGTTTATTCAGGGCCTGGTCTCAGATGGCACTGTAATCCAAACAAAAAATAAAATGCCAGTTTGGGGAGCAATTTCACATTGTTCCCGAACTTGGCCCCGTAAAGATGCACATAAAATCCAGAGGGATTAGAAAAATGAGTAATACTGAAGTAGACCATTTACTAACAAGGTTTAACTCTTCCAGAGATGCCATTTTGTACTATTGAAAAGGCCTTCAACTTGGAGAATCAACCAACTCATTGGATAAATATTACCTTGATGAAGATGTATGGCTTTGATCTGTTTGGGGAGAGAGAATGATTTTGGCTCTAGGTTTGCTGCAGTGTGGGTTACCCTGCCAAGACACAAGGGAGAAGCTGATGGATACTTTGGGACCGTTTCTTCTTCCCTTTAAATCCATTTTGCACCAATGTAACTCCCTTGACGGTAGCGAAATTTCTCCAGATTTACACCACTGGGAGATTGGAATGAGGCCCATCGTTTTGTCCAGCCATAAATATCTCTCAAATCTTACTTTCGAGTTTTGCTAGATGAAAAGCAGCTCAAAGTGAACTTGGTGTGATTTGCTTCGGAGAGAGAATATTTCCATTTTACACTTTTACAAACAAGTCAATAGACACTTCTAGTCAACTCTCAGTATCTCACCATATAATCCTTAATAAATGGTCAGGATTTTCAGCTACAAAGACAGTATGGATCTAAATCAACCCTGTATATGCCTATGCAGATCAAGTAGCCACCCCACACAGGGTGCAGAATAATAGCTGTGATCACTTTAGAAGCTGCTTGGCAGGCCTATGGCCGGACAAAGTTTAGAGAGGTCAATTTCACTCCCCTACTTCTTGTCCCCCTTATCTTCATAACGCCTGGTTTGGTTGCTATAACTTTACATATGTGAAATGAACTTTACCCTGTAGGCAATTGTTCCGATTTGCAGACCTGAATTCAGCCAGACCATTTTAGTGGAAACAAGCTTCTTGTAGTCAATTCTGGTTCATGACTTCAAATCAAATCCCAATGTCACAAATTCCTTGGGCAAATGTCTCTCAAACACCCATAAATTAATGTCCTTCCGATGTGCCCAATCCTGCAGTATATGAACGCCTTTGGAAACTGAAGACCCTTTAAAGATAGTTCTAGGACAGTAACCACTGGGGATTTCAAGGGAAAATGGTTTCTGAGGGAGCCCTGAAGACATGGTAGCCAGATGAAAATTGAAGGGTATTGTGAAACACCTCTACCCACTGGATTTTCCTTCCTCATGAAACATAGAGCAAATCCAACTCCCTTCCCTTCCTGATGAAATTCACATGGATTTCCCAGACTCCTTGCATATGTGCTCCCCACCTGACAGAAGTGATGGCCCTTCCCAGTCATCTTCAAGGTTAAATGTCATTGATTTTAAAAAAAAGCAGATCTTCACCTGTTATAACAACAATAGCTGTTGCTATATTTGAAAGGTTTGTAAAAGTAAAAGTTAATTTGCTTTGAATTTTTATTCTCATTTTTTAAAATATTTGAATTCTACCCTGTTTGGAGAATGAAAAGACTTATTGGTTTCACTCTTTCTCTCCATTTTATTGAGCGTCTTGTGGTATTTATGTTTGTTTGTTTATTTACTCATTCATTCATTCATTCATTCGGTGTATAGTGGTAGTGCCTGAGGGCTTCCATCATGGACCAGGATCCCAAGTCGAAACACATGATGAAAAATATTAAAGCCTCATTTCCTGGCTATGAATGAATATGTTGGAATCTGAGCTTCCATTTTTTTTAAAGGAAGTTTGTAGCCCACCTTGTTCTGGAGAAAAGCTTAAAAATGTGACCCCTGAAAAAAACAGGAGAATAATAAAACCTACAATTTATTATTTTGATTCTGCAGGCTCGTGAGTTTTGAAAGCTTCAGGTTGGCAGTACTGCTTTTCTTAGTGCAGATTTCTTCTGTTTGTGAATATAAACAGAGAGATTCCTTCCTCCACCCATATATCCTATTCCCTCTCATTAAGCACTTCCTGGCTGTAGAGTTCTCTAAATTCCTAGACATAATCATGCGATAGCACCTCTTGTTGGGAAGTGATTTAGCATAACATGATCCACTAGTGCAGGGCTACAGTGTTCAAATTGCAAACAGTTCAGGGGTGTGCTTACCTCGCAACACCACACCACCACAAACAAAATCCAAACTTCCTTATCTGAATTTTAAAAAAATTATTAAAAGCATTTCTGTAATATTTTGTAAAATGTGTCATTTTTAAACACAAAACCCTAAAGGACATGACAGTAGAGCTAAGATAATAAAGGGTGGGGAATTTCCATCCTGTGGAAAATTCTGGTCTTTAAATGCTTGATTTAATCTTAAATCGGGACAAAAAGTCATAATCGCAAAATTTTTCACAGAACAAAAATGTCAAAAAAAAATTCATTCAGCAGTATTGAAACACCATGTCATTAATCTGACATTAATCGATGTTGTGGCCCGATCCACCACAGTGCATCATGGGAGTTGTAGTTCCATGTCCCTCATAGCCCTATTTTCCCATAGGGACCCTGCTCCCCTGCCAGACTACATCTCCCCTGATGTATCATAGCCTCTCACTGTGGCTGAGCCTCCGCAGTGTCTTATGCAATGTTTTCTTTCAGTTTTCCCAATGGAAAATTCCCAATATAAAAAAGAACTTTCCTTCATAAAATTTCATTTAAATAAAATGAATTGTTCAAACTTTTTCAATTAGCCCTCCATGACAATGCCTCTTTAATTATAATCAGGACATTGTAGCTTTAGTGCAGGGGTCGGCAACCTTTCAGAAGTGGTGTGCCGAGTCACTCTAATTTAGGGGTTTGCGTGCCAGTAATACATTTTAACATTTTTAGAAGGTCTCTTTCTATAAGTCTATAATATATAACTAAACTTTTGTTGTATGTAAAGTAAATAAGGTTTTTAAAATGTTTAAGAAGCTTCATTTAAAATTAAATTAAAATGCAGAGCCCCCCGGACCGGTGGCCAGCATCCGGGCAGTGTGAGTGCCACTGAAAATCAGCTCGCGTGCTGCCTTTGGCATGCATGCCATAGGCTGCCTACCCCTGCTGTAGTGTATAGAAATAGGGTACTATTTCTTTAAATAGGTTGTGAGCCCTCTAGTGTCAATATGTTGTAAAAGCTCTTACAACCCAATCGTAGCTCCAGTATGTTTGTAGGTAGGCCTGGCATCTTTGTGTCTCTAGAAAACATGATGATTTGGGACTTAGCTGTGCGTGTGTGGTATCTTATTATTTCTGTTGTGCAAAGGAAACAAGAGTAGCCCCATAACTTCTGACACTTACAATATGACTGGGATCAGGAAATAAAGACCAGTTTCTTCCAACCACTCCCATGCATCTCATCAGAAAAACAGTTGCACTTACATTTCAGCTTGCAGGCAGAGAGGGGCTGAGACTGCAACTGTGATGCCCAGAGAACTACCACTGATAAGCATGGGAATTCCGTGCACAGGCATCTGATGCTTTGGGCAGTAAGTTTTGGTTGCTGTATTTATCTGACATGTGCTTTCTGGTACCTAGATTGTGATATAAATGTAAATGTAAAGACTGTGAAGGGCACTGAGTGAATGTAGTTGATAGACATCCAGGCATCTGAAGAACCGATTCAACACAACATGGCAGTGGTAGATGCACTTGTACATTCTTATAGCATTCTGTCCATGGGCATCATTGCCTTCTAGATGTAATTTTCTATGATAAAATACAGTTTGTGCCATGTGTATAAAAATCTGATACTGCTGGGCTCGAAGCAAACATAGCCGAAAGCACAAACAAGTTCCATTTTAAGCTGAGTACAAAAAATGCATCAAGGAAAAAAAAAATCCTCTCTGATTTACACAGGAAACCTAATAAAAGGGAGAGGCCAGCGTTCACCATGCTAAACCATCAGGCTTCTTTAGAGAAGCCAATGTTTGTGTTGTTGCAGTAAGACTGACCTCGCTAACAATGCAGCCTGCTTTTTCCCTACCACCCCTCTCAAATGCTGCTTGTTAAGACAAAAGAGCTAATGCCATTGTCGAATGAACTCCCCTATTTCTCTCCACGTCAGATTCAGAGCCTGTGGAACTTTTATGAGCTTTGCAGCACTGCCCTGCCAATGACCTGAACCCTGATCAGCGAAGGTGACCTCCATCCAGGGCAAACAATGTAATTTACATGCTAGCTTAGTCAAGGGCCTCTCCCGCACAGAGGATGCTAGTCACACCACATTTTGCTGAATAATGCAAGATAGTTTTGTGAAATGCACTTGTTTGCTAGGCCGTCCGCTGAAAGGCAGCAAACTCAGTTCACATAGCAACTGTGCCTGAGCTGCAGTGTGAGAACTGAGAGGCCAGGGCCTTGCTCATTAGGTCACCCCGCTCTGTCCCTAAGAGGGTTAAATAATCCAAGACACAAAGAGAATTAGAAACCTGATAAATATACAAAGGGCTGGTTTTTAAAGGCTCGGCTTGGCATCCTTTGCAGTGGGAGAGCTGGGTGTGCAAGGAACGCAGGTCTGAGATCCTCAGCAAAGAAATAAAATTTGATTGATACAGTTTTAAATCCAGAGGCTAAAAGAGCTGACTTGAAAATGTCAATACCTCTTTAAACGTGGGTGGCGTATAAATCGCAAAGCACAAATGTGAAGAGGTAGGAAGATTTAAAGAGCGCCGGGGTGAAATGAGTCTACAGTTTGAAACACACTTGCATAAGAGACTGAGAGACACCCAGAAAGGAATTATTGACACACAAGGATGGCAACAGCCCTTAAACCCTGACTCCAGAATGGGATTTTCTGAGTCCATCTATTTTTTAAAATAATTTAAAAATAGGTTTGACATTCTGTGTGCAGAGCTGTTGAGAAACTCGTTATGTAACATTCTCTCTGCGAAACGCTAGACGCTTAGCTGGTCTGAATTTGAGTGCAGCTCTTTGTCCCACTTACTAGATTTTTTTCCCCTTCCTCCCATATGGAAAATAAAATATAGATACGGCAAAATGTTACAAAACTAAATTCTGCAGCCATAAATACTGTAGCAAATAATCTTTTATGCTTGCTCGGTCCTTATGCCTCTCTAAAATGTATTTGAAACACAATTACTGTGTTTAATGATTCAATTTGTGAAGACTTTGTCACTAGGACAATGAAAGCAGCTCAAGTATGATAAAGCAAACGTACCAATAAACCTTGTTTTTATTGATTTGTAGGAAGCTCAGTTGTCTGGGTGAAAGAGAAAGACAGCGGACATCACTCTGTGGTCCCATTGGAATGCAGTGATAAGTGTCAGCCTATTTTTCTTACAGGCAATTTCTCTGGTTATGTGATGTCTGGCTGCAAATTTAAAGTAAATGACATTCCACAATCTGGTGGGGATGTGAGGTAAAGTCTGCATTATTTGCTTTAGCATTTAAAATAATTTAGTGTCTCAAAATTTCTCCCAGTGTCTAGACAAGATGTATTACTTGTCTAACTAAAATATTAAAATTTTATACTATATACTCGATACAGCTACTTTGCTAGTAAACATACAGATTCGATTTAAGATTTTTAGATTTATCTCTACAGCACATTGTATTATTATTACAGCTGGGGGAGCCAGCTTGAATCTAATTCAGGTAGTCAGACACAGTGCTGTTCCGTGCAGGTCGAATTGACACAGAATTTTCTTTAAAAGCCTCTTAAGCATGTTCATTTGCAGCATCTACATTTTACTGTCACCCAGCCCTCACGTGCTAAATGCATCCCCCAGCCATGGGGTGGGTGGGGGATGAAGGGGAGAGGAACTGCAGGGGATGCAATGCAAACAAAACACTGTGCAAGAACAAAAAACCCAGCTCTAGTTTTATTCTGTGGGTTTCTTAACTTTTCAAAACCTATTTTATCATTACGAGGTGGGGGGGTTTTAAGGCAGGCACAGTCTCTAAGGGTTAGAGAAAAGGGCTGATCGTATGGAATCTTGGGTTCAGTTCCTGGCTCTTCCCCAACCTTTCTGTATGACCTTACGCAAATCACTTGTTGGTATCTTATACTAACATTGCACTTTTCATTCATGAACTGTAATGTAGCATTCACTCCATGGTTGCAGTCGGCCCAAGGGAGAAGGGTATTATCATTATCAGATGAGGTGATGGAGGCAAAGGGAAGCTACGGCCTTGATTTTTCAGACTGCTTCCGTGATTGCATAGAAATGTGTTTCCCAAACTTGGGACACTGCTTGTGTAGGGAAAGCCCCTGGCGGGCCGGGCCGGTTTGTTTACTTGCCGCATCCGCAGGTTCGGTCGATTGCGGCTCCCACTGGCCGTGGTTCACTGCTCCAGGCCAATGGGGGCTGCAGGAAATGGCACAGGCCGAGGGACGTACTGGCTGCAACTTCCAGGGGTGAAAGTAACATAGAAGAATTACCAGTATGGGTGCCTGGCTCCAGGCCCCTGGAAGGGGTGAGGCCTCAAGCAGAAGGCATGGGGCTGGGGATCAGCATCCCCCAGCCAGCCCTTCCATGCTGCCTGGCCTGCGCCGCCCAGGGCTCCGGCAGCAATTTAAAGGGTCCGGAATTTAAAGGGTGGCCAGGAGCCCCAGGCCCTTTTAAATCGCTGGGCCCCAGGGCAACTGCCCCTTTACCCCGCCCCCCATCAGCAGTCCTGGGGTGGGGAGCAAAAGGTGCAGTGACATTAAAGCTGTGTATGGGCCGGTACTGCAGCCACTTCTTACCTGTATGCCATACCGGCCCGTAATGGCCCACTTTCACCTGTGGGTAGACCCAAGAACGGCAGTCAGTGGACAAATCCTGGCCATTGAGTCAATAGCAATTTCAGTGGGACTGGGATTTAGCCCCACCTCTTCTGACCCCTAGACTTGTGCTGAAACTGTAAACCTATTGCTCCTCTGACTAACCTGTCTTGGCCAATCAATGTCTGTGCCCTTTGACACAAGTGTAAATCCAGAATAACTCCTACTAGACCAGATTCCTTTTCACTTACACACTGGTAGCTTTACACCCGTATAACCCCATTGACTTCAGTGGTGAAACACTGGTCTAACTCTGGGCAGAATCAAGCCCAGTGGAGTTACTCACAATTTATCCTGGGCAATTCCTTGTCCATGATGTGGCCAGTAGCCATATTTCCATAAGAGTTCCCAGTTTGCCTCTAGGTTATGTTTAAACCTTTTATTGCATACCATAAAGCTGTCAGTTAAATGTTTTTGCTTCCTATAGGAAAACCATTGGGTCACCAGATCACCAATCTGTTCTACTTTAACAAGGTCATTTGATCACTGGTTGGCTCATCAGATAGCTAAGCTTTGACTATTCCTATCTACAGGCATCTTAAAATCGGTGTCCCTTTACAGAAAATTCCTAAATCTATTCATTTAATAATAATACTTTTGCATATGTATCCACAAATCTCAAGGTGAATTATGTGGATAGATAGATATTATTATTCTCTATAATACAGCTGAGACAAGTGAGGAATAAACTATCCCTTGAGTGGAATGGGAAATTGGCATGTGCAAACTGAGTGCATAGATATTTCTGCCTTTGAAAATCTGGCCCTTCATTGTTTAGACAATTTTTTTTAATTGATCAACCAAATCTTTAACACTAGGCCTATGATGTGAATTCTCAGGTGTTTGTGAGTGTCTATTACAGCTCATAAAAAATGAAATAATAAAAGAAGCTTATCTTGGTGTGATTTTTTTTTTTTTAGCAATTCCACGATCGTTTCTTTGTCATATAAAACTCAGCTCTTGCTAGTCACTAAAGAATTATTTTTGACTGCAAAGTACACCACAGCTGGATCAGAACAGAAAAATTAAACCAGACCATGAATATTAAATGTAAAAACTGTATCTGTCCCTCCTCTGTTTGTGTTTGTTTCTCCCTTACAGAGGACAAGCATTTTGTGGTCACAAAAGGGTTTCTTTCTCTAGCAAACAAAAGTGACTTGTGATATTGAAATCACTCATCTGATAGAGCAATTAAGTGATATTTAGTGTAATAGAAAGATGCAGGATAATTCCTTAGGTAACATGCAGGTCCCCCATTGAGCAAGAAAGTAGCAGAGAATCTTGCTAACCTTTAATGAGTCTCCAGGTTTATTTCTTTCACTCCTGTAATGCTTTCTCTTGTGGAGATCAAACCTTACTATTCATTTCCTGCTCCTTAATAACTCCCCCTGTTCCTGACTAGCTCTTTCTCTTTTAAGTTTCCAACATTGCCAACCCCAAGTGTTAAAAAATGAGATAATTAGATTGCCTTACAAACAATATATTTTGGGACCTTTTTATTTGCTTTCTGGCTTTTGAACCTTTAGGGGACAGTTACTTCACTTTACATTTTCAAGCTACAACCAGGAGAACTACAAACATACTTGTTTTTAAAAAAAATGAAAACTGAGATTCCCTTGCAATCCCTGGAATCCAGCACCTGGGGCTTTAAGAAAAATGTCAAATATAATGAGACCCATGGTATAATCACAACAGTTGACAGCACTGGGGTTTTTATAGATGAAGACAATTGTGTTATTAAAGTATCCGCAAACCCATGAGTAAAAGGCACCTGAGAATAAAAGCCATCTGATCTAAAAGGGCTAAGAAGCAGAAATGATGATAGACTAGGAAAATATCTTGCTTGATGGGGTTTGAGCTAGTTCCCATTCCTACAAATTATATTGTAATACACCACTGTGAATTAACTATAACACACCAGCTTAACACACATGAACTAGTTCACCCATAAGTTATTGGACTCACTTGTGTTGTCGTACTTAGAAGGGGAGAACAATTCCAACTGCAGGAATTCCTGGGTCTGTGTGGTCCATTTGTGCTGATCTAGGTTCTCATGCTGCCTACATTCCTTGCACACCCAGAACTCTGGTCCGATATATATATTGTCTTAATGGACTTCAGCATGAGTTCTGAATATATGGGAATGCAAGATCGGGTCCCTCCTCGTGTGAAAATCACTTCCAAAGTCTTCAGATGTTGCCAGAATCAGTGGTGAGGTTTTCCAATGGTCACATTTTGCTGCAGTTTAAAGCTAGTGCACATACAGACCTAAAATTTCTTGACAGTTGGGGGAGGAGGTAAAACTGCCTTTAATACAACTATGGCCAGTGGTGGAATTATGCCCAGGCTCACTCAGAAACTTCTTGTGATGGGAGGGTTTGAGTTAATTAAATTGTCAACATCCTTATTTCTGCCAGGGGAGTTCCAGTCCTGTTGGTTGCTTGCTTCTTTTGCATTGTGTATTCCTTTGTTTTTCATTTATATTTTGCATATTTGAACAGAGGCAAAATCTGTTTTAAAGGTGAGACTGATATAATTATAAGGGCTGGTGTAAGCTGTGTAAACCTCAAGAGAAATACTCACATCAATAATACAAGGCAAGCTTGGAACGCAAGAGTTTCCCACGCTACAATGAGGTACTTATTAAATAACCCACAGGTGTGCGCTGTGTGAGCAGGTGAAGAAAATGAAGTTGGGAAGGGGTGTGAGAATAGCTTTGCAGCCAGGACAGATTCATCTAGACAACTGAGAGCCTGATGAGAAAAGAAGGCAAATGAATGCTGCAGATTGGACAGCAACGCCGAGATTCTGCCCCACATGGCTGAATTATTTTGTATACAAAACATTTGTTGCTATTTTCCATTTGCTATTGGTAATTAATCAGTGACTAGCCGGTACAAACACATTTCTGCCTCCAGGAAATCGGTTGGTAAACTGCTCATTGCGGTGGGTCGCCCGAAGTCTTGAGGTATTTTTTCCTGCTCCCTGATTGGATGACTGTACTGGTTTAATCAGAAACAACGGGGAGTCTGGTGGCACCTTAGAGACTAATAGATTTATTTGAGCATAAGCTTTCATGGGTAAAAAGCCACTTCTTCAGATGCATCTGAATAAGTAGGGGTTTTTTTACCCACAAAAGCTTATGCCCAAATAAATGTGTTAGTCTCTAACGTGCCACCGGACTCCTCATTGCTTTTGTGGATACAGACTAACACAGCTACCCCGCTGGTTTAATCAGGAGAATAATGAATGATTAATAACAACTAAGAAGGGGGGTGTTGGAAAATACTCTTCTTTGCACATGATGAATGTCCTTGTTCTCCTGCGAATATGGATTCTGTTGTTGGATGACATTCCCTGTTGTGCAGAGGTCTAACACAAGATCTATGGACTACTTACGCCTCTGTGACTCCCAGAAGGCACAAGAATTACCCTATTGGGTTAACTTATCTGGTGCATGGGCATCGTGGTAGATGACTCCACAGGGTGACTTTCAATCATGAAGGCCAGCCTCTCTCCAAGTACTCATGTAGACAGAAATCCCGATCTTGTGATTGGTGAATGACAAGGGGCATGGACATGGTGGAGCTCATAATCTGCATGGCTGCAAAAAGGTCTGTACTGTTCAAATAACTTTAATAGTGAGCACTGTAGACAGCACAGAGGTGGATTTTTTAAAGCACATCTTTAAAGGTTAGTGCTAGGTTGTTTATCTTGACACCAGTCATTTCCATGGAAGTTGGTGGACATCACCTTTAGAAAGCAGCTCAACCTACCCTTTGGCAGGTAGCAAGGTCTTCAATTATGAAGTGCTCCGAAGCTCATCCAACTATTTCAGCTCATCTCTTCTCCAAACTGCACTTTACTGTAAACTCATGGTTGACATTTAGCAGGCAAATTAATTATTAAAACAAGGACAGAGAGCTCCACTCAGAGCAGGGTTGGGTTTTTTTCCTGCTAACAGTGTGCAACAAAGATAGGGAGGAAATTTGAATAATTTAAAAATCAGACATTGCTATGGGGTGATTGAGGACTTTCCAGTTGGGCAAAACTAGAAGAATAAATTATTCCCTTCCCTTTGTTCAAAGACTTACCGGTACTTTTCTGATACAAATTAGGAGTTGTATCTGTCTGGAGAGAGAATGTATATGAGACCCCTCTCTGCTTTCTATTTTTTTTTTTAACTAAAATTACCATTTGCTTTTTTTTTTTTTTTTACTAAAACTAAGAAATGTGTAAGGAATGGGCTGGGGTGAAAATATGAAACAGTGCATTAGAGATATAGGAAGCCTGATCTCTTTTAGCATGGCCTCAAAATCATAATTTGAGCCGGAAATGAATGGACATGTGACACAAATAAATGTCTAGGTCAACATCGAAATCCTGAAAGCCAGGTTTTCCCCTGTTGTCTCAAACTCACAAGTACGTGCATGCTAGGTCCTGCTCTCGACTTCAGTTGGGCTGCTCACAGATGTAAGCACAATGGCTCAAATGTTGTGCTGCCATCCAACTGTTCTGAGCCGTACCACCAGCTCAAAGTTGGCATGACCCGCCACAGGAAGATCGCCCCAGAGCTGGAAGTTCCTCCAGTAGCTCAGATTATTTCCTTAATCCTCACCCACTTCTGGAATAAGGAATGTGGCCAGAATAAAACAGGACATCAGTAGGTGTGATCCCCAATTGCTGGATTGGCTCCAGCAGCCATTGCAATTTACAGCAGCCCCTAGGCTACTCATATATTCTGAGGCACTAAACCAATGCAGCACAAAGAAGAAATTTACACCGTCACCCTACTGAGCTGTTTCTATTTCTGAGATTGTTTTATCTTTTTAAAAATTTCACTGGGATTGTAAAGCATTTGAAGGTATCAGAATGTAGCTCTAATTTTACTTTTGAAAGGTTTGTAAGTAAATATGAGGTTAGATTATTCGATTCCTTTAGCTGGATGTAGAGGAGTTCTGATATGAACCACCATTCTGTGCCTAAGTGCTGGTGGGAATTTGTACCTCCCATTGACTTCAGCTGGAGCAGCCCAGCTCAATCACCTTTCAGGACCTGGCTTCCATGCAGAAACACACCTTGTGAGTCAAACAGAAGAATACAGATATCAAGGTCCTTGTCAGTCAGAGGGCTACTTCCTTGCATTTGCTGCCATATATATATATATATATATTTGTCATTCCCAAGTGGTACTGCAGATGCCTGGGATTATGTTACAGTTTGGCTGGATTCGCCAATCATGCACTTAGGGGCTCTGGCAGGTTGCAAATACTTTGTTTCCAGTCCCCTATGTCCATTCTAGATTATCAGACTAAAGCAAAGCTGAATAATTCATTGTCCCTTGATGGTTACTATACGTAATTAGTAGATGAAAGATACAACCTAAATTCTAGTGACATGCCTTTCAGGTTCATGGAACATCTGCCTTGAACACAAATCACAGGTGTCTCTTGACCTTTGTAGAATATCAGAAATCACAATGCAACTTTGCTCTGTACCTAGTAAACAATATATTTAGAAAGCTGCAATTAAGATGAATGTGTCTAGTTAAGCCATCAGTCTTCCTATAGGACTAATTGGCCCGGTGCCCAAGGAATGAAGCTGTTCCAACATGTAATCAAGTAACTCTCAAGGGCCTCAACCGCTGCCTAATATAGCCATACCTGCTGCGATGGGTTTCACTCTCAGCCAGCCAGAACAATCTCCCTTTGGAATATAGCAAGTCTAGGAATACAAACATACTCTGTAGCCTTTCCAAGAAGGAGAAGTCTAAACAAATAGAAATTCTTATACCGATTGTTTATGCCTTGATTATTGCAAAGAATAAGTAATTAGTTCCCACAAGCACGTGGACTGGGTGGTAAAGCATGCAAACTCTCTGCGTTCAGGCTGCAGCCAGCAAGCTCTAGGTATGTTACAAGGAGTTCAAGGCATTGTTCTCTGATCCGTGAAGGGGTTTAATTCTAGATTTCATTAAAACATATCTCAGTGATACTGCCCTGGGCTCTTGCCTCACCTATCTCTATTTCACTGTGGATGAAGGCTTCGCAGTCTGATCTGAAAGCTTCTGAATTACCTGTTTACTAGCCTCTAGATGATTATATTAGTGTTTATGTTGCCTCCAATTCCATATATCCTCATAGAGGCACATCTACATACCTTCCTATGGAGTTAGGATATACAGCTTCAGAGTCTTCTGCCACCCATAAATAGGCACTGGATGCAAATAGCAACCAGTGTTTGTGGAATCCTCTCAAGAACCAAAGCAAAAGGCAAACAAATGTTTGTTTTTCAAAATGCCTTTTGATGTTACTGCTCCTTCATCTCCTACTGCTTTTTCTCCTGCTATTGTGCTGCTATCACATGATACTGAGCCAATCCAGGGACACTTAAATTCTGTAGCTAGGAGAGGCAAACCAAGGCTCCTGACAAAAGGAAAAGAGCTCCTGTAGCTATCGGTTGCTACAAAAGCCAATAGTAGCCTTTTGGATAAGTGAGAGGGTCTGGACAAGATCTTCTTCACTTTCATTAAGTCATTTGCCTACAGTATTACAGAAAGTAACATTGGAGAACTCAGATACAAGAGTCCTAGTCAAATTCCAATGTGTTGAAGATGTAATGCCCATCTAAATTCTCCTGCAGTTTAAGATTAATGGCAAAATAACCAAGCCACAGGAACAGTGATTTGCATTGTTTATGGAAGATGTAGGATGCTGAAGCCTCTTAGCCAGTTCTAAGGAATCTCTGGAGATATCTTTGTAATTGGGTGGAAAGAAGCTATCTTTATTGTTCAAAGGAGACCAAGGAGTTTCTTCATTTGCCCCATCCCAAGATTACACCTGTTAACTCTCCAAACCCCAGGTTCTTTTGCTGATAGGTCTCAAAAGGTGAGATATGAACGTCCCAATGTGGTGTTGGGGTTTGGTTTTGTTTTACCCACAGTCACTTATTGAAGTGGGGAAGGAGGATTGGGCTCTTTCACAGTATTTTATTAAATAAAATCGCCATCAGTGTTCTGTATGCTATTTGATTATTATTTGTGATAAGGTGGGGCTTACAGATGCCAGCTGAGACCAGGACCCTATTGTATTCAAGTCCGTGTAAACACAATGTAAAGACAGTCCCCGTCTCAAACAGCTTGCTGTCTACAAAGATGAGAGATGGGGGGGGGAGAAGAAATATAACATTCAAGCAGAATGGACAGTGCTATGGTTTGCAAACTTTGTTCTTTTCCTCCAGTTTGGGGTGGAAAGTGTGTGTGTTGGGGTGTTCAGAGGTGTTGGGCAGGTTTCATATAAAATAATATTTTTTTCATTTTTAAACATTTATTTTAATGGGGATAAAAGAAAATGAGGAAATATAAACAGCACAAAAAATGTTCTATACCACCTACCGTCTCAAAAATCCACTGAGCTCCTGCATGTTATTTTATAAAGAGAAGAATACATTTAAGTTGCCATTTGGGACACGCTTTCAATGTCGCCTGATGTCTCTGAAGCATTCGTGACACAGATGCCTGATGTACTTCAGAAGTTGTGCTCCAAATTCAAGCATAGCTATAAAAAACACCCAGTTTTGCTGTGCATGTGTTTGCTCATGAAAATGGTAATTTCTCCAACATCCATGAGCATTCACAAATCTCATCCAGATGAAATGTGACCATAACCTTCTTGTACAACATTTTTGTTGCATAATATAATTCCCAGGGCAAAACCATAAATTTGTTCGAGGTTGGAAATTTTCCTTGTTTGCAACAATAATTTTTTTTTGAGAGGGACAGACAACAGATTTCTGCCTGCGAAATCTTCCTTTTGAACAAAATTATGCAAAATATGGAGCTCTGCAATTCTGAGTATAAGTCTTGGTGTACGAAAGTCCTAAACTTGCAATCTGACTCTATTCACTAGCAGCAAGTAGATTAACAAGCAAAGTTCAGTGGCTAACCAAATCCATTGAACAACGTTCTATTGAGCCAATTCCACTGAACGATGACAGTTTACACCGCCCGATGATTAGCGTTATCCCTCATCAGGGTTTATTGGACACAAAATGAATTGATGACCCATGGTGCAGGTACAGCATATTCCTGAGTACTTTTCGGAAGAAAGCCATTACCTGTGTGGGGTTAGAATGATTTAACAGCTAGTCCTCAATAATATATGTATATACGGTATCTTCCTTTTTCATCCTTCTCAACGAGTAAATCTTCACTTTGCATATGAGCTCTTTATTCCTGTTCCCCCGATATAAGGTCATTCTTATTTTCCTGCTGATTTCTACTTTTATGTTGCTTTTTATTTCTTTGCTAGCTAGATGCATGATCCTGTTGTATGTCAAAATCCTGTCATCATTCCAAGAGATGACAGCTGAGCTGGTTGTCATTAGACTCTCCTGACCTCCAACAAATCATTTGCATCTTGACAACAGACAATGTTCTACTTTTTAAGGAACTTATTATACTATTAATCCTGTTCCTAGAACTAAATTTTATGGGCTGATCTAAAGACGCCTAAAGCCAATGGGAGTCTTCAGTTGGCTTTTAATCCAGCTCTATCAGAGCAAAGTACTGGTCTTGGGGGTTCATTCAAAATTTAAATTAATGGGAATAGAGCTACTGTTCCCCTGAGGCACATTTTGGTGCTCATTAGTGTATATAGGGCATGGGCACACTTGCATGAGCAAACCCCTTTCCTTGACCATAGATTCATCAATGTATTTAATATTTCCATATATCAGTTCATATATTATAACACTAACTCAATTGTTGTATATGAAAGCACCTCAGCAATAGGGCAAGTTGATTGTTTAGTTAAATGAGCTCTGAATGTCACCGAGATACATGACCAATGTGCAAATAAAGAAATATTCAAGTGATTTCGGTTTTGTACGTGAGCAACCGTTCTTGGCAAGTGAGAGGATATTCAGTCCTTTTGCAAAGGGCTTCACTGTCTGATCTCTTAGACTCATAGATTTTAAGGCTGGAAGGGACCATCATGGTTATCTAGACCAGGGGTCGGCAACCTTTCAGAAGTGATGTGCCGAGTCTTCATTTATTCACTCTAATTTAAGGTTTTACGTGCCCAGTAACACATTAAAATGTTTTTAGAAGGTCTCTTTCTATAAGTCTATAGTATATAACTAAACTATTGTTGTATGGAAAGTAAATAAGGTTTTTAAAATGTTTAAGAAGCTTCATTTAAAATTAAATTAAAACGCAGAGCCCCCCGTACTAGTGGCCAGGACCCGGGCAGTGTGAGTGCCACTGAAAATCAGCTCGCGTGCCGCCTTCGGCACCTGTGCCATAGGTTGCCTACCCCGATCTAGACTGACCTTCTGCACATTGCAGGCCACAGAACTTCAAGTAACAGAGAATCCACCATTTAAAGTAGTTTAAATCTGCAAGTGACCCATTGCTGCAGAGGAAGGCGAAAACACCCAGGGTCTCTGGCAGTATGACCCGGAGGAAAATTCCTTCCCAACCCCAAATACATGTATATCTAGCCAAACATGTAACAGAACAGTGTTCACATGTGCACTGAAATGGAGTGTAAAATGAATCATAAATCTTAAAACTATGCGTTGGTCTGAAAAAATAGTAGATTAGGACATCAGGCACAAGTGAAAAGGGATATCTGCATTAGCTTTATGACGATGGTCTATAAAATAGTGCAGCTGGACTGCAGCCCTACTAATAAACTGTGCAAATGAAATTAACACTTCTGTACACAAAGTTTCCTTTAAAAAAAAAAAGAACTCAGGATTTCAACAAAATATGAAGGGAGAAACAGGCCAATGGGATTGGAAAAACAGCTTTCCCTGAATCCAGGGTGTTTGGAGACCTACAGAGTAGAATGCATATTTGGCTCCCAACACCATCCCCTTGTTCTTAGCTACTTTATTTGCGTCAGTATTCTCAACAGCATTCTCAGAAATAGCGTATTGCAAAGCAGTTCCTCATGCATTGAAGATCAGCACCAGAAATACTATTTGTACGTGATCATGAGACAGTACTTCCAGAAATGGCCTCATGGTGGGGGTATTCAGTGCACTTGCAGATATTATGGTACTGGCATGGTCAACCTTAGAACTCCTAATGCCCCAAGCAAAGCCAGACTGTAAGAGCCCCATATTAGGTTAGAGATGGGAGAGTTTCAATATGTCTGTGCCCCCTTCTGCCCCATGCAACCATGTGTTTCAAGTGCCCCTAAGGCCAGTCTGGGTATTTTGATCTCAGCTTGTCTCTGGATCATTAAGACCTGTATGGATTGTATGCCTCTAACAGCTGCTCTAAGTGATGAGTATTGATGGCACCATGCAGTCGATGATCTTTGCTGGATGACTGCTGTCTGAGTGCAGCACAAGTGTGGAGTCCTCCAGTACATGCACACACACAAAAGAGATTGGATCAAAATTTAATCAACAGCTTTATTCTGTTCTTCAACTTGTGCTCATTGTTTTGTATCTGTGAGCGTTCCGAAGCCTGGAGTGATTGAGGGGGCTTGCTGTCATCGCAACTCAGTCTGCTCTTCACGCTGAGCACTTTATGTTTCTCTGCCTGGAAAATTTCAAATAAAATGTCAGTCTGTGCATCTCATTAATCTGCTAACAGCTAAGTAAAAAGTCTGACTGCTTTCAAAATATAACACAGATTTCAAGTTCAAGGATGCAGTTCATCTATCAATCTATTTATCTACAGGCTTGCTATACTGGTATCTGAACACAAATAAATCTAATGGAGAAAAGAAATGAGGCTACCTTAGTCAACTCCAAAGCAGAAGTCTAAGTATTTGAAGTGAGATTAAGTTCTGCTCAAGTCATCCATTCAGATTGACACTGTTGAAAAAAATAGGTTTAAAATGTCAAAATATGAGTTTGTGGGCTTGGACATCTCAGTCCATTTCCTTTTGGGCATCTCTCCACACGTCACAGAAACCACTACCACATTTGACACCGATTGGCACCTTTGCTCGCAACTGCAACAGAGTCTTTGGACTGAGTGAGACCACAGAGACTGACCTATCCTCTTCTCCCTAGACGTGGTGTCCCCAGATCAGGGTTAAAAGCACATGGGTGTGGACAAGTGAGAAAGCTTCTGCAACCATGGCTCAGGCTATATTGTACCTGTTCTGTGTAGGATGTCAGTCTCTAGGGATGGCAACCCAGCAACTTTTGCAAGTGTTAAAATGCACTCAGCAGGTTACATACCATTTAAGTGCCACTTGAGATCTCAAAATACACACACATACATATATATTATTTTTTTTCTTCACAGTGATGTGTGTGTGTCCGTACTTGTGTGTGTGCTGAGTATTATTTATATTTAATTCTTCATCCTTTGCTATTTCTTTTCTTTCTGCTTTTTATGTTAAATGGCATATTTTCATATGCTTTTGGATCCACCTTTGTGTGTACAAAATGTTTACTCAATTTGCATGCACTGTTACTGCCACTGCAGATGCAAATTGGCTAGCACATACAAATAGCTAAGTAGACATATTTGCATACAATTATCTGATTCTTGCCCAGTCATGATAATTGCATATGCAGATTAGGTGCACAGTTGTGCATGTAAATTTTGGAAAATCTGGCCTCAATAGTTTATTAGGCAAGCTCCAAGTTTCCTCTGATAAAATATTGAAGATTCTGGTTAAACCCCTGTGGCTTTTCAGTATTATCTTCCCTCAGTAAATGTTCTGCACATTTTTATTCCCTCTAGTATTCAAGAAAGGGTTAGTCTGCAGATTTATATATCCATTATTTCAGGGTGTTTTTGATCTTTTCCAAATGCCTCCATTAATCCACTTTAAAGTAGGAAAAAATACCTCTGCTTTAATTTTCAGAGGATATTTCACTCCGGGTGATTCTGTGTTTTCAGTTGAAACTGCAGTTTCTCAGTGAATTAATTGTAATGGAGCTGAAAAGATTCTTCTACTAACAGAGATTTCATCAGATGCTAATTTTGATCTGTGAAAGCCGGTCCCCAATTGTGCTCTGTCACTGCTTCCATGCTGGAAATGGACTTCGGCAGTGACTAAAACAAACGTTCTTGAAAACAGTTTCTATCCATCTGAAAACTTCCCGAGTGCAAATTTGGGGCAGTTTTTCCAAATGAAGAACTTGCTTTAATACTATTTATTGTTTTCATTGCAGTGATGTCATGAGTCCCCAGGCGCTGACTCTCTTCACACTGAAATCAGTGGCAAAACTCTCAGTGGCTTCAATGGAAGCTGGATCATGCTTCCAGTCTGGGTTATTGTGCTAGGTGCCGTATTGACCCATAATTAAACAGAATCTAGGAGTTGTATGTAGATAGGAGTGTAGCTTAAAGCTTTTCAATTTCCTCGGATTGTATTGAAGCTTCAGGTATTTTTAAGCTCCTTGTTCTTTTACGCTCCTAGCCACTTTGTTCTGTAATTAAAAAGAGAGAAACTAATGAGAAGTTGATTTTCTTTAAATATACCAAAAAGCACAAAAGAAGTTAGAAAAGCAACTGCCTAATCTGACTGTGCAAGCTCCATGACTGCAGAGGTAAAGCAGCCAATTTACAGTGATTGTCGTAACTGCACCTGCAACATAGACCAGCAACAGTGTACACTTTTTGTACATGCCGTTCTATGCCTAACACTTTTGAAAATATGGTCCGTGGTGAATAAAAGTATAATCCAGCAATCACTCCAACATCGGGACTTTGAAGTCAATAGGAGTCCACAAACAATGCTTGCAGGGTTAGGTCCACTGTTCCTTTGTGGATACAGACTAGTCTATTCCCAGAATGGTTTTTGCAGCTGACTTAATTAGCCAATGTGTGGGCAGTGGGGGAAATGCAAAAAGATGTTCATCCTTCCTCAAAATGTGCTCCAGTCAGCTCCAGTCCTGCTGAAGCCTCTTATTGCATTCCCATTACGGCATGTCATCTGGAAGGAGGCCTTCTGCAAATGTTTCCTAGCAAGGAGAAGAACAGATGACTCAGGGAGGAAAAAAACAAAATACAACAAAAAACCCACAAAGGTGCTTCTTCAGAGTGGCAAAGCACTGATTTCTGTTATAAATGGCTCCTTTCGTTCTGCAGGGAGCCCTTTTCTGAGACTGCAATTGGCAGACCCCCACTGGTGACCGAATCTCCGGTGTCAGAACACCCCTCCCAGAAAATGAGATGATATTATCGAGGCAAAATGACTTGTTTAATGGGGCCCAATTGTTTGCTTACCCCCACAGGACAGCTTCTGAAAAATATAAGAATGAACACCTTTCTGAATGACATACCTAATGCAGCCTCAGAGATGACTGGAGCAGAAAGGAAGGAAGAAAATCTCCAGAAGAAAAAAGAGCTAAAGTGAAGTCTAAATCTCCTTACCAGACAGCAGCCATCTGATTAGGTCATCTTCATGCTAGGATTAGAAATCTATTCACATGAAAGAAGATTTGCAGAACAGTGTCTTATTTTCTTCCGCTGCCTTGATCTGTTTTGATCCTGGGGAGCCTTTGGAACTTGTTCATGTGGGGTTTTCTGCACACACTTTCTTTCAATCTCTGCAATGCTCTTTTTTCCATGACCTTCTCTAAAGTAATAGACCTCGTCCTGCTCTGATGCTGTAACACGGTGGCTCTCCAGTCCTCCTCATGCCTGAGGAACACAATAGAAAACCAAGGGGCGGGGTTAAAGTAAAGAGAATTTGATACTATATAACTCTGAAGTTCAACTCAAGAACTGAAAGGAATACACAACAGAGACATCAGCATTCCAAATTTCCAAGTGCCAAATATAGTATCTGCCAATACATGGCCAAACCACGCTGGGCCACGTTCTGATGTCACTCACTGCCTGGGATGGCTTCAGTGGGGTTATTCTGGATTGGCGTTAGTGTAACTAAGGCTTTGTCATACCAGCACTTTTGTCAGTAAAACTTTTGTTGGTCAGGGGTGTGAAAAAACAACGCTCTGACCAACATATGTTTCACCGACAAAAATGCTGGCGTGAGCAGTGCTATGTTGGCAAGAAAGACTCTCCTGCCAACATAGCTAATGCCGCTCATTGGGGATGGTTTCATTATTCCAGCGGGAGAGTGCTCTTCTGTCAGCAAAGAGCGGCTATACGAGAGGCCTTACAGTGGCACAGCTGTGCCGCTGAGTGGTCGGTAGTGTAGACAGAGCCTAAGATCTGACTGCAGCTCCAGTTAGATAGATCCAGGTAGTAGCATCTCTCATCCCATGCCTGCACTTCCTGGGCTTGATCCTCAAATCCAGCTGAGTTATGCTTATCTCCAGGTCCAAGATGTGGGGCAGGAAAGGTGGTTTTATGACACCTTAGCGCCATCCTGAGCCTACAGCTGGCTGGCGGCTCCGTTACTAAAGAGTGCCCAGCTACTAATGGCACCAAGGGGTTGTTCAGCAGTTGGAGATCATTGGAAAGTGGCTGGGGTTTGGCTACACTTGCTTGCCTTGGCCACACCCCGATGTGCCCCATTTTCCAGTGCCTGAGTAGGGGCTTGTTAAGGGGATAGCAACTCCACACTCTGTCCCGTTGAATGTGTTGTAAGAGTGCTCCATACAAGAGAAATGCCTGCAGCTATGTAAATAGTTAATAGATACAATGCCAAAAGAGTGCATTAGAATATGTAACATTGTTTGTAGGCTTTGTTGCATCCGCAAAGCTTATTGTTGTGTGCTACCGATGACTTCATCTGTGCAGGTTACATGGAGTTCCTAAGAAGTCTCACACAGCAGAGGAATCCTCAGCTGGTTGGCTGAGAGGAAGATCAGAATCTGGTCCCCCATGTGAACATCATATTTAGGGCTGCCAGCAAGTCTTGAGCTGTGATCCTTGGCTGGCATCAGCTTTACAAAGTGAGCTTAGAGGAGCCTCCCTGATGATCAAGAGAGCAGGAGCTGTCCTACATTTTTCTTAGTGGTGAATTCCCTTTTGCCAGCGTCATGTCTTCTAACCCAATTTCAACAGTAATATTACACCCTAGCCACTCTTTCTCCTTTTACCTTACTTGACAGGCTGCAATGAATGTAATTTCCTCGACTTTTACTGTGTCACAGAGTTTTAAACTTCATTAAAATCAAATCTGGGGTTTGTTTTTATGCCAAAAACACAGTTTGTAAACCCCAGTCAGAAATTACCTGGAAATGTCCTTCTTTTCGCAGGAAACCATATACAATTATAGCATATTATGGCCTGCTCATGCCTGCCAAAGCATGTTACTCAGTCCCAGTTTATTCTTGAGTTTGAAGACTGCTTTTTAATTAAAGTTCTGTTTGATTCTCTCCAGCTCAAACAGGGCCAGATGTTGCCATTTGGATCTTTGCAGGCTATACAGCAGAATTTCAACCATATTTATACACCTTGAGAAGACATTTAAACCAATCACCTACAATCCCCATTGACTTTCAGGCAGAAAATTTACCAGGAAACCCACTGTCTTTCACACCAGCATTTGGCATGTTAAAAGAAGAAAAATATGTTTAACCCAGCTCCAGTCCATAACCTATTTTGGACTGAACATTGTCCATGGGAGAGAATCTTGGGGCAGGTAAAGTCTCCTTTGCTCTGTTCCAGTGCAGTCTACTGCAGTATTGGTATGGGAAAGTGAAACCGACTAGATGAACAAGTGAACTGACACCACTGTTTTTCATTGTCTGAGGTAAGAGAAATGCAAAAAGTAAGCAAGGAGCATAAATCAGGGACCTACAAATTGAATTTAAAATTTAAAAAAATCCCTTTTAATAGTACTGGATTTTTGATAGTGTTGTAGGTTAAGAAATTTGTTTGTTTACAATACTGCCTGTGACTTTGAAGTTGAACATTTCCAAAGGCTGGGAAAATGGAAGCAAGATGCTAGCAAGCATTGTTGATGATATTATAACATCCCACAAGAGAAGGCTGTTTTGCGGTGTAAGACACTAATGAAACCTAAGATGAAGGAGTGAGTGTGGTCCTTGTTCCTTAGAAAAAGCTAAATTGTTCTTTAAGTAATTCAGTGCAGTAAAACCAATATTATCTCAGGTATGAAAGGTTTAATTTTTAAGAGCAAGAAACAGCAGGAAATTGGTCTTATTCTAACTGGAAGGGAGCAAGAGTGAGTGAGAGAGAGAACATACTGACCTAAATAATTGAAGGTTTTGGAACTATGAGGGAATGGATAAAAATTGATCCTGGCAAACTCCTCACACATCCAAAGAATAAGAGTGCAGCACCTATCCTTAGAACAGTGTATTTAAAACATATGGAACAAGTGACTGTGAAGGGCTATTTGAAGCCTAGTGGCAACACCGGTTGACAGCAAGAGGCATCTAATGCAGAGTCCCAAAGGAAAAGGAGAATTATAAAGGAAGCAGCATAATGGTTCACAATACTTTTTTTCCTTTTCTGTGAATTTCTGCCATTTCTATGTGTCAGGAACCTTACCAATTACCAGCAATGATAGGAGCACCACTACAAACAATATTTGTATCCTCTCTCTGTGGAAAAGTCCATTGAGACATAAGGAGAGGGTAAAACCTGCATGGGTGTCAGGCTGTTTTTTAAGGACGTCCTTCGAAGTGTGTGATTTGACAGATGGCCCTTTTGAGAATGGGGTAACGGAATCAGGAAGGAAAATATCAGTGGGTTTGGTGGGTAACTGAAGAGGTTTGGTTGGAGTGTCTGGTAACCGAACTAACACAATTAGTTGATGTTAAACTATGGACACTGGACTGTACTGCAGAATTCAACAGCAGAACGGCAGAGAGAGAGAAGAGTTGAAAAAGGGAGCAATAAAGGATAAGGGGAAATGGTTAGCTGAATATTTCTTCCAGGACACTTGAAGCAGGTAGCATCTGAAGAAGGGACCTCACCAACCTAATGATTCTTTTACTTACATCAGCTACTACGTTTGCTGTTGCAGAGAATGCTGAGGCTGCGGTACTAGGGACATTACTGCCTGCCAGCTTTTTTGTGCGTTCCTGTTCGAGGCTGAGTTTTCCTTTCTAGGGCTTTCAGAAAGAGCAAACATGCAATTTTACATGCAAAATGGGTGAACCGTTTACAACGGATGTGTGCGTGCAATGGCCATGATTTTGCATGCAAACTGAATAATTATCCATGCAAATGGCCAATTCTGGCCATTTGCACATGGAAATTAGTCAGATAGTGGTTCCCCTAAACTCTGTTTAAAATTTGGCTTTCAATGGAGGGTAGTGAGCTGGGCAGATAAGGCTTCACTGAAATAAGAAAATGAGTGTTAAGTTTTGATAACAAAAATATGCCAGTAGTTTAAGGAACTGAGAAACCTTGTCTTGGACCAAATAAGCATGGACAGATGCATGGTCTTGTTAAAACTGTGGACTGAGTTCTGGTGGTACAGGTAACTAGGGCAAGTCTCTCTTCTCTTTTCTCCCCCTTGAGAGCTGGTGACAATGTTCTCCTCATAGGCTCATAGGCCAGAAGGGACCATCATGATCATCTGACCTCCTGCACATCGCAGGCCACAGAACCTCACCCACCCACTCCTGTAATAGACCCATAACCTCTGGCTGAGTTACAGAAGTCCTCATATCATGATTTAAAGTCTAGCTGTTCCAGGCTGGGGTCAGTGGGGGAAATGTGTTGGAATGTGAAGGTAACAAATGGGCCAACATTTTTTAAAGCTTTTTTCTTGATTTTTTAAAAAACTCTTTCTCCCACTGCTATCGATCTGAGGTCAAATTCACCTCTCCTACAAGTCCACGGAGGCTAATTTGGCCCATGATTTTCCCTATTTCACACTGAGAAGACAAACTTAAAGGGTTGTCAACCAATCATTCAGCAAAAGGAGTTGTTTGCGTTACATACTAACGGCTCTCCCTGGGCTCAGTCCTTTACATGCACTGCAGTCTGTCACCAGCCAGTGGGAAGTTAGTGGCCAATAAGTCTGATGTGCATGTTCTACGAGAGGATCATCTTATTTCAGCATGAACTGTTTGGACCCACTCTCCTTGCTCCTGCCCCTGAATACTCCATCCTGGGCACCTCCACAGCCACTACATGTAGCCAGGCCTGAAAGCAGGGATTTTTCTTTTTTACTAGGAGGACTCATTTGTGCTGAGTACAGTTTTTATGAGGCTGCCTGCAGGACAATTCAATAAAAGATTGATCCTTAATAGCATTTCACTGAAGTTTTGCCATAGGAGACAGGTCTTTTTCCTTCACTTGCTATGGAAGTTTCTATTCTCTGCTTTTTTTTTTTTTTTTTACACAGCATAATCCCAGATCTCCTCCGGTTCCTTTTCTCCACTCCTCATCTCCTCCCCCGCACCCACCTGCATCCTTTGCCTCTTCAGAACCTTTCTTCGATCCTTTCCCCTTCCTCCTTTTATAGTTAAAGCAGGACTGACAGGAAGCAGGCTGGCTTTGAGCAGAGCAGTGGAAAATGGCAGACTATGCAATGAGATGCGAGTGCTGTAGAAGCAGGCTCTCCTTTGATCTGCCCCAGCTCTCTAAGGCACCAGGCACCAATTGGACCCAGCCACTTACAGTGAATCTTTCTCTTTTAAACCCTGCAGTTTTAAGATCCGATCTTGGAAGCCTTCCTCACGGTGATGATGTCGATGGGACTATATGTGTAAGTGATCACCAGCATGAGCATGGGATGCATAATGGGGTCCTTATGGTTAGTGTTATAATATGGATATTTTGGGCCCAAATCATGCTTTCCCTGTGCCTGCAAAGCAGTCATTTAAGTCTATTTACTCCCATGACCTTCCTCTATAGGCAGGGGTAGGCAATCTATGTCGCACATGCCAAAAGGCGGCACGCGAGCTGATTTTCAGTGGCACTCACACTGCCTGGATCCTGCCCACTGGTCCGGGGGACTCTTCATTTTAATTTAATTTTAAATGAAGCTTCTTAAACATTTTAAAAACCTTATTTACTTTACATACAACAATAGTTTAGTTATTTATTATAGACTTGTAGAAAGAGACCTTCTAAAAACATTAAATGTATGACAGGCATGCGAAACCTGAAATGAGAGTGAATAAATGAAGACTCGGCACAGCACTTCTGAAAGGTTGCTGCCCCTGCTGTATCGCATACTCTCAGCACAGAGGGGCTTCCCCATCCAGCACAGATCTGACTCCATCCTCTCACCCACAGCCCTCCAAAAGACCCCTCAGTGCTCTGCTTTGGAGGGACTGTAGCAGAGCAGACCTACTTTCTGTCTATTCCCTGGCTGCCCTAAGATCCACAGGGGCCGTGGACAGCAGGACAATATAGGGCAGCCCTCGGGGGAACTCTAACCAGGGCCAGGCACTGATTAGGCTCCCAGCTATCCCAAGATTGGGGAGCGTAAAATACCCCGCTCCTCTTTGCCAGGCTCTGCGCTGGCACAGGGATGAATCAGGGGCTTATCCCTAACCACCCATTAATGGTGGTTTCTGACATGAATTATTATCCTAGATGTTTGTGTATTGTGCCTACTGCAGCCAAGCAAGTGCATGTTGTTCAGTTGCCTAAGTCATGCCACACTGTTTCTGTTCCCAATTGGCTGGCTTATCTAATGAGCCAACACAGTGCAAATTACATATTCAAGTGTAAAATTCAAATGTGCCATTTGAGTTAAAATGTGTGTCTTACCAGTCTTCCTACCAATACAGCTTGCTGACTGGAATTGTCACAGATGGCAAACACAGAAGGGGGTGTGAGTGTCAAAATAAATTCATTTGAAAGTTCAAATGAACAATCACAGGCATTTTCCACCCCAGAATTTGCCCAGTTTTAGGTGGCACTTGTCTGAATATTTGGGTACTATCCCAAACTCTACCTCCAGACTTTTTGTGGTTCCTCCATCACATGCTGAGTGTAGTAATTGTGACACCTGTTTGTTTTTTTTATGGAGAAGCGTGTAGCTAAAAAGACACACAGAGTTCCAGATGATTCCCTTCTATTAATATTAAGCCAGACCCTGCAACCCTTACCTAGTAGTCCTTGAGTAATCTCACATGCTTGAAGGATATCATGACAGAGCCCAGTACTAACCAATTTCAGAGTCTTTCAGGGATGCAGCATGAGCCAGTATCTAGGGCACTGGATTGGGAGTCAGGGGAGGTGGATTTTATTCCCTGCTCTGCTACCAACCTGCCAAGTGACCTTGGATAGATCACTTAACCCTTTTATGCTTCATTTTCTTCATCTGCAAAATGGGGATGAAGCTACTTTCCTTCAATAAAATGGTGTGTATGATAAAGAAATTATTATTACAGTCCCCTCAGCAGCCTAGCTGCGTGAACATCCAAGCTGTGCTTTTCTAGAAGGTCTGAAGACTAAAGGAATCTCCATTATTTGTTAAATCATTTTTTAGAACTAGAACTTTTACTCTTCATTTTGTAGGTAAAATAAATCAATCAGATTTAACAAAGAAATGAATATGATTTGCTCACAACCATGTCTGAGTGCAAAGATGCCATTTTGTAACCTAATGAAGCCTTCAGTTAAAAAAAAATAAACAGGAACAGAGAGGACACCTTTTGATGCCTAATAAAAATGATTCGGTATCCACATAAGCTTGACAAGTGATGTGACTTATGAACCTTCCAAAGGAGCAACATAACAGCAGAGGGGGAATTGAAATGGGTATGCCACAGACGGTATCGACTAATAATAATGAATCCTCCCAAAAATCCAAAAGGGCTTGGTAGAACCACTGTGAATTGAAAGGAGCCAAAGTGAGTTGACAAATACAAACAAGTCACCTAAAGAGAAAAGGTAAACTTTGCATGGGACCTAATCCAGCATAGGATTTAAATTTGTGCTTAACTTTAATCAGGCGTTCAGTCCCATGTAAGTTAATGGGAAATTACTTAGATTGTAAATTCTTTGGAGCAGGGATTGTCTTTCTGTTTTGTATTTGTACAGCACCTTTTACAGTGGGGTCCTGCTCCATGACTGGGATTCCTATGTATTTACCAATATAAATAATGCCTCAATACAGATTATAATAATAAATGGACTATATCTGTGCTTAAAGTTCAGCATATGCTTAAGAGTTTTCCTGGATCAGGATCTAAGCACATCAAATCCTAATTTCATATTTAGGCAAACCAAGGCCCCAATCCTTCAATGAACTCCAGAGCCAGATTCCTCCACCAGCATCCAGTCCCATTGGCTTCAGCAGGGTTCCTCCCAAGCATGGGAATCTGCCCATACACAGCTTATTCTAGGGTAAGGGCCATAGCCCTCATTTGCATATTAACCACTTCCATCCTTTCTGACATCAAACAAGGTAACGTTAATTTGCTTTTCCCCCTTCTCTTTACTGATACTTCATGTTTGATCGTGACAGAGATTAAATGGGGATCCATTTAAAAAATGCTCTTTAGCACCTTTATAAATCATCAATACTTCATAATCGGAGATTAGTACCAGGTGGGTATCTGCTGAGGCATGTCTAAAGGGACTATCCCTGACTTCTAACAAATGGGTCACAGCCCAGTTCTTTGATTATACAACATGTTTACAACTTCTGCCACACTGAAGATGCACGGAATATTTCTTATTTATAGGCTGGGCCTAAGCATGCCTATTGTATAAAGAAAAAGGTTCCCTTCCCTTTTTCCCCTTTGTCTATGCCCACAAGAAGCTTCACATATGTAAACCTTCCCTGCTGTTACATGTGAGAATTGTACTACTGACACGTACAAACATAATCTCTCCCCATTTTAAATAAGCTTTCAAGGTTGGCAACAAAACGTGATTAAAATTGTGCTGAATCAAGGCTCCTATGTTATGAAGTATCATCATCCAAACACTTTAAATAGTATTTCTATAGCACATTCCTCCATAAGTTCAGTTTGTATTCAGTCACTTGAAATGCACTTAAGAAAATTGCTTCTTTTGCTGTTTTCACAGCAGCTTTGAAAGTCAGTCTCTGGTTTAATAACTGCTTTTAATCACAGTCTGGCTTGTTTCGCTCTGGCAGCATAGATATAACAAATTCTTTATTTTCTATAAGTTAAATATATTGTCATGGCAGCTCCCAGAACTTTGTTAATGCAACAATAAATACAAATGACAAGGTTTCCATCTCATTAAGGACATTTCTGTACATATAATTTTCAGTAAACACAGCAAATGAAATAAATGCATTCTCTCCTAACAGTGTCACTTAAAACCATTTGTACTTGTTTCAACAGACGAGCCTATTTTTCATGTTCTCCTATATGTTCCAGAACGTGGGTTGTTTTTTTTTAACAGAGATCCCAAGCTGTGATATATATGCAGAATCCTCAAGTGGTGATTGCATTACAAGTATTGTTACTCTGAACAGATCTCTGCTCATTTGCCATGAATCGTTGTGTTCTGTGTAGGAAAAAAAATCAAGCTATGTAAGTAATAATTGATGCTTGTTTATATATTTTTAGGAGAGGACCGGTGGAGGGAGGAATGGAAATCCTGCCACTAATTTGTTCTGATCCTGCTGCCTCATTAGGGCAGCCCATAAAAGATGGGAAATGTTTACCATGTCAGTGAATGTGAACTTTCTGCATGGAGCTGTTAACGCCGTAAATAGCTCAGGAGGAGGGAGCGAGACAGCTGGAGCACACTGAGTTTCATAAAGACTATACCAGGGCCTTGAATCTTCATTTAACCCATCATTGAGGTGACAAATATCCACCGCTTTGCTGCTGAGTGATGCTGCGGCTGCTTGCCTGTTAATTTATCTGTTTTCAGGCTGTCTAGACATTGTTTGGGTCAAAAAGTGCTGTCTCTCCCCCGCCGTGGGATTTGCCTGTTCAGCACTTGCTACAGACTCCTACTGTGCCAAACAGGGTTTACAGAAGAATGCTCCCTCTGTCGGGGTGGTTTATTAAACAGGACTTGGACTATGATTTTTTTTTTTGATGGGTCTGAAGTTTTCTACAAACAAAGTTTATTTTTAAAAAACCCTAAAAATACACACTGGCTGAGCTAAACATTTCAAGTATGTTTTTCATTCAGTTAAAAATCTGAAATGCTTGAAAGTCCCAGTGAAATGCTCAGTTGTTTGCTGTGTATGTTCTTGTAGATTTCGGACCTCCCATCTCTAGCATAATCTAAATTGTAAGCTCTTTGAGGGAGGGACTGTTTCTACCTTTGGGTTTGAATGGTGCCCACAGCACACTGGAGCCCTGATCTTTTGCTGATACTCTTGATTGTTACTGTTCTGTAAATATTAACGAATGATTCTCACAACTGAGATTCCGCCACCCCCACTTTTTAAATTGTACTTCAAGTTAATCACATTTGTTACCGAGTGACTTGCATATACATTTCCCAGCACTGATCAAGAAGGTGTCACATTTTGCGGAGACTATAGTGATTTTTTTAAATCGCTTTTTCCAGTTGCCTTACCCAAATTGTTGCTGTTAGGTTTCCAAGGAAATAACCGGAAGTCCTAGAAAAGCAGAATGTCCTTTCTACAAAAAAATTGGAGCTGCATTATATCTTATATACTACTACTGGCTTTCTATTGCTTTTTTCTACAGTGATAGAACACAGAGGTAACGGCCCATCTAGGGCTGGTCAACATTTTTCCATAAAGAAAAAGCAGATGAGAGATTAAAGTCAATTTTTTTTTTCAGGAGTGTCTGCTTTCCTTGAAATTTTTTTATTTTTAATTGAGAAACCAAATGCCCCAAAACTTAAATATTTTGATTCTAAAATTCCATGGTGCTTCATTATGGGAGTTGTAGATGTGTTCCTTGAGTTCCCACTCTCCTCTGTCAGTCAGGCTTCATAGCCAAACTTTATCTCCCATAATTCACTGCAGGCATGCAACTGCCATAATGCACCACCTCCTCTTATCAAGAAGGGAGACAGTGCTGCATCATGGGAGATGTAGTCTGAGCAAAGAGTTTGCCGACAGAGGAGAATGGGAGCATAAGATACATGAACTACAATTCCCTTGACACCTCAACAGTATTTCAAAATAGAAATATTTTGGAGTTTGGCCAAAATATTTTTTATTTCAATTTTTTACCTAAAACTCATTTTGTTTCATGAATATTTCAGACATAAATCAATTTTCATTGAAAATTTTCTACCGAGAAAAACCTGTTTTCCAACTAGGTCTAGCCCCATTCCTTTGTTTACAGCATCTAAGGTGGAGTACCAGGCCCACAGAGCCCTTTCTTCTCCCTGTGCCTGGAGCCTTACTCTAGGCAGGCCATAAAGAAGAGTAGTAGATGGATGCTTAAACTCCCCATTCCCTTGCACAGCCTTGTAAGGACAAAGGACAATCTTGCTCTCAGTGAAACTCAGCTATTTTTTCAGCTTATACACAGACTGGGAACAGATAGGAATTTTCTCACATTTATTTATTATATAAAGTTATTTGCTGAATAATTTCTGGGAGCAATTCTTGGTTTGCAACTCTTTTATTGGACAAGAGGCCCTGGTCCTGAATTGTGAATCCACACAGGCAGACTATTGAATTTGCACAGAGCCCCATTGACTACAAGGAGGCTCCACTTGGGCATAACACATGAATCACAACAGACGATCAGGTCCTTAGACGACCAAAGTTCAAGCAGTTCTAATTGGACACATAGGTCACTCGGTAAGTTTCTGTTGATAGTAGTTCTTGGATTTTGCTTTACAAATATTCTGCAATATGCTTTAAGTTGCACTCGGTCAACAGAAATTATTGTTGGTAAACTCACACACTAAAAGGTTTGTAGAAGAAAAGATGAAAGGGACGTGCATTTAGAAGAATGCTAGCAGATAATTCATTGCAGCTCTTACCCAGCTGTAGTTTTCAGTTTCACTGACCAAGACTCTCAGGCCTGAGAATTAGTTCTCATTGAACAAGCACTATTGAGCGAGGTTGTTTTGTTTTGAGTGGGGTTTTTTTTTAAACTTTTTTCCACGGGAATTTAAAACAAAATGTCATGGAAACATAAGATTTGTAAAAGTTAATTATTTCAAAGCCTACATTTTAGGCCAAGTTAAACTTGAAAGAGTCCCTGTATTAGTCCCATGATACATGTCTATATTTTTTTCATAGAATTTGTATAGTTTTTCTTAAAGAGTTACAGTAGGAATAATTCTAGAAATAACACTTTCCAAAAGACAAATGGAATGAAGGGGTAATTTGGCTGAGTGGTTAAAGATCTGTGAGATGCTTGCTGTCAAGTTTTGGGCAGCACTCTGTGTGGTATGTCCTGCTGATGCAAGACAGCGAAGCAAGTGAGGGTCACTTAACTATCAAGAAACAAGTGTAATCTAACACATTCACAACACCTTGTAAATTGACCTTGTGCAGATACTGCTTTAAGCACCTTGCCACTCAAAGGCATCTACTGCAAACCCTTTCCCCACCCCTACTGAGAATTCCATTCCCCCATCCCAAATATCTGTTTGTCATGGTGCAGAAACATACCTTATCACATTGCCTCTATATAAATCCCTGGTATGCCCATATCTTGAATACTGTGTGCAGATGTGGTCGCTCCCTCTCAAAAAAGAATATTGGAATTGGAAAAGGTTCAGAAAAGGGCAACAAAAAATTATTAAGGGTATGGAATGGCTGCCATATGAGGAGAGATTAATAAGACTGGGACTTTTCAGCTTGGAAAAGAGATGACTAAGGGGGGCGATATGATAGAGGTCTATAAAATCATGACTGCTGTGGAGAAAGTCAATAAGGAAGTGTTATTTACTCCTTCTCATAACACAAGAACTAGGAGTCACCAAATGAAATTAATAGGCAGCAGGTTTAAAACAAACAAAAAGAAGTATTTTTTACACAATGCAGTCAACCTGTGGAACTCCTCGCCAGAGGATGTTGTGAAGGCCAAGACTATAACAGAGTTTTAAAAAGAACTAGATAAGTTCATGGAGGATAGGTCCATCAATGGCTATTATCCAGGGTGGGCAGGGATGGTGTTCATCGCCTCTGTTTGCCAGAAACTGGGAATGGGTGACAGGGGATGGATCACTTGATGATTACCTGTTCTGTTCATTCCCTCTGGGGCATCTGGCACTGCCCACTATTGGAAGACAAGTTACTGGACTAGATAGACCTTTGGTCTGACCCAGTATGGCCGTTCTTATGTGGCTGGCCCATGCCAGCTGACACATAGCTCAGGCTAAGGAGCTAATTACTCCCATCTCACAGGGTCCCTGAACCTGAACATCTACACCACAGTTAAACAGCACCTTAGCCCGGGTCAGCTGGCATGGGCCAGTCACAGGTTTTTAATTGCAGTGTAAACATAGCCCCACAGATTTCCTTTGTGATCTTGGGGTAGTCAGAATAGCTTCAGAAGAGGATTAACTTAAACCATGCAAAAGCACTTAGTACAGAATAAGAATGTCTACACAGTTAGTTAGTGTAGTATAGCCATTGTGCTTTAAATTCACACCCTAGTTATTTTGCACTAGCTTCTCTATGAATTCCCTCTGTAGAAATGCCCTAAGCTTCTCTGTGCCTCAGTCACCCATCTGTAAAATGGGGATAATAGCACCGCGCTATCTCACAAAGGTGTTGTGAGGATAAATACATTAGAGATTGAGAAGCACTCAGATACTACGATAATGGGGTCATGTAAGTATAGTAGGTAGGGCAGTTGAAAGACAAGATTGAAGAGAGAAGAAATTCTCCATTGTCAGATGATTTCTTACCTAAATCCTTCTCATCTGCTGGTGCATACTTTTGTAAAACTGACATTTTTCTCTATGAATCACCAATGGAAGGCACATCTAATGTCACGCACGCACGGGGACACACACACTCACTAGTGGAAAGAACATGACTCAGATGTACTCTTTTTCTGAATAGAGCCATAAGACAAAATGTTTTGCAGCAGTCTGGCTAGGAGTGCCTGTTCTCCTCCTCCACTACCTCCCTTTATTTCCCTCTTTAGGGGGTTGTTTACTGCTATTGCTTCACTTCAGCCATAGGTCATGGCTCTTATTATATAGTTATGATTATTCTAGAGCAAATGCCATTCATCTGGTCAGGAATGCTTTAAAAACCTTAATTACTTTGTGGCTAGACATCAGGTTATATTTCTAGAAGTAGCTTGTATTTCTGTACTATGTTCATTTCCTATAGTGCCTGGTTCTGTGAGGGTTGCTGAAAGCTTTCAGGTTCTCAGGTCCCCTGGAAATTCTCCCCAGACAAAACAAAAGGTGAAAATTTGGAAAGGTTTTATTGTTTTCAGATCTTTGGCTAGTTTTAATCAAATAAGTGTCGTCAATTGGAGCATCTCTTATTTACACCCCGTGAGTATAAATAACTCTTTTTTATGAAGCTCTCTGTTTATGTATATCAGTTTTCTATATTTCAGGTTCCTGTGGGATGAAATGTGCTATAGAAATTATTATTATTATTAACATAATGTAATTTCTGATAATGGCCACAAACCTTGTTAATTTTTTATATTTTTAAAAAGAATTACAGGAGATCCAGTGGAGAGAGACAGTAAGTTATTTCCATGAAGTTATGTCCCCTGCAATTTGATTTTTCTTGACAGCTTATCCATCATGTGATATGCTTATTTAGAAAAATAAATAAGAAGGCTGCTTCCTCCAAGCCTGGCCGGAGGGCTCTATAATTACATTTTAGCAACACTCACAAAAGTCTGTCAGCTTTTCCTTCAGTATTAGAAAAGATTATGTAGTCATATCATATCATTATCATATGATAATATTCTTGCCATTCCACTAGCATCTCAGGAGGATGTTAAATAGCAGCTACTAAAGTCAGATGTTTTTAAATCAGCAGGTCTGGATAATTTGCATTCAAGAGTTTTAAAAGAGCTGGCTAAGGAGCTTGCTGGACCATTAATATTGATTTTCAATAAGTCTTGGAACACAGGGGAAACTGCAGAAGTCTGGAAGGAAGCTAATGTTGTGCCAATATTTTAAAAAGGTAAACATGGCCCGGGTAATCAAAGGCCTGTCAGCCAGACATCGATCCTGTGCAAGATAATGGAGTGGCTGATATGGGACTTGATTAATCAAAGAATAAAAATACGGTAATATAATTAGAGCCAATCAATATGGATTTATGAAAAATAGATCCTATAAAACTAACTTGATGCTTTTTTTGCTGAGATTACAAATTTGTTTTATAAAGATAATAGTTTTGATGTAAAATACTTAGACTTCTGTAAGGTGTTTGACTTGGTATCACACAACATTTTGATTAAGAAGCTCTGACGATATGATATAAACATGGCACACATTAAATGGATTAAAACCAGCTAACGGATAATCTCAAAACATAATTGTAAACAGGGAATCATCATTGAGCGGGTATGTTTCTAGTCGGATCCCATACGGACCAGTTCTTGGCCCTACGCGCTATTTAACATTTTAATCCATGACCTGGAAGAAAACAAAATAATCACTTGTAAAGTTTTCAGATGATACAAAATTGGGGGGAGTGGTAAATAATGAAGACAGGTAAGAGTGATCTGGATTGCTTGATAAGCTAGGTGTAAGCAAACAACGTGTGTTTTAATATGGCTAAATGTAAATCTATATACCTAGGAATAAAGAATGTACACTATAATGTATACTGGGAAGCTGTGATCCTGAAAAATAGTTGGGAGTCATGGCGAACATGAACTCCCAGGCCAAAAGGGCTAATGCAATCCTCGGATACATAAACATGGGAATCTTGAATAGGAATAGAGAGTTATTTTACTTCTGTATTTGTCACTGATGTGACTGCTGCTGGAATATTCTGTCTAGTTCTAGTGCCAACATTTCAAGAAAGATGTTGATAAATTGGAGAGGGTTCAGAGGAGAACCCTGATTAAAGGATTAGAAAATCTCCTTTATAGCAATAGACTCAAGGAGCTCAATCTATTTGGTTTAAAAAAAGAAGTTAAAAGGGTGAACATAAGAACAGCCATATTGGGTCAGACCAAAGGCCCATCTAGCCCAGTATCCTGTCTTCCGGCAGTGGCCAATGTAAAATTCCAGGCAAATTAGTAGCAAATCATTAGTGCATCTGTAATTGCTGCGGAAATCTGATAAATACATGTGAACATGCACATTATCCCATGGTGTACACAAGTCACCCACTTGCATGTGTAAACAAGGCACATATTTATGCCCCTAATTTATCTGAAAATCTAGATTTTAATTTACAACCTGCTAGGCAGGTCTCTGTGATGCAGACTAACATGGTCTGTACAGGAGATAAGTGTAAAAAGCTCCTGGGCTGTACTGAATGGCCCAAATATCAGTGTGAAATCACCCAGATTAATCAGGGTAACTTTAAAAACTGAAAGATGAAATAAAGCATGGATGTGTGTCATTAACAAGGAGACATGGGCTAGGCCTAATCACATGCTGATTTGAGCAAATGCAGCTTTGCCACTAACTTAAATAAGAGCAAGAACAGGCCCAGAAAATAGAAAATAAGAATATTCCTAATGGCAACATATTCTCCATCACGTCTGAGTTACCCAGGTTTGGAAGCTAGGAAGACAGCTGTCTCTGTCAAGAAAAGACTGCCCCGTGTTCCAGTCCTAAGGGCGTAATAACTGTTCACTTGCTTTGTAATTTTTAAATATGCTTATTGCAGTGGAGATAGTTTAAATTGACAAATATAAAAAATACTTTTAATCTGTTGCCTTCCCAACAGCATAATCTCACCCCGATTAACAACTGCAGTGCTTAAACTAAAGACTAATGATCCTCCATTGGGCCCCACCTCCATTAGCAACTGCAGAATCCCAACAGAAACCTAATTAACACATTGATTTGCTTAAAAGGAAAATAGTGATCTTTGGCTGCCCATTCCACCCGCTGTGAGTTTGCCACCCGATCTCCAGTAATACAATTGATCTCCTTCAAATAGAAACACCAAGCATCCATTACTGCCCCTCTCCTAGCTGCAGGGTCCCACTCTGAGTCCTCTTTAGCCAGAGTTCACTGGGACGTTTTATCTAAGAAGCTTAAAAACTAATATGCCACTCCCGACCCACCGGTCTATCAAGCTGATTTCAACTGACTGCTAGTGTGGCACAGGAGGGGAATGCTCGCTGAGGATGTCAGCAGCATGCTGACCGTTAGAACTGGGTGAAGCATCCAGATAAACTCCGTAAAGGAAAGGGACATGACAGACTTGATGGGATCCTGTACAGAATGATTGTGTCACCCACAAGAATCCTTTGATAATTAGACTTTTCATCTAGCGAGAACTACTTGTCAGAGGCACTCCATTTGCTCTACAAATGCTGCTCTTGCTAATGTCTTGAGGCCTGGAAGAAGCATATCAGCAATGGTAGTAGGGACAATAATGGAGACTCTCCCTTGGGTCAAATGGTAGAGTGACTGCTCTTGCGGATCCAAGAGTGACTGTGTTCAAGGATTCCTCATGAGGGCAGGGGGCTAACATACAGGAAGGGTTTTTAATTGAGTGTACCATGGTTGTGGACAGCATGCTGCAACTTTAGGTTGTAAATGATTGGGAATGAAAGAATTGATCTGGATAAAACAACCAGCCTAAGTTGACCATCTGGTTTGTAAGTAAGCTCTTTAGGGCACTGTACCTTTTATCTGTCAACAAAGCATCATGCACACCTACAGGACTATACAAATAACAATAGTTCTAGTCATCTGATCGTGCTTTGAATGAACTGTAAGGCCAAGAGTTTCAAAGGTGTCTGGTAATATGGGGCTGCCAAATGTCAAACACTTGAACTCTTTCTGAAAATCAACTCCTTTTAAGGCGGGTCAAGTCAGGCACCCACAATCACTAGTCACTTCTGGAAATATTGGCCTCAGCACTTTCAGCTATTTATCTGGCCCAAAGAGCTGCACTTTCCGAGGTTCCCCCATCATGATGAATGAACTTTTTTTCTGCACAGAAGTAAAATATCCAGTTCCTATGGCCACCTATACACCTGCATTTCACAGGCAGCCTACTGCATTTGGGGCCTGCTATCCAAACAGCTAACTCTAATACCCACAACACTCCTGTAGTAAAGAGCACAATAAAAACCACTATAAAATAATAACTAAGTAATAAAATTACAAGTAGGAACAAATAAAAAAAAGCACATGCACGGTATGAACCATGATATAAGCCTAGCTATGAACCTGTCTAGTCGCACACACAAACTATACCCTTGGGCATAGCCAACAAGCTGAAAGTAGAGTAGGAGTAGCGTAAGCGAAACCATATGATTGTGCGGCGTGTGTTGACAATTCTGAAGCGATGAAATATAAATCCTAGGGTGCATTTTTCTTTTACTGTTCATATTAGATTTCTCAGATATTTTCCCACATTAGCAGTATTTGAGAAATGGAAGTAACTGTAGCAAATACTAGGGTATCCTACAGTAAGAATTCAAAGATACTACAACATCACTATTGCCAGCTGAATTTTTAAGGACCATTTCTGTAGGATACTGTAGTACTTTTTATGAGAACATACTAAATAGGAAGAGGGGGGAGGTGAAAAAATGAGAGTGCTGAGGCATAGAGTTCTCTCTCCTACAGATTTCACCTTAAATCAAGCTCTCGTCTTGCCTGTCTTTGCTGACTGTCCAGTTAGAAATTAAAGTTCTCATTTCGCTTTTCAAGCAGAGCTGATAATCCTGGCATTTTAGTCATGATTTCCTATGTCAATATGACAGGTTGAGGGAGAAATAGCTGAGGGGTGAAATCTTGGCCCTAATGAAGGCAATGGGAGTTTTGCCATTGTCCTCAACTGAGCCAGAATTTCATCCCACGTGTTTTAGTGTCTGAATGGGAATTTCTGTGCCTGCAAGGTGATTTCAAGAACAGTGAACACAAACATTTGTGGAAAGAGAGCACAAAAGGGCAGGATCAAATCAAAATTAGTTTTCAAATTCAAACAAATATTTGCAGTCCATTTTTAGCCACTATTCACATGGTTCTATAGAATGCAAATATAGAACAGTGTATATAAGCCCATTTTTCAATTAGAGAGATGGTTCTATGTATTGGAATAGATTCCCATTCTATAACTTAAAATCTAATCAGCCTTAGGTTCATAACTGAATACCAGCAATATATGCACTGTATTTCCAAAGGTTTTAAAGGAGTTAAAGACATAGTGTTGAACAGTCCCCAGAGCAGAGGGGTAATTCTCAAGGAGAGTAAAATGAAGATAAAGCTGAAAACAGTGTTGCACTTTTAGAAGATAGATAGCAGTGCCTAAAAAAAGTGGGCAGGGATGCATATTTTTTTTAGGAATATCCAAACTGAATATTTGAACATAAGAAGAACATAAGAATAGCCATATTGGGTCAGACCACTGGTCCATCTAGCCCCAGTGTCCTGTCTTTTGACAGTGGCCAGTAGCGGATGCTTTAGAAGGATTGGACAGAACAGGGCAATTTATCAAGTGATTCAATCCCCATTGTCCAATCTCAGCTTCTAGAAGTGAAAGGTTTAGGGACACCAAGAGCAGGGGTAGCGTCCCTGACCATGTTGGCAAATAGCCATTGATGGACCTAACTTCCATGAACTTATCTAATTCTTTTTTTTTAACCCAGTTATACTTTTGGCCTTCACAGCATCCCCTAGCTATGAGTTCCACAGGTTGACTGTGCATTTTGTGAAGAAGTACTTCCTTACGTTTGTTTTAAACCTGCTGCCTATTTATTTCATTGGCTGACCCTGGTTTGTGTGTTATGTGAGGGTAAATAACCACCTAAAGACGATCAATCCAATCTAAAGACTGAATGCACACCTAGAGCGCTGGATGGCTCATTGTTATAAATTGCTCTAAGAGTATTGCCAGTCTCAAAAGTTCAACAATCAAGAGTCAGAGGCCAAAAAATCATGAGATTGGCCCCAAAACCATGAGCTGCTTTTTTTTTTGAAGATATTCCCTTTCTTTGTCAGTCTTTTCATTGTTGAACTCACCCTGTCCTGGCCCCTCCCTGTGTGTGAGTGAGAGAATTAGAGTTGCCAGCCCCCCTCTATCTGGAGAATATGGTGATTCTGGCCCCCACCACAGGAACTCTCTCTGGCTCCCTGATTATGCAAAGCTTCCTCCCCCCACCACAACACCGCATCTGCCTGCTCCCTAGCCCAGCAATTCATTATGCCCCCAAACACCATAGCAGTTCTGCCCCTGCACTCATAGTTTATTTCCTTGATAAAAGAAGGGCTGGATGGTAAATAGTTTGAAAAGCTCTGACCTAATGAATACATCATAATTCACACTCACACAGAGAACTTACCTTATGATTTTTTAGGGTTGGTGAGTTACAGATATAGATAGTAAAGAACTTTACACTAACTCTTGCTTTAGCTGAACAGGGTACAGAGGAATATGTCAGGAGAGAGAGTCTTAACAAAAGTGAGTGTGGAAAGTGTTTCTGATATTTGAAAAATAACCCTATAATTACAGTGTTTCTCTGCAAAAACTTACAATGTATTGATCACTCATGTGAGCTATAATGTTGAATTAACAAGAATATTGGTTTGACCTTTTGCAAGAAACACTCCCCTGACTTACCAGCCCCCTGACTTCTCTGCCCAAGAGTGGGCAGCATGTCTCACACATCCTGCAATCTACTGCTCCAGACCCTCAGCCCGCTACTTCCCTCCCATCTCTTCCCCTAGCTCTGGATCCCCCCTCCACTTGCCCTACCTCCCCCTGCTCTGGACCCACCTACTCCTTTCTCTTACCCCCACATTCCCCTAAATCTACCTCCTGCTCCCTCTCATTCTTTCCAACCAACTTTCACAGCGTCTCTGCTGCTCTTCGCAGTCCCTGTGTCCTGTCTGGCCCTTTGAACTATAGAGTGGCAGCCATTTTGCCTGGGAGCCTGGTTTCAATCTCGCTGAAAACAATGGCAGGAGGCAGCCAACTTTAAGAAGGGCAGCCTCACTTCCACAGGCAGATAGACTGTAGGAAAATGAGGCCATCTTGCTGGCTTTGGCCCCACAGACAAGAATAGGAGACGGTGACCATTTTGAATAAGAGAAAATTCATGAGTTGGAAGCCTTTCATCATATTGTCATGACAGGTTAAAAAAAAAACCTCAAATCCCCCAGAATCACGGGAATCACAATAAAGTTGCAAGAGCTGGTAATACTGAATCGCCACGTGCAAATAACAATTTATACTACTAACAGGTCCATTATGTGAACAAATGCTCAATTTGCAGATGAAGTTTTTGTTAATTGCATACGCATTTTTAACACTCAGAACTGCATGCCTGCCCTTTTGAAAACAAGGCTCTTAATGTCCCTTTATGAAAAATTCCTTATTTTTCTTTCACCAAATTAGGCTGATCTAAGTACTTCCTGCTTTTGTTTTTAAGGGTACAAATAGAGACTATTACAAACAACATCCTTAAAAACGAGTTACAAGTGTGATTGACTTTGAAATCACTTTAGTCTTCTAGTTTTTAAAGAGGTTTACTCTGATTAACTGACCTGAATGTTAACAGAACTGGAATTTTAATTTGTATTCAGACTGTAAGAAAATCATCTATTCAGATGAGACAGTGTTATTTAATTAGGTCTAGTAGTTAACTCAGAAGAAAGTAAATGTACTGCCAGGGGTTTGGAAGACTGCTACAGACCCCTGGGATTTGGAGGAGTTTGGAGAAGCTTAAAAATAAGAAGTCAGTAGTTTTAGGAATTAGCAGTGAATACCTTTAGAAGATATTACATAGAACCTCCAACTCTGTCGTCAGCATCTTTTCACTTTGTATTGCCCATCAGTTTTAATGAACTTGGTAAGATCTTCATTTGGAATTCAAAATTTGGAACCCAATAAATAAATAATTTTAAAAGGTTCCATTTTTAGCATCTCCAAAGAGCAGCCTCAGATATTCTGATAAATCCGGTACCTCCAGGGTGTTTGTCTGCCATGGGATTCATTTGTGTCTCATTTATGACGCGAATGAGCTGTGAAAATTATAAGTACTGTACACTCCGCAGACAACAGCCATTAATAGCAATGGAAGGATATTATCGTCACAATTATAGGTCGAGTCTTTACAGTTCTCTCTGTGGTTCATGAAATAAATTATACATAGTCTCTGAGATCCCCATGCCCACATAGTTTAATATACTGGTAAGACTTTGCTTCTGCTTTTTCATGTAGGCTTTTTTTTTTGTTAGTTTATTTATTTTTATTTGAAAGAACCACTGCAAATTACAGACTGACATACTTTTGATGAAATGACAAGGCAAGCGTAAAGCTATACAGAGTTGGCAAATGAGGCAGAAGAAAAAGAAATTATTTTTTAAAGTTATAAGATGTGCAAATTGATTCAAGAATACTAGCTGTTTTCAGTTTTTTATTACCACTTATTTTAAGGACACCCATGTTCTCACAAACTGGAGTTTATATTCTGATATGAAAATATAATTAACACTTAAAATTGACACTTTTCATCCTGTGGAGTAGAAGTTTTATGCCCTGAAATACAGAGCAGGTTTCAGCCTCATTTAAAGTAATGCATTAATGGGGAAAAGGGAGACAATTTTAAATAAGGGTGTGATCCTACAGACGTTTGCATATGTGAGTAATTTCATTCACCTGAGTTGTCCCAAATGAACTCACTGAATAGCTCTGTATACCTTAGAGAGGAAGCAAGTATGGTTCAGTTGTTAGGGTGCTAGCCTGGGACTCAGGACCCCTGGGTTCCATTCATTGCTCTGGAACAGACATTCTGTGTAACCTTGAGCCAAATCACTTGAAGTGAAACTTTCTAAAGCACCTAAGTGATTTAGGATCCTAAGTGTATGTCTACACTGGCAGCTTGAAATGTATTGTGCCCCCATCATCTACAGTATAAGCCCTTAGACCCACATCCAGGTGTGAGTTGAACCCATGCTGGTGTGCTTTTCTCCTAGGGTGATCAGATGTCCTGATTTTATAGGGACAGTCCCGATTTTGGGGTCTTTTTCTTATATAGGCTCCTATTACCCCCCACCCCATCCCGATTTTTCACATTTGCTGTCTGGTCACCCTATTTTCTCCACACCTCGTCCCTCTCAGATTTTGGAAGGCATTTCAGATTCTTAAACCTTGGGTCGAGTGCTGTAGCTATCTTTAGAAATCTCACATTGGTACCTTCTTTGTGTTTTGTCAAATCTGCAGTGAAAGTGTTCTTAAAATGAACACCATGTGCTTGGTGATCATCTGAGACTGCTATAACATGAAATATATGGCAGAATGCAGGTAAAACAGAGCAGGGGACATTCAATTCTCCCCAAGGAGTTCAGTCACAAATTTAATTAACGTATTATTTATTTAACGAGCATCATCAGCATGGAAGCATGTCCTCTGGAATGGTGGCTGAAGCATGAAGGGGCATATGAATCTTTAGCCTATCTGGCACATAAATACCTTGCAATGCCAGCTACAAAAGTGCCATGCAAATGCCTGTTCTCACTTTCTGGTGACATCGTAAAAAAGAAAAGGAAAGCATTATCTCCTGTAAATGTAAACAAACTGGTTTGTCTTAGCGATTGGCTGAACAAGAAGTAGGATTGAGTGGACTTGAAGGCTCTGAAGTTTTAGATTGTTTTGTTTCTGCGTGCAGTTATGAAACAAAAAAAAATCTACATTTGTAAGTTCCGCTTTCAGGACAAAGAGATTGCACTACAGTACTTGTATGAGGTGAACTGAAAAATACTATATCTTTTGTTTATCATTTTTACAGTGCAAATATTTTAATAAAAATAATATACACTTTGATTTCAATTACAATGCAGAATACAATGTATATGAAAATGTAGAAAAACTTCCAAAATATTTAATACATTTCAATTGGTGTTCTATTGTTTAACAGTACGATTAAAACTGCAATTAATTGTGATTAATTTTTTTTGCAATAATTGCATGAGTTAACTGTGATTTATCAACAGCCCTAGTCATAAGATAACCTATACCTGTATACATCTAAGTGCTTCAGTACACCAACTACTTTGCAGTGCAGTACTACTACTGGATTGGTGAGTACCTGTACACTATTTTATACTTTACTCATTTTATTGTATTCTAATTCTTTGAAAATTAGTATTCCATTGGTAAGCATAACTCTTAGTTAACTGGAATTTTTGATTAACCAACATCCCCATTCCCCCAACATGCTGGATAACAAAGCTTTTACCAGAATTTTTTGGAACTGCAGTGACTGCTGCTCCAGGATCAGCTTTAAATTTAAGGTTTCAACCCTTAAGATTCATGCTTTTGTACCAAGGTGCGTCTGCTCTACTGCGGACATAGTCCCTAAAAGTATGGCCTCATTCTCATTTGATAACACTCCCTCTTGGATTATTTCACTGCTCCTGGTGACCTGCATGCTATTGCAAAATGTCCCTTTTTTATTGCAAAAAAGATTTTGTGGCATCTCCTATATTCTGCCTCTTTTGCTGGATATTGTTGCCAGCTGTGGCTTGGTGTCTCGCCACGTCTCCCACAGCTTTTCCAAGCTTCCCTCCTATTAAGGTTTCTTGGTCTCCCACTCTCTACTTGTGCAGTTCTTATGTTGTCAATTCGGTCTGACTTCTCCTTTCACATTTGTGTCTTTTTCTCTTTACTGTATCAGTACTGTCTGATGCAGTCTCCCCGATGCCGCTAGCATGTCAGTCACGGTCACACTGCTGATTCTTTATGGTTTTTTGCATTCTCACTTTCACTATAACTTTTGCTAGTGTGAGATTTGGGTCTAACTGAAGCTGTACTGATAAATTGGTGTCTCTTATACCAATAACTATCCTGTCTATTATTAGTTCTTCGGTTAACATTTCATAATGGCAACATTCAGCAAGACTATGAATTATAATAATAAAGGCCTCAGCTTTTTCCTTTTTCTGGGCACCTCCTATTCAATTTGGCCCTTTCCTATATAATATTCTGTCTGCCTATGAAATGGGCATCAAATACCTCTTTTACTTTGGTGTATTCTTGCCTTTCCTCATCAGTGAGGGGTAAGGCACCAGGATATCAGCTCCAGGATATCAGTGTCAGCATCACCCATGGAAAATAACAGGGCATTTACGAGGTATTCTTGTGCTTTCTCTATTAAACCAGAAGCCAACTGGAATTGCTCAAGTCTCTGGTTTCAGCAAGGCCAGATCGGATCTGAGTTGCCACAATCAAACTTCTCTAACAGAGCGACTTCTGCTATGGGCTCCATTGCTGTACAAGACAGGGCTCCCCGCCTTCCTCCTGCATATTTCACAGGGCTCCTCCCTGATTTTCCACTGTTCCCACTCACCACTCTGGAAGTCTCTTTCCTTTCCCTTACTCCTTCTTTAGAAAGAACGATTCACTCACTTCTGACACCAGGTAGTGTGAGGACATAAACACCAAAAGCCATGTTTTAAGCAGCAACTAGAGAACAAACTCCATAACCAGGAAGTTCCTCCATTTATTAAGCTCCCTGCTGCAACAAATCCTGGTCCTCTCTAGTGGAGGACCTGGAAATCTATAACCCTTACACAATGGGTGACATATAAGATGTACAGATGTAGATGGAGGTAGATCAGAGTGAATAATTCATAGTCAATCCTTCAATTGATTCATTTCATCTCATTTTCTATTCACATATTGTCCATGATCAGACTGATATTTCCTTACTTTTATTCTTTACTTGTAGATATTCACCAAATACATTCCATAAATAGTTATTGGTTGGCAAATCGTCAGTGAGAAGTTCATTGTGAGCATTTGAGATTTTAAGTTTGAACTATCTCCATTAGTTTTCATTGGACTTCCAGGTCACATTATATTGTTTCTTTCCCCAATTGGCTGAGAACTAGTCAAAGAAACAGGTTTCTGATGGAAATACCTGTGATTCACAGTTCCCCTTCCATGAATATTCTCAAACATTTGCTTAAAATGTCCTGCTTCTATGAAAGTCCAAGCTCAGGAACTTGTTTGCTAGAATGCAGGCTTGATCCAAAGCCTTCTGAAGTCAATGAAAAGACTTCCTGTGAGAAACAAGCACAAAAGGATCTACAATCTACAGCTGTCAGTTATTTTATTTGAGCAAATATTCATGGAATTAATGTTGAAGAATGTCATCAGCTCAAGTCACAAGTGATGTGCCTTTCTCTAAACCACACAACAAATAACCTGCCTGACAGGGCCCGAATTCTTTATAAGGAGGGGAGTGGGTTTACATAGTAGTTCCTTATTCATTGCTGTAGTAATTTCACAAAGCTAATGCCTACAGTATTCTTAATGGAAAGAAAAGTGTGAAAAAGAAATAGGTTTTGTTGTTTGGAAAGATAACTGTAGGATCACTAAGGATGGATTTCATTGTTATTACATTGTAACATCATAAGATGGATTGTCACAGATTCATAAATATAACATTAAAATAATGTTTAGGTTAAAATTAGTGTGATTGTACTATAGTTTAATTTTAATACCTCTGCATAAGTAGGAGGGGTAATGCATTTATTTCACTGTGTTAGGAAACAAACTCATCTCTAACTTGCATGAAGAAGAAAATCATAACTCACAGCTCTTATGCAATAAGAAGGCAATCGGGTAATTCACTGATGATTCACTGAGCCACCGACTCCACATAGGTCAGATCAAACTCTTAGGGTTAGATGGTGATCTGGATTACATGCCCACACCAGGAAGTAAAGGGGATTGAGCATAATCCACACATCCCTGCCTGGGCTACCTGGATCAGCACCAGAATGAACTAGAGTCTGTAGCTCCCTGAGCCTCAGTTCCGCATCTGTTAAAATGAGATACTAATATTTTCCTCCTTTCCGGGGGGGTGCTGTAAGGATAATCTCATTAATGACTGTGAGGCACTTTGATTCTATGGTTATTAGCACTAGTGAAAAGCCAGTGAAAATAAATAATGAAACCATGTAGCCGGTGTCTTACAGAAAGGCCAGGTAAATGTTGAGCTGTAAACTCCCTACAGACGTCTTTTTAGAGTTATTGCCTTTAGGTTGGATTGTGCATCATTAGGTTGCTAGTACAATATGAAACCATTTTTGCATGTAGTGAAATAGTTCAAAAATGACATTATTTCCATAGACTGTCATAAAGCAATAACCTCAGTGAGACTCAGTGTGTTTCACTAACTAACTAGAGGAAAGACCTCTTCAGCAGCCCTATTTGCCCATGATGTTGGATTGACTAAGGAACCCACCATGCTTTGGCAATCCAGTAATATTATTAGTCATGCTTGTCTCCCCATTCCTCTTATTGTCATGGGTCATCATCCCAGGTACTAAGCAATCCTGAGCAATCACTTAGGATTGCTTTTACACCTGCATTGCCATTGTATACGCTACTCCGTGACAGTACCTTGTGTTGCACCTTTTAGAATTGCAACACACAAATGCTGTCCGGGGCAGAGTGGTAGTTAAGATGGCTTTACCTTTAAGCTACCTTTAAATGCTCCCAAGTAAAGCTGGTGAGAGAATCTCTGATGGACTCATAGTCCATCAGAATATTCAGTTCCAGAATTTTGTTTCAGAAGAAAACAAAATTTCCCAGGCAGGAAAAAGTTCCAGTGTGGTTGGAGAGAAACAGTTTAAAGTTTCTTTTTGAAACAACTTTTCATTTTGAATTCTTTTATTTTGTATTAAAATTGTACATTATAATGCAAAAAAAGAAGTCCATATCAAAATGAAATGTTTTAATCGACCTGAAATGCAGTTTATTTCAGAATTTTCCTTATGGAGATTTTTGAACATTTCGATTTTTGTTACAATTGCAAACAAAGCCAAATGTTGACAACTGAAAATACTTCGTGAAATGGAACTTCCATCCTCCACAGAGCTGTACTCCTGACTGTTGGCTGCTCTGGGGCCTGTAGCAGCCCACAAAGTAACTTTGACAGACATGGGGAGATAGGGGCAATCTGCACTGCTCAGAATTTCCAGAGCTCTGTGGATTGCAGCTCTATCTCTTCTTTCCCCTTAACACATCCCTTCCACCTGCAGCCCCATCCCTGGCATATGCCCTATGCCAGAGTTTGCATGCGGGTTCTCAGCAGACAGTCTGTGAATGTCTTCTTCAGTTCCTGCTCTAAGGCCTGGTCTACACTGGGGAGGGGGGGGTCGAACTAAGGTACGCAACTTCAGCTATGCGAACAGCGTAGCTGAAGTCGAACTACCTTAGTTCGAACTACTTACCCGTCCTCACGGCGCGGGATCGAAGTCCGCGGCTCCCCCGTCGACTCCGCCACCGCCGTTCGCGGTGGTGGAGTTCCGGAGTCGACGGGAGCGCGTTCGGAGTTCGATATATCGCGTCTAGATGAGACGCGATATATCGAACTCCGAGAAGTCGATTGCTACCCACCGATCCGGCGGGTAGTATGGACGTACCCTAAGAGATTTCTTCCCTGGGTGAACTAGTCTTTTAGAGCCCTTTACAGGGGCCAGAGCAAGGTGAGAATCTCACCCAATGGAACTAAACTTATATAAAGTGGTTTGCACCAGTGTGATTTAATCCAATTTGAAATCAAGGTAAACCAAACCAGTGCAAGATGCTTATTACACCAGTTCAGCCCGTCAGCACTAGGGGATTGTACTGATGCACGTACATTCCTGTGCATAATATCCCAGTGAAGACAAGAGCTGTAGAAAAACATCCCCAACACCCGAGGATGAGTGACATTCGCGCCAGTTTCAGTGGGCTGTCTCACAACGGGACCAGGCTGCAGAAGTTCATATAAGCCAGTGGTTTTCAACCTTTTTTCATTTGTGGACCCCTAAAAAATTTCAAATGGAGGTGCAGATCCCGCTGGAAATCTTAGACGTAATCTTTGGAGCTCTTGGGATCCGCAGACCACTGGTTGAAAGCCACTGATTTAAGATATCACCAGTCATCCCTGAGTGAAGTATCAGCTAACAGAAAATCCAGCAAATTAACGATGGGATTTGTTACCTAAAACAACAGTTATTAAGAGTGCAGAAGTAAGTCAGGGAAACAACTACTTTTTAAGAGTTCATTTCAACTACAGGAGCAAGCTGGAGGAGTAATTCCAGTTCAGGCTGGTTTCAGAGAAACACTCCCCAGACAGCAGAATACAGAGTGACCAAACATTACCAGTAAGACACAAGCCCTATCATCGGAACAAACTGCCACTGGCTAAACGTGCCCAGAGTGAAGGACAGTAGAGAATTTAAGTGAAATGCCCTTGGCGCAGAGAAATTTATGGCCTATTCCACAAAGACTCCACTAACCAAACTCTCCAGCATAAAACCAAGTCACTACCTCGTCAGCCAATGGCACGCCATGTTTGAAACATTACATCATCAGAACAAAATGTTATTGGCTTGTCTTATTCTGAGGCGGGCACACACTTCCTTGCAGTTTTTCAAAGCTGCTGCCTCTTAGAAATTAACCCTTGGATGGGTGTTTCATTGAGCACAGCCTACCTTCTTTATGGTAAAGTTGTTTTTTTCCATACAAGCCTGCGTGGTTTTGTTAGCCACGGCTTGAAACTCTAAATAAACAGCCAGCTCTCTTCAGCTCAGATTATTTCTTAACCTTCACTAGAGAAAAATGAGCTATATGGTTATTGTTTTTTTCATTCAGGAAAGAAATCCAACAACCTGCCAATGGTACTACAAAGAATAGAACAGACTGAAGCAGAAACACTGCACATCCCAAAGGAAAATTACATAACACATTTCTTAAGGAAGGGGGAAGGGCTGCTGCAGTGTAACGAAGAGTTCCTCTAGCTGGTTCATTAGACTACCTAATGGCTAGGAAAAGGGATGCTGCAGACACAGGCTAGCTCTGCCCTGTTTGTATTTCTATTGCTCTATGTCAGTTTGCTTCCAAAAATAGATGCTAGCTTAAACTGCATTAAGGAGAAAAGAAAGAGGTGCGTGTATTCTTCTTCCTTTCGGTGTTTCCAGGTTGTCTGGTGAGCGTTAAGAATCCGTTTAATAAGATTACTGCACAAACTCGGAAGCAGCTGATGAAACCCTTTGCATTCTAAGTCATTTGGTTATGTAACTTTAAAAAAAAAGGCAGAAAGAAAGATGCAAGGAAGCTTCTAGAAGATCATTTCTTGCCTAACTTTTTTTTTTTTTCTGAAGAAATGTTGTTCCAGGGAGTGTCTGACTAGTTCTGCAGCTTGGCAAAAAAGCCAGACGTTACCTCATAGCTGCGGCCAGACAGCCCATTTCTATGCCAAGCAACCGCTGCAGAAGCACACAGCACAGGGCCCTGCTTGATTAGCACTTCTGCTGTTTCAAGAGTCCTGGAGTGTTTTGTTCAAGGTGGGCTGCTGAGTGGGTACTCAGTGTTCTTTTGTGCAAATGAGCTTGCAGGCAGGGGAAGGCATAGGAGCGGGTAGAGCTGGAGCGGGGACCAGGACACAATAGAAGAGGGCTACATTAATATTCTGCATTCATGTTATCATTGGGAAGCAGGATCTGTTTGCGGTGACCTGTGCAGAAAGCACACGTAGGACCGCATCCTAAAGGTCAGAGAAAAAAAAAAGAGATGGGAAAACAAAGAGTTGTAATGACAGATCAGGTCAAACTGAATTAAACGCTTAATTGTTTCCCTTGTGCCTCATCAAATGGCTTTCTTTAAAGCCACGGGGACCTTTTCTTTTCAGCGAAAATCATCAGTTCATCAGGACGCTGGAAGATGAAGAGTGTTTGCAAACATTGCTGCCAATATCATTTTCCTGTCTTCTGCCCCTTCCTACTGGTTTACCTAGTGCATCTGTGTCTACACACTTTATAGGCCAAATTCAGACCTGGGGTAATGCCATAGAATTACACCTGCCTATACCAACTCTGAATCTGGGCCCATCTATGTACTTAGCACTGGTTTTGGTTCATTGTGTTGCTCACAAAAGTGAAGGACAAATAGCCCAAGCATGGAGTGGACTAAGGCTGTTCACCAGACACCAAAGCCCCTCAGGTCTGGACTGCAACATCCCCTGCTGTCGTCGTCTCAGACTGACCTCTCCCGACTTCTTAGACATTGCCAGTCATGCTGGCCTTGTGCCGAACTGGGCGGTGGTTTGTAAGGCAGATGAGAGATCAACTAGAGGGACCCTCACACTTCTTTTACCTGGGCCCCAGTGTAGAGAAATGAAACGTTAGTGTCATTGGCTCACTACGCCACACACTGACTTATTTTCTCTAGATGCAAATAGCATTGGATCCTGCTTTCTGCTTGGATGAAATAAAACAGAAAATGTTTTATGTCAGAATCTTGCCAGAGGGGTAACAAGTAACCATAATAATAATTAATTAATAACCGTTTGCATTTTTGTCTGGGGATCTCAAAGCATTTTACAAACATCAGTAAATTTAGCCTCACAAAGCCTCTGTGAATTTGGTTGGTATTTTTAGACCCATTGGATGGAGGGATGAAGAGGTAAAGTGACTTGGCCAAGGTCACCTAGAAAATCCGTGGCAGGGACAAGAATTCTATAACTCCTGACTTCTAGTCTTGTGTTTTAATCACAAGGCCTCACTTCCTCTTGTAAGTGGAATGAACCAATTCCAATTCAATAAGAATCCTCTTCAGTCTTCAACCAAACCTGAATCTTTTCTTTGTGAATGTGGATTAGTTTATTGTCTTGTGCACCTCTGCTCTACTGGGTTCTAGCTGATAAGTGCAAGTTAAAACACATGGTTGAAAGTTCAAAATCCAACAAAATGCAGTTTTGATACAGCCAAATGCAAGGTAATACACCTGGGAACAAAGAATGCAGGTTATAACTAGAGGATGAGTGACTCTATTGTGGAAAGAAGTGACTCAGAGAAGGAATGAGGTCTCATCATAGATAATCACCTCCACCTGAGCGCAAGCCTGTGGCAAAAGGGGCTAATTGGTTGTTGGATGTATAAAAAGGAAACTATCAAATACCATTAAGGAAATTATCTTGGCTCTGTACACTGCATAGGTAAGACTGCTAGTAAAATACTATGTCCAGTTCTCATGTCCACGTTTCAAGAAGGATGTGGAAATATTGGAGAGGGTTCAAAGAAGGGCCACAAAATGATCCAAGGGCTAGACAGCAAGCTTTATGATGGGAGGCTTAGGGAGCTCAATCTAGTCAGCTTATCGAAGAGAAGGATGAGAAGTTGATCACTGTTTATAGGTACTTATTCACGGACAAGGTATCTGATAGAATGGGTTGGGGGGTTCAGTCTGACTGACAAAGGTGTAACCAGAACCAATGACAGGAAGCTGAAGTTAGATAAGTTCAACCTTGAAATAAGACACCGTTTCCTAGCAGTGAGGATAATTAAACGTTGGACTGGCTTACCAAGGGCAGTGGGGGCTCAGCATCCCTCTTGTTGAGTGTTTAAAATGAGATAAGCTATCGTTCTAAAAGACAAGCTGTAATCCAGCTTCTGAGAGAAATTCTTCAGCCTGTGTGTTCGGGGGGATGGGCGAGTGCGCTTGGATGGTCATGGTGGTTCCTTCTGGCCATGGAGTTTGCACATCTGTGAATGCCCCTGTTCATTCTCTTCCTTTATGGGCTGGGGGAGAGCAGGATGGCCTGCATTGCCCTTAACATGCTCAGAACACCTCAGCTCTGCATTAAGACAATGACTATAATCAAATCTCATGCTTCAGACAGTTGCTTGCAGGGGTAAGGAAGTATCATTTTTCACCAAAGCAAAATTGGCCAGATGGATTCTGTGGGAGTGGGGTTTTCCCCTTCTTCTGAAGCATCAGAGATGCCCACAGCTGAAGATAGGACACTAGACAAGTTGCACCAGTGCAGTGAGGTGGTACAAAGAATCCTCTTACTCAGATGCCTGGCAGGTAGGTCTTGCTCACATGCTCAGGGTCCAGCTGATGGCCAGAGTTGGGGTCAGGAAAGAATTTTCCCCCAGGTCAGATTGGCGGAGACCTTGGGAGGGTTTTGCCGCCTTCTGCAGCATGAAGACTGGATCATTTGCTAGGATCATCTGGACATACCTCACCTAATCTATTCCCTGCCATTGCAGTAGCTACTGGTGGCACCTTGGTCTCTCCTGTTTTCTGCATGTGGCACACAACAGTTTAGACTTCCAAGGATTGAAATGCATTAGTTATTGGGCTCAATACAGGGGGTAAATGGGTGGAATTTAATGGAGGTTAAACTAGATGATGCAGTGGTCCCTTTTGGCTTTGAGCCCTATCAAACTATGTAAAGCGCTAAATTCCCTCGATAGCGGGTACAGTATATGGGCTGGATTCAGAAAGGTTCCCACTTACTCCAGGCCCCAAAACACATTTCAACACCATCATCGGGGAGAGCAGCACTTGGAGGCTTCACAAAAGGAGTGGGGGGGGGATAAAGGCTCAGATCTGGAGTTAGTTCCAAACTTCCCCAGGAGAAGTAGGAGTTTGGAGCCTGTCTCCATTTCTGACAATAACCCGGGAGGATAGGGCAAATATAGGAGCACATGGCATGCATTTCTCTACTCCAAATGTAACAAATGCCTCGTGGCTTTCAAGCAGAGCACGATCAGCCCCTCTCTTCTCACTTCTAGAAACCTGCTACTTCATAAATACCAAAATGTGCTTTCATGTGCAGCCAGGCCCCATGTCTCCCTCCACCCAGGACAGGCTCTCCTAGCTAAAGCTGCTGTTTAGTTTCAGTTTTCATTGCACAGAATAACAGAGATTGGCCCACCCTGACACCAGACTGTGCGGAATCCTATGGACTTCAGTCGGACTCTACATTTGCCTCACCGGGCCATGGGTTGGATCTGATTGCAAGACCAGGGCTATAATTTTCAGAGGAGAAAAATGAGTGATATATTTTTGCTAATAAGAATTCGGAGCAGTGACCCTAATCAGGGGTTTGCTAAGAGCTGTGAGTTGGACTGATTGTAACCATGGCTCCTGCTTCTTACCAACCTCATCTCTTAATTAGTAAGATAAATATTTTCTTAAAAAAATAATATTTTATAATCACAGCAAGGCACTGCAGGGCAAAAATTCATTGTCTTAATTTACATCAAATGGAGAGGTGGCACTCAACCCGTAGCTTTGTGCTTAAATACATACTAGTAATCCCTTGGAGTATGGGAATGAATACAACACTATTCATAACCTGTCCTGTCTGTCTCCTTCCACGCAGTGCAAGTGTATTTGCTGTGACTCATGGCTACGTATTTCAAAGTTTGTGAAATTGTTAGTGTCTGCATGTATGTGTGTTTTCTCCTAATTGTTGCCCATGGACGAAAGAAGAGACACAAGATAGGGTTTCGAGTGCCTATTTAAATTCTGGAGTGGTGAGCTGTGTAAGTCAGGCTGGCTGAGATGGTTAAAACCATTGCTGTTTGACTGATGATGAAATTTTTGTTTATTAGAATGGCTAACCGGAAAGCCTCAAACCAGGATACGTTTCCTGGAGGCTTGCATGTAGGCTAGAGGAAGTATGTCTGTAGAGTAAGTATCTCAGATCCAAAAGGCTGGATCTTCAGTTAAATATGGTTATAGCTCCAGTCACAAAAAGCAAACCACATGGTTGAGTATTCATTTTATTTTAGACTAAGAAAAAAGACACCAAGAAAGCACAAAAATAAAGTCTCTAGGAGCGAGAAGTGTGTGTGTGTGTGTGTGTCCATCCTCCATACTGGATGCAGCAATTTGGAGAACAAAATGGCTGCTGTCTCTACAGTCAGGCAGAGTTCTTAGCAGTGCAAGAAACTTTGCAGGCAGTATGCAGGACAACAAAAACCAACCAGTTCCATTTCAAATTATCTGGCAAAGATCCTTTGATAAGACAGAGTTTGCTCTTACAGACAGATGGGAAGAAGGTAATTAAATATACTTCTGGGGTGCATTAGAAGTAATCTAGTACAAAGCAAAAATCCTCCACGCTCTGGATGTTTCCATTTCAGACATATTGAAAGGGGTGGGGAGCTGGAGGGAGGAGCTCTAGAGAACCATGAATGGGCACTAACAAGGACCAGTCCAGGTGAAGTCAAACCAACAAGTAGTTAGTAAAGGCTATACTTGTAGATTCATAGGCACTAACATGGAGGGAATTGGATCCTTGTTTTGTGTCTCTGTATGAATGTAAGAAGTTTGCTGAATGCGTACATACTGCACATTGGAAAATGGCTATGGATGCAACTGAAATTTCCTTGGAAGATAATAGCAGTACTAACAGTAAAAAGTAGAAATTGTTTAGCTTGAGGGCCTGGAAGGGAGAGAGGTGCTTGAGAAAGAAGGGAGTTTATTAGTGTTTGAAAGTGGGTATCTGAGGGATGCTGGAAAGGAGCTACTCTGTCATTATGGGCTGCAGTTGGGGATGTTTCAGAGAGTAAACTAGTAATAGAAATATTTTATAGGACACCTGACCAGAAAGAACAACTGGACCGTGAAATGACTGTGCAAATAAAACAGGCGTGTGAAAAGGAGAGAATGGTAGGAATTGAAGATTTTAACTACTCAGGCATAGACTGGAATACATTAAGGGGAGAAACATAAGGCTAGAAATATGTTTGCAGATCAGACAAAGGCCCGCTTTCTAATTCAATCTATGCATCAACTGCACGGCTTGGGTATTATGGAGGTAGATATTACCACATCCGAGGTAGAAGCATACTAGAATAGCTTAATGGGACTAAATCAGGGGGCCCAGATAATCTTCATCAAAGAATATTAAAGGAACTGGCACATGAAATTGCAAACCCATTAGCAAGAATTTTTAATGAATCTGTAAACTCAGGAGTTGTACTGTAGGACTGGAGAATTGCTAACATAGTTCCTATTTTTAAGAAAGGAAAAAAAGTGATCCAGGTAACTACAGGCCTGTTAGTTTGACATCTGTAGTATGCAAGGTCTTGGGGAAAAAAATAGAGGAGAAAGTAGTTAAGGACATTGAGGTCAATGGCAATTGGGACAAAATACAACATGGTTTTACAAAAGGTAGATCGTGCCAAACCAATCTCCTTCTTTGAGAAGGTAACAGATCTTTTAGACAAAGGAAACACAGTGGATCTAATTTGCCTCGATTTCAGAAAGGCATTTGATATGGTTCCACATGGGGAATTATTAGCTAAATTGGAAAAGATGGGGATCAATATGAAAATTGAAAGGTGGATAAGGAACTGGTTAAAGTGGAGACTACAACGGGTCATACTGAAAGGTGAACTGTCAGGCTGGAGGGAGGTTACTAGTCGAGTTTCTCAGGGATCGGTTTTGGGACCAATCGTATTTAATCTTTTTATTACTGACCTTGGCACAAAAAGTGGGAATGTGCTAATAAAGTTTGGGGATGACACGAAGCTGGAAGATATTGCCAATACAGAGAAGGACCGCGATATCATACAGGAAGATCTGGATGACCTTGTAAACTGGAGTAATAGTGAAAAGTGCAAGGTTATGCATTTAGGGATTAATAACAAGAATTTTTGTTATAAGCTGGGGACACATCAGTTGGAAGTAACAGAGGAGGAGACGGACCTCAGAGTATTGATTGATCACAGAATGACTATGAGCCGCCAATGTGATATGGCCGTGAAAAAGCTAATGCGGTCTTGGGATGCATCAGGCAAGGTATTTCTAGTAGAGATAAGGAGGTGTTAGTACCGTTATACAAGGCACTGGTGAGATCCCATCTGGAATACTGTGTGCAGTTCTGGTCTCCCATGTTTAAGAAGGATGAATTCAAACTGAAACAGGTACAGAGAAGGGCTACTAGGATGATCCGAGGAATGGAAAACCTGTCTTATGAAAGGAGACTCAAAGAGCTTGGCTTGTTTAGCCTAACCAAAAGAAGGCTGAGGGGACATATGATTGCTCTCTATAAATATATCAGAGGGATAAATACCAGGGAGGGAGAGGAATTTTTTAAGCTAGGTACCAATGTGGACACAAGAACAAATGGATATAAACTGGCCATCAGGAAGTTTAGACTTGAAATTAGACAAAGGTTTCTAACCATCAGAGGAGTGAAATTCTGGAACAACCTTCCAAGGGGAGCAGTGAGGGCAAAAGACATATCTGACTTCAAGACTAAGCTTGATAAGTTTATGGAGGAGATGGTATGATGGGATAGCCTAATTTTGGCAATTAATTGATCTTTGACTATTAGCGGTAAATATGCCCAATGGCCTGTGATGGGATGTTAGATGGGGTGGGATCAGAGTTACTACAGAGAATTCTTTCCTGGGTGTCTGGCTGGTGAGTCTTGCCCACATGCTCAGGGTTTAGCTGATCGCCATATTTGGGGTTGGGAAGGAATTTTCCTCCAGGGCAGATTGGCAGAGGCCCTGGGGGGGTTTCGCCTTCCTCTGCAGCGTGGGGCAAAGGTCACTTGCTGGAGGATTGTCTGCTCCTTGAAGTCTTTAAACCACGGTTTGAGGACTTCAATAGCTCAGACATAGGGGTTTGATACAGGAGTGGGTGGGTGAGATTCTGTGGCCTGCGTTGTGCAGGAGGTCAGACTAGATGATCATAATGGTCCCGTCTGACCTTAAAGTCTATGATTCTGTGAAGTAATACAAAGGGACTGAGTAAGGACATGAGGGGAGAATGCTGGGGAAGCACCAATACCAGGCTCACAGGGAAAATACTTTAAAGAGAGAGAGAGAGCACTCTTTGAACACTTGGAGTTAGGGTTACGATGAACTAGTGAACCTTCAGCAGCATCTCTGAACCACTCTGCAGGATTCAGAACATGAACCCAACCCTGGAGTCAATGGAACTACCTTCATTGGCCCCTAGTGGTAATTCCTGGGGTTAAATCCTGCTCCCATTAAAATCAATGACAAAAGTCTCACTGACTCCAATGGGGCCAGGACTTCACTCCTGGTATTTCATGTTTTCCTTATCCAGAAGGTTGGGCTCTGAGTATGGGTCTGTACAGCAAGGCAAAATGGTCTCCCATAATTCCACAAAACTCTTCTCTAGGAAATAGAGGGGGCAGGGGCCATCCCCTCTCAACAACCCCACACAATTCTTGGTTACACACAGTCACCAAAGGGAGAACTGCCAGTAAAGGTAATGATCCAAAAACGCAGAGAGCCAAACTTGAAACCATGCACTTCTGTGTCCACCAAAATGCATAAAAAAGTATTTTACACCTGCAAATGAGCATTTGTGAACAAAAAAGTGACCACCAGGCCTGATCTGCTTGCAAAAACTCTTATATATGCATTCTTGTGGGTGCGAACACTTATGTGTTCATTCTTGCAGGACCAAAAAAATGTGAAGACTGGAGCCCCGCTGAAAGCTTGGCTCTACATTTTACAGAGTGTTAGTACAACAGCGTTTTGATCATTGCTACCAAACTCTGAAGAATGTTTTTTAAAAAAAACCTCCTTGTTTTAGTGTCATTGACTGAATGACCTTCACTTGTTTTTAAAATGGAAGATTTAAGCTTCCAAACTGTTATGAAAATAGAGTTTATTTTAATTTAGAAGACTCCCGCCCATTAATTTGCTTTGCTGGGCGATTACTCAAGGTTACTCTTGGCAGGCTACACAGTGTTATGACTGTGATTTTAAAAAAAAAAAGTGGAACTGATCAGAGTAGAATTTCCTGTTTAAGAGTGTAAAATTGACAGACAGTAGATGATTTTGGGAACATTGCAGCTCTCAGGAAGCATTCATTGTTTTCTCACAATCCATAGACTTGACTCTATCTCCTGTTTCCTGATCTACTGTAAACAATAGATAAACAGCATGGTGGAAGACTTTAAAGGATTATAGGCACTAGCGGAGTGTCTGGCGATGGCTACTGGTCTGATTTACCGGTAGTACATGAATGTTACAGGAACCTCCAAATAAACACTGCATTATTTCATTCTGTTTCTTTTTTGTGGAAAGGTGAAAAAGAAAAAAAAAAGGGATATCAATAGGTACCAAAGAACTACAGTTCTGTTAGTCACCCCCACTGGCTATGCAAATCGATAGAAGACTCGGACTATTAAATAAATATTCGGCCTTTGTGTAAAATGTCACCTGATGAACGAACAGTCTCTGTTCTGAAGTTGTTGCATCAAAGGCTCAGGACAAGACCTGGGAAGAGGAGAGAGCTGTAAGCAAAGTCACGTAGCAGGTGAATAGTGTGAAAAACAAAGGCTGAATTTTTAGGGGCGTTCATAAAAATAATAGTAAACTGAGCATATGTTTTTAAATGACTTAGAATGAGCACTCCAGGAAAACTCTTCCAAGTAGAAGGGCTGTCAGAGATAAAGGTAATTATGTTTGTGCTATAAATGTTTGCTTAACAAAATGCAAATTCACTGTAACAGGTGCACAAACTTATAATATAAGAAAGATATGGCAAACAAAAGATGAAATTGCAGCACGTAGGAGAGAAGCTGAAATCTTTTTTATATCCTGGTTAGATTTTCCATGAAAATGTGCCCTGCTCTGCATCAGCAGATTCCTGCATCTATGCATAGCCCCATTTAAATCAATGAGGCGCTGTACAAATGTAAGTGTCCACATGCAAGGAGTTCGTTACAGGATTAGAGCTGGATTGTAAATTGTTCAGTCAGCAGTTGTCTTCCTAGGTGCTTTGTCTGTGCCTAATATACAGTGGACACTGCTGGACTACAGTTACTAAAGCTGGTCCAAAAATGGGATGGTTGCTGCAGAAAATTTGGCCCAAAACTAACATTTCAACCTTTTGTCAAAGAAATGAAGAAAATTAGCAGCCTTAAAACCCCAAAATGTGCAGTTAAAAACTGCTAAAAATTCTCTGTTTTGGTCTTCTGATGTAAAACTGAAAAATTTCAAGGATAACAGGTACTTTCTGCAAAAATATTTGTTGAATCAAAAACCCAAGTTTCTGTCAAAAAAAAGTTTAGGTGGAAAGTTTTCATCCAGCCCTAATAAATAACAATAGCCACTTAGCTAAGACTCTGCTAGTAGAGCTGATAGGGTAAAATAAGAATTCTCTGTAAATCCTTTTTCATGATAAAATATTGTTATAAGCAGTGGATATTTTCTATATGATTTTTTAAAATGTCGGGTTGAATTTCTCATAACTGCTCTGACGATTTGATGCAATTACTGACCTCCCAGTTTCTAATATGTTAATTGGTGACGGTACTGTCAGTGCATTTAAATTACCAGTAACCTACTAAAAAGCTGCTGCACAGTAATGCTCTCATAACAATAACCACTGAAATGCTGTAACCTGCTAGAGGGCTAGTATTTTTCACTCGAGAGCCAAGCTTTGGTCTGTGCTGCTGTTGGCTAGGGTTAATTAAACAATCAGAGCAAAGTGATTAGTACGTTTTGGGGACTTTACAAGTTGTGTAGAAGAGTTGATTGAATTTGTGGCAAGAGATCCCCTACATTTTACAAGGCAAACTAAGCAAAATATGAAGATCTTCAGCAATTGTTGGCATGTTTCTTCCTTAGGGTCTCTAATCCATTGTTTTAACTTATTCGCATAAGTCACCACTTACACCTGCATCAGATTTTGCCCTGAGCCATCTTGCTGTTCCTGACAGCTGGCTTGGGGAAAAGAAAATCATCCAGCTATGAATGTTTTCTCATAACATCATAACGAGGGTATCTGAAAAAGTCTAAACCTTTGAGATTCAGGCCTTGACTTATTTAAAAAAAAAATGGGGCTGGCCACTGACATATGTGATTAATTTGTGTCCCCACACTCTGGTTGCACATGCAACTTGGGTTATGGTGCACACAAATTAATCATCAAGGCACTTGGAAAATACTTCCCTGATTTGCTTAAGTAGTCATGATAATTAGAGGTCAAGTCCTTAGCCACTCTTTCCAGCTGCTTTGTGCCTCTCAGGCAGCTGAAAGCTGCCTTAATGGGGCAGCTGGGGATGCCCCCTTGTGTAGGGGAATTTCTGGGTGGCATAAAGCCAGGATGACTGGCTCTAGATCACCTGCTACAGAAGCCCTCAGCATAGGGGTGTGTCAGAGGGAAGGCCGGGCCTGGCCAGAGCACCTCCTCCTCCGGTGATCACTGGCGGGCAGAACAATTCCTAGGGGATCATTGCTGCTGGGATAGTTTAGCAGTCATAAAGTGCAAAGTCGTCAGGCTGCTCTAAGTCATGCTATGCACTGAACTGACCACCAGCCGTCCCCAGCATAGGGGAAGAAAGCGGATTTAGAGACATCTTCCCACTCTTTCCCTACCTGCCCTTGTGCCTCTGCCAAAGATCTGATCCCCATGTATGCAAATCATACGGTTACCCTCACCGACATTCTTAAAACCAGGCTGAATTTGTGTAAGCTAATTTGTTAAAGCCAATATTCCTAGAAATTAGCTTTGGCCCTGTCCTCAGTGCAATTAGAGCCATGCTAGGACTGGAATGTTGCCTTCTGGTTGCCTATATCCCTTTGGAAAAGGAGATTTAGGCTCCAGAATCAGTTAAACATTGCAATGCTGAGCATAGCAACACCTAAAGACTTTTAAAAACCTGGCCCTAAGTGCCTTGCCCAAGGTCCCACAGTGATTCAGTGCATTTCCCCTGAAGATTTTCCATATAATACGTGTTCTAGCACAGGTCCTTCCGGAAGTATCTGTAGTACAATTTTACTGTGGCCACTGACATTATGTGACACCACCTTTCTGCTGGGACTGCCAGCTTGCAGTCCTAGAGCTCCTGGTTCCAGGGAAAGTCAGTGTACATACAGTTCCCAGAGGTGACTCAGCCCTCCAGTTTTATCATGGCTGATCTGGGCCTTTCATTCCTCTCCGTCCCCCTCCACTGCCTCCCTGCTTATGAACTTGTGTGTATTGGAATAGCCTGGAGGGAGGTTCGTTGTGGCTCTAATATATATTTTACAGTCCTGATTTTAGACTCCAGGTTTGCCAGCATGGATCTGAACACCTACTAACCCACCCCGATTCCTTTCCTAGCTGCAGGCAATCATTACACCTAACACCTGCTGGAAGACAAAATGGTGGTGCACTGCAATGTGCCGTGGTTCAGTCAGCAGGGGACAGAAACGAAGCTATACCAAAAAGAGTTTTGTTACTGCTGAACCATCTCCAGTTCTCATTGGACGAGGCCTGCAAACCACCCTGCAAGCCAAGTAGCAGACTCATACTTCCAAGGGAACAGTTGATGAGTACATTTAAGATGGAATAGTGGGAGGATGGGTTCCCAGTATCCGTGGCTGTGAAATGCCACACCTGTCACTGCTGAATCAATCTCTCCAGGCTCTTTTTATCATGTGTCTGTCTGCCTGTCTACCAGCACTGTACTTATCTGGTGGTCAAAGTCACTCAGTCTTATTTACATTATCCATGGGAGTGTGCTGTATTGGCCAGGGAGTGCACGCCCTCTCTTGTTAGATTATGTTGAATGCAACCCTATTAAAATCAGCTCATCCTCATACTAGATTGCAATTTAAGATAAGGTGTTTCTTTTATATAAATTAGACAAGAAAGATTATGTTAAATGCCACACCCTGTAAGTATTTCAAGAGGCATTACTTTGGTGAGAACTGTTTCTCCCCAAGTCTGTACTTCAGAGCCAAAGAAAACACTTCCCCGCCCCCCAGTTTTCTTCCTGTTTTGTTTTTTTAAAGGACATTTTCCCTCTATCTCCTACCAAAATGACAAGTTGTCATGATCTGTGATTTCATTACAGTTGTAGATGTAACTCAGTAGGGAATCTACTCACGTTCACATGGGCCTGATCCTGGTCTCTTTTATAGCAGTTTAAATCCATTAACTGCAGGGGAATTATTCCAGATTTACACCAGTGTAACCGAGATCAGAATTGGTTCCTAATTATAATACTTAACCTCTGTGTCGTTCAGAGCACTTTGAAAGTCATTAACGAATTAATCCTCACAACAGCCCTACAAGCCACTAATCATTCCTATTTTAGACATGGGGAAACTGAGGCAGAAAGCATGACTGCCAAAGTCACAGATAGTGCCAGCACCAGCTCCAGCATCAGAACTCAAGTATCTGGCTCCCAAACATGTGCTCAGGCCAGTAGAACCATTCTAATAGTCACTGTCTCAGCACCAACACATACCATTTCTCACCAGCTTTCCCCACCATCACCTAGCAGTAATCCCCCCAAACCAGCCTCAGGTTTTTGTGGGGTTCGGGTCAGTCCTGCTAAGGTACCGTGGATAGATTTTGGGTCCCAGGTGAAAAAAACATTTGAAAACCATCATGTATCTATCAGCTAAAGTGATTGTTGCCCTCCAATGCCTGCCAATGCACATATGTTGCAGTTACATGTAATAAACCCGCATAGCTTTATGGGGAGGGGGGAAGCTATTCTTGTAATGGCCAGATGTGAAACAGAAAAACTAGAGGACCCCATGTTTCTTATCCAGCGGATTTTACATGCAGAAGAGGTATATATTTACCTAGACAGGTCTTTTTTCTCTTGTATACTGACTCAGGTTATTATGGTAACTTGAGTCAGTTAACCACATGCATTTTTATAGCATATGGAGTCACATGCCTAGTCCAACTGAAGTCAGTAGGAGTTTTGCCATTAGCTTCAGTGGAACCAAATCTATCCAAGTGTTTGCTCACATAAAAGCTAAAGAGAAAATGGCTTTGCTGTCCCATGCTGATGCCAACCAGGGTTAACATTAGTAATAGGCAAAACAGTTCAGTGAAGATGAAAACTGCATCAGGCCAATAGAATATTTTTTTGTCAGTTTGGGTGGGGAGTTTGATTGCCTCTTCCCAACCCTTACTGGACAGACTTAGAGTTGTCCACACAGGAGAATTTCCCAGCATAGCTATACTGGAATAATTATTCCACGATGGTTAAACTGATGTAACGATAGCAGAATAATTATTCCAATATAGATACGCCAGGAAATATCCCTTTGTGGACAAGCCTATCGAGGGAAGGGCACAAGTGAGCTCGTTGAAGGATTATGAAGGAGGAGGGACCTTTAAAAGTTCAGATAAGCTTTAAATAAACCAGTCCAAACCTTTGGCGGTTTCCCCATTACTTGTCAAAGAGATCAAGTCACAAGAGAGAGGCAGAGAACAAAAGCGGCAGAAACATGGATTCCTTTTACTAAGGTGGTCAGTTGGACTGGGGAAATAGAGGAGTAATTTCCAAGAGAAACGGCCTGGTGCCTGGACTTTAGATTATTTGCTTTTGGAAGGTGTGAGTCATTAGGAGAGAGAAAAAAAATCTTTGTCTTTGGTCGCTATGCAGTTCCGTAGAACAGTAGTTTCTATGTTTATTTCTGTGTTTTCCAGCACTGAACTTGTTGCCACGCATCATTATGAAACTGGAGTTTGTGCACACTCCAAAGAGAAAAGCAAATATTCGCCGATACAATAGCAGCTGCTTCCAACAGTAACAACAGATGCAAATATGTTAAATATATCGGGAGAGGAGGTATAATTAAAAGAATCAGGCATTCTTGGTAACCTTCCCTTGCTGAAGATTTTTTTTTTATATATAACAGAAGCAACTGGACTGGAAGAGCACCCAGAGCAAGCTGGAAAGAAGAAATCTTTGATCTCCCCCTTTGTTATTATTGTGTCCCAAAAGAGAGAGAAATACTCCCCGTTAAGTTACTCTGTTAAAAAACATGGGCAGTAGGAGAGCTGATGGTTTGATCTTCTTAGAGTTTATTATTCCTTAAGTTTGACATCTCAGTGCTAGAATTCTACTCCTTGGTTTTGTTTTTACATCTCTTCACCATGTTTTTTGGGGTGAGTTGGTTGTTTGTGTTGGGTTTTGGTTTTGGTTTTTAAAAAGTTGAAAATAAAATGTGACCAAAACAAGCCTGTGTTTGTGAGATGCTGTATCTTCCACAATCAAGCTACTGCCTTTCTCCAATTTCGGTTGGGGTTTTATTATTTGGTTTGGTTTTGGTATTTTCAGTCAACTTTTACCTCAGGGTTGATTAAAGGCAGGATTTTGTCATCATGTTTATTGTTTACACTAAAATCAGCCCATTTCAGGGGAAATGAACTTACAGAAGTCAGGTGTGCTGGTGCCGTGGCAGCTTTCCGCAGACTGGCAAAGATGGCTTGAATCACTGTGCAGTTCTTCTTGCTTTCTCTCTGGGCTCTCCTCCTTTTGGGATGGACTCATAAACTGTCAGGAACACTAGAGATATTCCAGGGACCTATCGTTCACAAAAGCTGGCAGACTGCACCGTTCTTATACCCCACAAAATAAAAGATTCCTAAAAGTATCTTTTGGGTGCTCTTTCTTTTTCTAGCAGGGTTGTCTCCCTCCCATCTCACAATAAGAGATTCTGATACATAAATATATTTGGTTTCCACAGCTCCCTTGACTCCTGCACACACTCCCACACCGATATATTTTCTGAGGCTCAATGCTGTGCACTGTCTCTTCATGGTTAGTCTAATGGGGTCATTCAAAAATGCCAAGAAAAGACAGCCTAGCAGGTAAGAGCCAAGGTGCCCCTCGTGTGCTTTGTGAATTGCTTTCATGCTTGGTAAAACTGGCAGGGGAGGGGGAAAAACACTCTGCAGCTCCAGTCTAGACCTCCCCTGCTGTTCAGGGAATGAGAGAATTTGCAGCCAGAGTAGCTAGCCTGGGTGAAATCATAATAGTTCCATTGACATCATACAGTGTTTGAAGGACTTGCAGACCCAACATCCTGTCAGTTAAAATGTCTCACACTTGCACTGATGCTCTGTTGTGACTGAGGGACCCTGATAATGATGCCAGTTGTGCTATTTTCTCATGCAACGACTAACGTATGGATCAGGACAGCTCCAGTAAGGTTTATCTGGATCAGGAAGAGCTACAGATCTGCTTGTAATATAAGTAAATGGTACTTTATCTTCCCATTTATGTTTAAAGTGGTGGTGTTGCCGTGTTGGTCCCAGGATATGAGAGAGACTAGGTGGGTGAAGTAATATCTTTTACTGAACTAACTTCTGTTGGTGGAAGGGACAAGCTTTGAGCTTCTTCAGGCCTGGAAAAGGAAACCAGAGTGTTCAAGCTAAATACAAGGTGGGACAATCCCACCTCTGACTGACAGCATTCTGTGGCAGTTATCAAGATTATGTCCCCCAAAATCTCATAGCGTCCTTCAAATATCCTCTCCAGCCTGTTACCACATCTGACACTCCCAGAGCTACTGAGACATTGTAAAAACTAGAAAAACAACAAGGTATAATACAGCTGAACAATGACTTCTCAGCAAATCAGCTTGTAACAACGTGGAGGCTTCTGCAGCCTTCAGAATTATTTGGTGTTGGTTGACCAGAATTCTGATCATGTGCCCCGGCTTATTTTCTGAGCTGCTGCTGACTTTTAAGACCTACTGCACGGCTAACTGATGGAAAATAAAACCTTTATGTGTGCTACTGGCAGTGGCTGTAAGGGAGGATCTTGTTACGAAGGCCGTATATGGCACACTGACCTGTGCTATAACTGTACATTTCAATTGTGCTCTGCAAACTTTGCCCCTGCAAACTGATGGAAAAGAGATAGATGGAGCACAGATTCATTTCTGAAAGGAAATGAGAATATAAATTCATTTAGGAAATGTCATGTCAATTTTTCTTTTCCCTTTCCCTCTCATAATAAACTGCATGGCTGCCAGGAATTTCTGTGAAAATAGCACTTGCTTTTTGAAAATCCTGCTTGAGTATTATAAAAGACCTAGAGACTGATGTGTCATATCTAAGTTCTCGGCAGAGGTAATCCTCACTAAACAAATGAGGACATCTCCCTGAGTTTTACTGCTGACAATGATATCAGTGTAGGATGCAACATTACTTCACTGAAACTTTGAGAAAATATATAACCCATTTACTTAATGGACTGAGCTGTAATGTCATCGCTTAAGTGAATCCCATGAATAAAGAGCAAGATGAAGTAATTGCTTCCAAAACACTTCTGGAATGAAGCAAAGATTCATGGTGGTTGGTCTCCTGGGGCCTCATTGATAACTTGTTTTCATCACCGTTTGCTCTGCTGTGACATAGAGACCCCTTTCCAGGTGATACTACAGCATTAGCTTAATAGGTGGAGCTAACCATAGGACAGTTGTGGTCTAGTCCTTCTTAGATTGTGGTGTGTGGGCTGCAACATGGGTTGGGTTCAAGTGTAGTAGTAGCAGAATGAGAATTCATTCTAACCACACTGCTGAAAATTACAGTGGTGGTGAGTCAAATACTTTTGCATGTGAGGTGGAGTAGTCTAGCCCTTAATGGCTGAGACCTGCTGGTCTAATGATCTGAAGATGAGGTCAGAGGTCAGGCCCTCTGACTTCTGTCTCACGCAGGCAGACTGCAACAGAGCTGGAACCTGGAAATTTTGGTCTAAACAATTTGCCGCAGGTCATGCAGACGATGGAAGAATGAGATGGCCAATCATGGGGTTAAGCCTTGCCACATCTGCAGCAAATTGTTTTGACCAAAATTTTTAAACTTGAGTGCCCAAAGCCTTAAGCACTTATATAAAACTGACCATATTTTCCCAGCTGCGGAGCACATGCACCTCTCCTTGCAGGCTACCACACACATACCTACATCAGCACCAACAAACTACACAGAAGCCTGTGGTGCAAGTCCTAGCTGGGATGATTTCAACACAAGTGAAGAAACATTAATGGGCTGATGCTGCAGTCTGTACTGATTCACTACAGTGGGATTTTTACATGAGTAAGGTCTGTAGAATCAAGTTTAATTTGACCACATCTGCAGATAACCCTGTTGCTCTGGCTTCTTTCCAAAAAGGCAAATCTTCTGCAGATGTACATGAGCAGAGCAGACCTCAGAGATGGTGGAACTGGTAGCCTTCCACTGCAGAGGACCGGGGCAAAAATCTGGCACGGTACCACAGGGCTCTGCAACTTCTCTGCACTGTGGAGCTCTGATCGGCAGTGAGTCCCTCCCTCTATCCCAGGACTCAGGGATTTGCGTGGGGGACCAGGAGAGGGGTGTTCCATGGATTATCTATTACTCGCATCCACCATCAGACCCCCACTCCCCACCCTGGAGGTGGAGAAGCAGTTATAAGATAGTCACAGACTTCCTGGGTGATCTTCAGCAACTCATTTGATCTCTATTTCCCATCTTCCACCAGGGCCGCCCAGAGGGGGGGGCAAGAGGGGCAATTTGCCCCAGGCCCCGAGCCCCACAGGGGCCCCAACGAGAGTTTTTCGGGGCCCCTGGAGCGGGGTCCCTCACTCGCTCCGGGGGCCCTGGAAAACTCTTGCGGGGCCGGGCGCAGGAGCTTCTTCGCTCCCGGTCTTCGCCGGCGGGGGGTCCTTCCACTCCGGGGTGGAAGGACCCCCCGCTGGCGAACTACCGCCGAAGACAGACCCGCCGCCGAAGCGCAGCTCGGTCTTCGGTGGTAATTCGGCGGTGGGGGGCCCTTCCGTTCAGGGACCCGCCGCCGAAGTGCCCCGAAGACCCGCGGTGGGCCCCCCGCCGCCGAATTACCACTGAAGACCGGGCTGCGCTTCGGCGGCGGGTCCGGCTTCGGCGGTAATTCGGCGGAGGGGGGGGGCCACCGCGGGTCTTTGGGGCACTTCGTCGGCGTGTCCCGGAACGGAAGGGCCTCCCGCCGCCGAAGACCCCGGGCCCCCAGAATCCTCTGGGCGGCCCTGTCTTCCACTTATATGTTGTATCCCCTTATTCCACCCATTGTTTGTCTTATCGGTTTAGACTGTAGGCAGTTTGGGGCAGGGACAGTCTTTTATAACGTATATGCACAGAGCCTAACACAGCAGGGCCCTGATCTTGGTTGAGGCCTTTCAACACTTCTGTATAACAAATGATAATTTAAAAAATTAAATACCTTGACTGTCAGTGTTCCTGCATTTCTTACACAAAGGCTCTGGCTGCTGCATGTATCTATCAAAGCAAACAGAAGAAAAACAACTTCAGTTCTTTTTGTAACAGCAGTAAAATACCATAAGAAAAATCTGGCCCAATGTCCCAGTTCTGCTGGGAATAAATAAAAGGGCTGAGAACTCTATAAGTACAAACCCAGGATACTTGAGGCCTGATATTTTGTCAGCCAGAGGAACAAAGATAATGGAGATGTGGTGATTAGGGTAGGGCAAGGTTTTCATATCAAGTTTGTCTTCAAGGAACTGAGTATTCTTCTCTGCTCTGCATTAAGAGCAGTTTATCTCATTATAGTCAGTGGAGAAGGAAGAATTCTTTGAAGGAAAAGGGACTGCGTGGTTTCTAGATACCTGACTTCTAAACAAAATGTCTTGTGGGAATAAGGCAGCAAAAAGTTTGACAATGACAAAGAATCTAACTTAGTAAAAATCTGTCAGCGGGGCCAATAGTTTTTTGTAAAGAAGTACTTTGTGCATGAACAGGGATTCATCACGGACATGCCAGCACAGTAAGAAAAATTAAAAAGGGGTAGCTAACATTCAGATCCAGGCAGGGGGCAAGAGCTCTTTATGTTCACCAGTTCCAACAGATGCTGGCTACAGAGGCTGTCCCCATGGTGTATGTGCTACAGAGCAGCTTGAGGCAGGGGAGAGAATGCCGTGAACTAGAGCAGCCCCAGAATCAGGTGGATGCTCCAGGCACAAGAAGCCCTGGGAGAAAGAGAGGGAGGGAGGAACAGAGGGGGTAAAATGGCACCCAGCCAGGGCCACCGCTTCCCCCAAGCCTCCACACTCAGAACAGAGCTGGGGAGATTCCTCCCCATCCTACTTTGAGGAAGCTAGGACCCAGGTGGTGCCTCTCCTTTCCCTTCCACTGCCCACCTCCATACCCTGGCCCTGTGGCCTTGGGGAAAAACTGCAGAGAGGAAGCAGCCAAAGATGCCAGCTGATAGGAGCTGCTGCCTAAACAGCTGAAGCGGGGACCTGCGGACATTCAAGCCATGCCTTCACTGCATAGTGCTAAGCATGGGGTAAGTTACCCCGCGATAACCTACCCCATGATAGCACAACCACATTACTGTACTGTCATGACCTCCATATGCCAAGGTGCAGTATCTGGCCGTGACAAGCCAGGCAGCTGTCTGGGCACATATCCCAAGATTCAAAGTGCCACAACTCACTGTGCTGCTCTGGACTTACATTTCCGGGGTATCGTGGCACAAGTTGTCTGCCCAGCCTGGGGATCATGGAAGGAAATGGTCTAGGCCTGTGGAATTCATTTCCTGGCTTGCTCTCTACCCCTGGGTAGATAAGGAAACCATCTCCCTGCTTTGGGATAACCCTATGTTCCCCAGATACCACCCTCTGCCCTACCTGCCTGTGGGCTGCATGTCAAGGGTCTTTGTTCCCCAATATCCATGGCCACTTTCAGAAAAAGATCCTTTATTATAGGCAGCAGCCTCTTGGCTGCTGCACACATGACTTGGGCTTTTCTCACCTTTGGGTAGCAATCACACATGATGCAATCCTCCTTATCTGCCTCGGTTTCCCCACTTTCAGGTGGGGTCTCAGTTACAGCAACATGGAGCTGTGTGTGATGCTGGAGAAACTGCCAACTGCAGGGAACTAAGCAGATGCAGATAGTCCATTTCCAGTCAGAGGGCTTATGGGAAGGGATTGGTGGACCAACATGACTCGATTGTTGTGGCTGCCCATGGCTCTCATTACCAATGCAGTTAGCTCAGGGTAGCAATGCATGTTAACAGCTCCCTTGCAGTCTTCCCTATAGCTCAGGATGACCTTTGCCATGTACCACTGACAGAGAAATGTAGATGTGGAACATGGGGCAGATTAAGGGAAAAACTGGCAGTTGAGTCTGAGTTCAGTCTGCGGTGAAGACAAGCTCTCGGAGAACTGTCTACAGTTCTGACTGGACTTGCTCCACCCTGTTCTGAGTGGCTGTTTACTCCCATCTTCTCCCTCCCTCCTTCCCTCCCAACTTCCCTTCATCTGCCCCTCTTATCGTCTTCTCCCCTGCACTGTTGTTCTCAGCCCCCTTCCCTTCAATGTCCCCTCTCCATTTGGTTGATCTCCTCCTAAAATCATGGCACTAACACAATGGTTGCTGTCATCACATTGTTCACTTTGCTTAGATCTCATCCCGCTTTCCCCCCACCCCGTGTCTGTCTTGTCTATTTAGACAGTAAGCTCTTCGAAGCAGAAAGGTAGCAGACTTAAGCACTTCCTTGCACGACACTCAGCCAGCCTGTGGAACACACAGGCAGGGGGTGTTGTGAAGGCCAAAACTATAACAGAGTTCAGAAAGAATTAGATAAATTCAAGCCATCAGTGGCTATTAACCAGGATGTCAGAGATGCAACTCCATGCTCAGGGTGTCCCTAGTCTCTAAGGACTACCTTATTCTGTGGCCTGAAAGCATCCCAGTCACCCCAGCAGGTGTTGGGCAGTATTCTAGAGTATAGCCAACCCAGTGCTCAGTCGCTTACCCAGTGCTCAGGTCTGAATGAGGTTACATTGCAATGGAATTCCAATAAATAATACGCCAAGGCCTTCACCCAGGCAAAGATTTCCTTCTGCAGCATTTTCATTTATTCATCATCTGCTTAAATGGACCATCCTTCCAGGGAGAAATGTTTTTCACCCAACTGGGATACATATTCTTTTTTCCTATGATATTATGTATTATTCTTGCTTCCACGTATAATGTGATGATAAATGCTGTTTTTAAAGGTTCCAAACTGCTGTCAGACTCACCCATGTAACTCGCATTGACTCAATGTGGTCTGTTCATCCAGTTCTGAGGGCTGAGCTGGGTCGCAAATATCTCATTTAGATTCTGGGTTGGTTGAAGAATTAGAAATTTTACTGTGAAAAAAAGGGACTTTTTTTTTTTGGTGAAAATTTTCACATTTGTCTAGCTTTTCTCCACACCTGTGAGGGCTAGACACTTGCTTTTTTCCTTTCAAATGAAATCTAAAATTCTCAGGTAGTCACATGAGCCCAAGAGGTAGGACTTTAATAAAAACAAACGGTGGTGAGACTCACAATAAAGTCATGAAGTTGGGAACACTGTGCCCAAAGCATCCCGATAAGAGCGTGTGCACTGTAGGAAGTGATTACATGGAGTAAGACACTTTTACATCTCTCTGTCTTTCATGAAGACATCCACGACTAAAACTTTTTTTTCAGATGATTCAGAATCCCATCATGGGAACTACCATAGGACCTACCAGGGCACAGAAGAGATATGCCAAGAGCAGCCTTGCCCAGTGTATCATGAGCTAACAAAGGGAGAGGCTGGGCCATTCTGAGAGCTGAAGGCGGAGTCAGGATACTAACAGGAAGCCACAGCGTAGACGGAAGCTAAGGGAGAGGGCAAGCACACGGCTCACTGCTGCACCTCATCTGAGGGGACACAAGCTGTCTGGGATAAGACTGAATGCTAACAGCCTGCTATTCAGAGGTTACTGCTTCCTGTCGTGTTCAGCGTACAACGATGAAAATATAAGAAGTCTAGTCTCCATCTCTGAGGCTGGTGGTGTTCTTAGGAGGGATCGGTCCTAGTGGGCGTCATCTGTAAAAGCTAATGGCGGGAAAGGGAAATCAGCTTTGTACCAGGGTGAGGGAACAATCAGACGTACGAAAACAAAGGAGGAATTTTGTTTGGGTTTGTGTGTTTTCTCGCATTCTTGGGAGACTTTGCAAAAACGTTCTAGTCTTTGGAGATGCAGAAAGCATTCAGAAAGGCTGCATTCTTCTTTCTTCTCCTTTCAGAGACACGTCATCTGCAACAGGGCCTGAGATCTACTTAGACAAAATGCTTTTCAAAAACCCAACATGAAGACTGTACAATGAAAACCCACCTCTGATCTTTGCCTGCATCTCCCCGAGCAGCCAAAGAAACACCTTTCATGCTGAGTTTTTTTCTTTTTCTTTCTTTCTTCTGTGAATATTTTTATCCTGATTTTTTTTGTCATCCTGTGCAGCAAAAGAAACTGCCAAAGAGACAATCTGTAAAAGTGCTTTCTCAGTTTGCTAGACTTTTTTTTTTCCTATACAGGCTGTGAGGTCAGAGACTTGGGTTTCTCTTTGTTTTTTTGTGCCCAGCTGCTATTCCTGTGTTAAAGCACAAGGTCCAGATAAATAAGGGAACAGAAACAGAGGCGATCTATTTAAAAGAAAAGGTCTGTCCCCAAAAGTCTGAAGAGAGAGAGGATCTATTATCCCCTGGGCAGTATCCAAGGAATCTTTTGCAATCTTGATGCTGGAGCTACAATGCCCAGTGACTTACTGTGCCCTGACCAGAGGGATCATCCAAGAGCTGAGCTGCTTCACAAGCTGAAGTCTTGTTTGAGTGCCACTCTGCTGGGGACCTTGTCCAAGGAGAGGAGGAGCTCCTTGCGACTAACTAGAGCCCCCCAGAGTAACTCAGACAGTATCAGCCTGAGCCCCCAAAGGAGGGCTGGGAAAGTGCTGACGAATGTGGCAAGGATGATAGAGGTAGACCTAGGAGATGCAGAACAGGCTTTGGATGGATAAGAGAGAGGCTCCCCATAGTCTGAGAGCACTGGGATCTATTCTTTGGGCACTGACCATTATCACAATAGGGGCCAACTGTAATATTCAGATCCGGAGCCAAAACTTCCCCAAAAGCCTGGGGGGATTGGTTTGGGCCCATCTCTAATGTAGATGCAGCAATGCCTTTTCCTGGAAATTATCGCTATGGAGCCATTCACAAAAGGGAAATCTGCAGCTCCCCAGGTCAAATCTCATGTTTCAGAGCAAAAGGAGCTGATCGCTCCAGAGGTCAAGAAGGAACTCCCCCCACCACTTGTCTTTGCATAGTTGGCTGGGAACATTATGGGTTAGGCTTCTACCCTTGCTGTACCTCAGAAGCATCTGGTATTGTCCACTGCCCGAGAGTCAGGTTATTGGACTAGATGGGCTGACGAGGTAGAGGTGTGTCTCTGGCAGGCCCCTCCTGCTTTTGATGAGGTCAAACACTTATTATGGGCACTCACTCTGTTTGTTAGACAGGGATCAAGGAAAGCAACTGCACTGTTGTCAGTTAATAAGACAGCTGGGCTTTGTCTCCATGCGTGAAAGCATGACATGGAATGGACTGATTTAGCAAGGGACTAAGCAGTTATGAGAACAGAGAAGCTGGTTACATCCAATGTATAAAGCAGGAGTGGCCAAACTTACTGACCCTCCGAGCTGCATACAATAATCTTCAGAAGTTCAAGAGCCTCAAGACACGCACAAGGCACCACAGGGCAGCAGTTGCTGGGGCACGGGGCTAAAGCCCTTAGACACACACACACACACCCGCCCCGCGAAGGGAAGAAGCCCCTAGTCTCACCACGCCATCACAGGGCAGAAGCCCTGAGTATTCCCCCCCACTGGTAGGAGGAGAATGGGGGCGGGGGCGGGGCTGGGAGGCGCCGCGAGTCACACTTTAACTGTAATACGGCCAGGGCCAGCTCCAGGCACCAGCAAAGGAAGCAGGTGCTTGGGGCGGCCAATGGAAAGAGGCGGCACGTTCCGGGTCTTTGGCGGCAATTCACAGTGGGTCCCTCACTCCCTCTCGGAGCGAAGGTCCCGCCACCGAATTATGAAGCGGCGCGGTAGAGCTGCCGCCGAAGTGCCACCGATCATTTATTTACACACACACACACACACTCTGCTGCTTGGGGTGGCAGAAAAGCTGGAGCTGGCCCTGAATCCAGCTGTATGCAGCTCACAAGCCACAGTTTGGCCATGACTGGTATAAAGAGCTTTGAAAACCAAGAGAGCAATTTGAATGTGGGCTTTGTAGCTGGCTAAGAGGAGGGTGTGTACCAGCTTTCCTGAGTGGGAAGTGAGTCTTGCCACAGATTTCTACATCCGTGAGAGCGGCAAGTTTTCAGCACCTTTGAAAAATCAGGCCATTTATTTAGTCACCTAAATATGGATTTAGGGGCCTAATTTTAGACAGCCATCGTTTGAAAATATTGGCCCTAGAACACAGAGTTCAGGCAGAATTTGAAGGGTGGCTCTCACATGGGTTCTCCCATCAGTACCATGTGAGATTAGTGCTTGCATCCAACAGGCACTGAGCCACAACCACCAAACACATCCAGTCTGCCAGTTGGACTTCAACCAGACATCCAAAGGTGAAATCTTATCTCCGTGCTTGAGAGAACACAGGAGGAGGTGCAGATGGTCTCTATAAACCATTGCAGGAAACAAAGTACACTCGATAAGGAGAAAGGGAAGAAGATGACGAAAATGGCTAATGCCAACGATTGTGTTAAAGACTTTGACCGTGCCTTATGGGAGACTGCATAGTTAAAATATAAATAAACTGACTTTAAAACATCCAGGCTGGAACAGTAGCTGCTGAGCTGAATTTAAATCACCTTCTGTAGCTGTTGGAATGTTTAGCACTGTAGGGGAGTGGGATGGGTTTTTTTTCCTGTTACATAATTTTCTTTTCAAATCTCTGAAGCAGCATATTGAATTTATTTTTAAAAAAACGCCACCGGAGATGCCCACACCTCTTTTCAATATTTTACAAGTAACGTGAAAGACCACATAGGTTTAAAAAGAGGAACTAATAACCCAAATTGTCCTTTGTAGCCTTCTTCAAGCAGTCCTTTGCCTTTATTTGAAAACCTGAAAATTTTCAAAGAAAAAATGTTGGTGAAAACAAAATATTTTAGTTTCTATCAAAAAATTTCCATGTGTGTATGGGGCGGAGAGGGAGGGTGTATAATCATTTCCCAGTTCTAAACTATTGTAGGACTCTTCTTCCAAGGGACTTTTACATATTATGTGATCGACCATGCAACTGTTGTGTTGGCAAGTACTTACAAGAGAAGTCCCATTGGCTTGAATGGGACTACTTTTATGAGTAACTGAGAACAAACAGCTGCAACTCAGTCAACAGCACAAGGTCTATGTACCATATAAGCTCTATTATCAGGACTTAACTGATGCATTGGCTTTGTTCTGGTCCCTGGCTAAGAATGAATGTCACCCCATTCTGACTAAGAGCTGCGCCACCTAAATCTATATATAGTTCAGCATCTTTAGATCAACCCTTGACAATGTTAGATTTAATATTAATTTCATAGTATGTTTATGCCTCCAGAGGATACAAGACAATCCTAAAGCCCTTTTCCCCCTTCCAAAATGGTATATGAGACAAATAAATCTACAGGACTCTCTTAGACTGACTGCTGATTCATTTCTGATTCATAAAAATAAACAGATAGCAAGACATATGTCTGAGCCAAACAGCATTTACTCTGTGGGAACATGTAAATGTAATAACACACTTTAACAGGGTTAAACAACATTAGCCCTCTGATTTGTCATTATTAGTGTCACTAATTCTAGTTTCATGAACATCACTGAAAATATATGGCACGCAAAAAACAACCACCATAATGTGAGTACGTCCATCTGTCTTTCCAGAAGAAAAACAGGCTTGGCAGGGACTGCAGATCTGCACGGATTTAAAAATCACAATTTTTTTTGTTCATTAAAACGTGGTTATGGTCTGAAAATGGACTTGGAGGGGGTGGGAAAAAATGACCCCTCATTACAGACCAGCAATTTTCTCTTCCCCCGACACCTGGGCAAACTGCTGACAGATACAGAAACCTAACACTGCTCTCAGTGGCAAAACTCTCTGTTGACGTCTGTGGGAGAAGGACCCCATCCCATATGTCTACTGCTGTCAGCCGTGCGGAGCCAATGCCCCCCCCCAAGGGAGCAAACTGGTTTCTTTTCTCCCCCAGGCATCTTCAGCAAATTGCCAGCTAAGCTTTGATTCCAGACTCTCTATTGTGGCTGAGGATAGCTGATGACTGGGCTCAGCCAAGCTTGTGGAGTTTGAGGCATGCTCCACATTGCCAGCCACAAGCACAGCTCCTAGGGTAAGTACAGGGACTGCTCCTTCCATGCATCCCCAGGGGCCAAAAAATACCCCCAACTGGCTGGGGAGGAAGCAAGACCATGTGCCACCCGGTCCAAAAGCTGAACCATGGTGAGCTCCCTTAGGTACAATCCTTATTTCAGTCCTGTGGCAGTATATGTCTGCACTATTCCCTATTCCGGGGTCTCCCTATGTGACACAATCTAACCCTAACAGTAGAAGGCCGCAGCCTCCTGTGGCATACATGGCTAACAATGCTTGGCTGCAAAAGTGGGAGAGAACAATTATGAAGACAACACCAACAGAGGCACACGCTAGTGCTGCAGTCTCTCTGCCTCGTCTCCCATCCTCCAAATGCTAACCTGACACAAACATATGGCATGTACTTTGTCCACCAGTATTTCTCTCTTTCCCTCTCCGCTCTTTTCCTCGGTCTTTTTGTGCTTGTTTTTCACTCCACCTGCTATCTGTTCACCCTATTTTTCTCTCTTCCCCTATCTCCACTCTCATTTTCACAGCCTCTCTCCAAAAGAGAAGGTGAACCCAACACATTTCAAAATATGAGGTGAGACAACAATCTCTGAGCAGGTTTGAAAGAAGTCAACGTGAGCTAGCCTATCCCTCGGCAGGGTGATGAAAGAAGTAGGAAGAATGTAGACTCAATTTTGGATACCAGGTAGAGCACAGGGTAAGCGCCTATTTTAATCCTCTCCAGTATCTGTGAATTGGCTTGTACAAGCAATGCTGGTTTTCTCAGGTAAATTGAGCCAACAGGGTAGCAAAGTCGCTGATGGGAATTAAACATTGTGCACTAAGCTACAGTCATTTCTTTCCGACATGTTAAAGTACTTTAGGTACCAAAAAAACCTGAGTGTGTATTAGTCCATATTTTGCAGAAGATAAGCCTAATCTTTATGCTCATCTCGAATGGGACTTTGGGGGCTGGAGTAAAAAAGTCTGTCTAGCATCACTGTCACTCCTGGCAGTGCCTACTTCTTAGTGGGTGATCTGTTATTTTGCTGTTATTGCTAAATTCTAATAGTCATTCTGCTCAGTGGTTCACAACAGATATTGCTCTGCCTACCATGGGAATGGGGAGAACACACCATTCTCACATCCATGCCCAATTAGTCATCGACCAGAATTATACTGTGCTTATCACTGGGGTATATCAAAGCTCCAGGTAATGGTGGCACATTCTAGATCCTGCTCCATTTCAAGGAGAGATCTGAAAAGGCAAATACTTGCAGATGTTTCTATAATACAGACCAAACTGAGATTGGAAGGGATGCCTAGACAACAGGGGCCTGATTTTCAGAGATCTTGAGCATCCACAGATCCCGCTGACTTCCACTGGAGTTCTACTTGCTCAAAATCTCTTACAAAATATAGACCCAAATCTGAAAAGTCAAATCCCTCAAGTGATTCTTTTTCTGTCACTCATTCTCATAACACAAGAACTAGGGGCCACCAAATGAAATTAATAGGCAGCAGGTTTAAAACAAACAAAAAGAAGTATTTTTTTACACAACGCAGAGTCAACCTGTGGAACTCCTTGCCAGAGGATGTGAAGGCCAACATTATAACAAGGTTAATAAAAGAACTAGATAAATTCATGGAGGATAGGTCCATCAATGGCTATTAGCCAGGATGGGCAGGGATGGTGTCCCTAGCCTCTGTTTACCAGAAGCTGGGAGTGGGTGACAAGGGATGGATCACTTGATGATTACCTGTTCTGTTCATTCTCTCTGGGGCACCTGGCATTCACCACTGTCAGAAGACAGGATACTGGGCTAGATGGATCTTTGGTCTGACTCCGTATGGCTGTTCTTATGTTCTTATTCCCCATTCCCTTTTTGAATTTTAATGATGTATCATTGCCTTTGATTAATGATAAGCCATTGGAAGGTGAATTTTCAAAACCCAGGCAGGATCCTTCAAATATATTTCTTTAATTTTTTAACACATCCCGGGTCCCTCTTCCCAAGAACCCCTTAACACTGTGTACTTAGTGCTTCTGGTGATGGGAAATCAGGGAAAGATTTTTAATAGATTTATTTCTCTAGACTGTGTCCTGTCATTCATAAATCCAGTTAGAGAGACTTCATGACTGTAGAGAACTCAGAGAAATTTTATACCCACTCACTCACCTGCAGAACAACTTAACATTGCATGTCAGCATGTAAAGAGGATTGTCTGTAATTAGGCTACAATCAAACAGAAGTACAGTGGTCACAGACAGTAAAACCTGAGCAGGGATCTCTTCCTGCAGTGTCTGTTTGACTTTGGTATTCAATAGCCTACGTTCAGTCTTATGCAGGAGATGCACAGTAAAAATGAGTAAGATATAAATACATTACAAATATAGATTGGCTCCAAGGGCAATATCAGTAACATATTGCCTCAGGGGGTGGGGGGGCAGGAGAGCTTGGGACTGGGACAACGAAAGGAATTATTTTTAATTGACAGCAATCGTTTTACTTCCATGGTCCCAAGAGACTCACCGTTTCACTATCTTTCTTTCTTTTTTTCCCTTGGAGCCAGCTGGAAAGATGTGCAGGGAGCAGCTCTGCTGGGGAGATGTGCTGACTTCACTGAAGGCAGAAATGGGTCCCTTTAAGGGATTGGAAGCTGGTTTCTTCTGTTGTTGGTGCTGTCCAGCCACAGGTCAAGAGCCCCAGCAGCGTGTCTGTGCTCTCAGGTGGTCTCCTGAAGCAGAGCTCTGCACCCGGAGGCCCCAGAGCACCTGTTTCATGGGGCTAGGCGTGCTCTCTTAAAGCCTGAAGACGGGTGTCTTCTCGTGTTCTGCATGGGCAGGTGGGTAGCCTCCTGAAGCTGGGGCTCTGGATTCACAGCTCCCAGAGCTCTTGTCTCCTGTGCAGGTGGATGGGCAGCAAAGTAAAATGAAGGGTCATATGTACAATTTTCTTAGTACCAAACACCTGATTCAAGGGCGGCAGCATGCCCCCGTCTGAAGGCAGTCTGCATACCTGTGTTATATTCCTGATTCAATGTGTAACCTTGGATAAGTCACTTCACCAACCTGCTCTGCAGCCTTCTCAGCTGACCAATAGGGAGAATGACACTTACTTCCCCTTTGGAGATGTAAGGCAGACATTTTTCACAGTGAGGGTAATTAACTACTAGGCAATTCACCAAGGATCACAGTGGCTTCTCCATCACTGACGCCTTTTAAATCAAGATGGGATGTTTTTCTAAAAGATCTGCTCTGAGAATTATTTTGGGGGAGTTCTCTGGCCTGTGTTATATAGGAGATCAGACTAGGTCATTGCCACTATCCCTTCTGGCATTGGAATCTGTGAATGTGTGAGGCAAAGCACCATGTAAGTTACTTGCAGCTTTTGGTGATATTGTCAGATGCAGAAGGGACACCAAAAGAACCCATTAGGCAACTACTAATAAGTTGCTTATTGTTACCTCAGACTAGTCTGGCAACAAGCACAGCTTAACTACAGGGCTTGCGTCCGTCTGCTGCGTGTTTAGCGGCACCGCTCCACGGAAAGATGAAATATATGGCTGGGCAATAACAGAAAAGCTGGAAAGAAAGATTTATAATTTTCCCCTTAAGCTTGTCACTCACCTCCCTAATAGAGATGTGATTTAGGAAGGCAACAACTTCTTTTTCTTTTTTCTTTTTTTGATAAAAGCTTTGTGTATGTACCCACAGCCTGACAACCAAATGGGGCTGCTTTTTTTTCTTCTTTTTCTTTCACTCTCTGGATTGCTTCTAAGTCTGTCAGTCAAATGGAGCAGCAGTTTCATGAGGAGGAATGATTAAGGCTCCTTCAGAATAATGGACTGCACGCTGTGTTTTTTCTATTCGTCAGCGCTGAAGATGGAAGAGTGATTCTGTGCTGCTGAATAGCATGGTTTCTCAGACATACAAAATATAGCTCGGAAATACTGTACTCAATGAAGCTCAAAAGCCTCCAAGTGCCTCTGCCTTTTTTCTGATTATTTCTGCATGAACATGCTTTATTTTTTTCTTTTCACCACGTGCTCCTGGGCCCTGATTCAGCAAAGCCTTTGAGCAAATGCTTAACGGTAGCTCCATTAAGCATATGCTTTAATCTTAAGCACTTATTCTGCACTCCGTTCCTTTTCAATGAATCGCATAAGCACATGCTTAAGTTCCACTGAAATCAAAGGGACTTCAGCACATGGTTAAACATGTTCTTAAGTGCTTTGCTGAGTGGAGATGGACTCTGTGAAGATTCCCATTGACTTCAGTGGGCTTTGGGTCAGGCGCTGACTCTCTAGAACTTGTTTTTCATTGAAAGTTATATGATCAGAACAAACAAACATTGAGACCCAGTATGTTTGGTGGCGAGAATGTGCAAATCACTCACAGTAGAATCCTGCCTCAGTGATGTCAAGGCTGTTCATACTATCAGGATTTGGGATAAGGGGTAGTGAATAAGGGAGTCCACAGGACAGGGAGATCCTGGGCAGTTCATTAGAAAGGGAAGTTTAGAGTGTGAGTATCTGAATGATCATATTAAAGACCTGTCTTATCGGTACAATTAATAGCTGTATTAAAGGCCTATGTAGGACCTGGGATATCATGTGCATTTAAAAGTGAACTTTGCTTTTATCTAGCATCTCTTCTCACTTTCACCTGTGTAAATCAGGAGTATCTCCAATGGAATTACAGGCATGAAAGAAGAGAAGTGGGCCCTACATAGTCAAAGAATCGGGCTCTATATGCTGCACAAATATTAGCTAATCCGTTAAACCACACAGCCCCTTGCAAACAGGAAAATGCATACTATTATCCCTGTTTTACCTGCAAGGAAATCTGAGACATGGAGGTGTGAACTGACTTGCGCGGGGATGTAGGAGATCAGAGCCAAGATTTCCTGATGCCAAGCCCTATGCTCATTGCACTAAACCATGCTGCTCCCCAGCAAAGAAATGAGGAAGCTGAACAAAGGGGGGCAACAAATGGTGTTTGGGCACTTTCCTGCTTCTTTATAGCGGCCAAAGACAGCTGCATAGTGGTTCTATTCCTGTCAAAAACACAGGATAAAATGTGGATTTATTTTGTTTGCATGATTGGGTTGTAACTTCCCCCTTCCTTGTGGAGGACTTCGGCAAACTGTGGAGGACCTGGAATATGACATCACATCTGGAAGTTGCACCGTGAGCTGCGGCTCTCCTCCAAGAAGAGAGGAGATGTTTAGTCTTGAGTCTCAGGCAGGGACATGCGCAGCTAAGGTTCTCAGCCCCCCTCGGTAACGTTCTCCAAAACTCCCCCAACCTCGCTCTCCAAGGGAAAGAAGGAAGTTAGGATCTGATATCTGAAGGCAAAAGAAGTGGCTGAGGTTGGCGTTATACCTTTGAAAGCCGTAATAAGGGGCAAAGTCCACATACATGTTTTTGTTTTGTAATTCAACTAAGCACAAGCTCCATATTGGTATTATTAATTATGTCTATTACAGTAACATCTAGGGGCTCCAACAGAGATCAGGCCCCTATTGTGACAAGCACTGGGCAAACAAATGATAAGACATGGTGCCTGCGCTGAAATGCTTAGAAAGTAAATGGATGAGCCAGACTAAGGGTAGGAGAATGGAAGTATTATCCCCAGATGGGAAACTGAAACACAGAATAATTAAGTGACGTGTCCAGGGTCACACAGAAAGCCTGTAGCAGAGCTGGGAAGTGACCCACAATTCCTCAAACTTCAGTTCCATGCCTTCATCACAGCACTATCCTCCTCCATCCAGTTAAGGTACAATGTATAGAACCTAGAAAACAAAAACAAAGTGAAGCTATGTCTGCACCGCGATAACCCCTCCCCCGGCACTGAGTCTCAGAGCCCAGGTCAGCTGATTCAGGCTGGCACAGCTCAGGCTGCAGAGCTAAAAATAGCAGCATAGACATTCGGGCTTGTCCGGCTCTGAGACCCTTCACCCCTGCAGATGTCAGAGCCCAGGATTTAGCCTAAGCCCACACGTCTACACTACAATTTTATAGCCCTGCAGCCTGAGCCCTCCAAGTCAGGGCAGCTGACCCGGGCCAGCCACAGGTCTTTCACTGAAGTGTAGACATACCCTCAGAGTCCCTCTGCAGTTCACTGAAATGCAGGCTATTACTTCACGACTCCCTCTGATATTTTATTGTGTGGCGAATCTATTAGGGGGGTAATTTTCAAGGAGCACACTTAACTGAATTTTAAAAAAGGAGAAACTATTCTGGTCAGTTTCACTTATAGTTTTAATGGCTGCAAGAATCCTGCCTGTGTGAGTGACTGTAACAGCCCGTGTGCTATGTTTGCCAACGTACAATGGAGTGAACACTTTGGTACAACATGGTAAATGTTTCATGAAAAGAGTATTAAATGGACGGTCTAAAACCCTGAGAGACTGTCTGCAATGCAGTCAAATGCAGGACATTATTTTATGATTCCCTGTGATCCCTTTTGCATTGTAATTCTAAACTGTGAAAAGAAAAGTGGATGAAGGTAGATTACAAATCCTAGTCCATATATTGAACCTGTAATTATTTGCTAAACCATTGCATTTAGTCTCTCATGCTCTTTTCTCTCCAGTCTGGGATATGCTGTATTTGCCTGCTGCACTCTCTTGACTGTATTACCAGAACAGTTTAGAGGGACCATCTGCATCTCCTCCTGCTTTCTCACATGCATGGAGATAAGATTTCACCTTTGGATGTCTGGGTGGAGTCCAACTCGCAGTCTGGATGTGGTTGGTAGTTGTGGCTCAGTGCCTGTTGCATACAAGCTTCATTTTGAAAGTAGAGTTCATGATTTTAAGGAATGGCAGGAGGGAAAACAGCACAATAAAGATAATGGATTTCAGGAAGGCAGATTTTAGCAAACTCAGGGAGTTGGTAGGTAAGGGGAAAACAGTTCAAGAGAGTTGGCCGTTTTTCAAAGAGACATTATTAAGGGATCAAGAGCAAACGATCCCACTGCATGGGAAAGATAGGAAGTATGGCAAAAGACCACCCTGGCTTACCCAGGAGATCTCCAATGATCTGAAACTCAATAAAGAATCCCAAAAAAAGTGGAAACTAGGTTAAATTACAAAGGATGAATATAAACAAATAACACTAGCAGGTAGGGATAAAATTAGAAAGGCCAAGACACAAAATGAGATTAAATTAGCTAGAGGTATAAAGGGTAACAAGTAAACATTCTAAAGATACATTAGAAGCAAGAGGAAGACTAAGGACAAAGTAGGCCCATTATTCAAACAATATCAGAAAATGTGGAAATGACAGAAGTGCTAAATGACATTTTTGTTTCTGTTTGCACCAAAAAGGTTAATAGCAATTGGACATCTAACAAAAAGAATGCCAGTGAAAATGAGGAGGGTCGGACGGAAGCTAAAATAGGGAAAGAACAAGTTAAAAATTATTTAGAGAAGTTAGATGTCTTCAAGACACTAGGGCCTGATGAAATAGATCCTAGAATACACAAGAAGGTGACTGAGGAGATATCTAAGCCATTAGTAATTATCTTTGAGAAGTCATGGAAGATGGGAGAGATTCCAGAGGACTGGAAAAGGGCAAATATAGGACTAATCTATAAAAAGGGAAATAAGGACAACATAGGGAATTTTGGAACTGTCAGTTTAACTTCAGCACCCGGAAAGATAATGGAGCAAATAATTAAGCAATCAATTTGCAAACACCTAGAACATGATAATAAGGTGAGAAGTAACAGTCAGCATGGATTTGTCAAGAACAAATCAACCTGATAGCTTTCTCTGACATGGTAACAAGCCTTGTGGATGGGGGGAAGCTCTTTAGAGCACAGATCAAGTGTAGTACCTGTTCTTAGTTTCAAATCTTGATCTTAATGGTTTTTGATACTGTCTTGCATGATCTTCTCATAAACAAACTAGGAACATACAACTTAGATGGAGCTACTATAAGGTAGGTGCATAGCTGGCTGGAAAACCATTCCCAGAGAGCAGTTATCAGTGGTTCACAGTCAAGCTGGAAGGGCATATCAAGAGGGGTCCCTCAGGGATCAGTTCTGTGTCCAGTTCTGTTCAATATCTTCATCAGTGATTTAGCTAATGGGATAGAGAGTACACTTATAAAGTTTGTGGATGATACCAAGCTGGGAGGGGGGTGCAAGTGCTTTGGAGGATAGCATTAAAATTCAGAATGTTCTGGACAAAGTGGAGAAATGGTCTGAAGGAAACAGGATGAAATTCAATATGGACAAATGCAGAGTACTCCACTTAGGAAGGAACAATCAGTAGCACACATACAAAATGGGAAATGACTGCCTAGTAAAGAGTACTGCAGAAAGGGATCTGGGGTCATAGTGGATCACAAGCTAAATATGAGTCAATGGTTAACACTGTTGCAAAAAAAGCTAACATCATTCTGGGATGTATTAGCAGGATTGTTGTAAGCAAGACACAAGAAGTAATTCTTCCACTCTACTCCACGTTGATTAGGCCTCAACTGGAGTATTGTGTCCAGTTCTGGGAGCCACATTTCAGGAAAGATGTGAACAAACTGGAGCAGGACAAGGGAGGTACTAGCCGCCGCTTCCAGCAGCTCCCATTGGCCTGGAGCAGCGAACCGCGACCAGTGGGAGCCGCAATCGGCCAGACCTGCGGACGCGGCAGGTAAACAAACCGGCCCAGCCCGCTAGGGGCTTTCCCTGCACAAGCGGCGTCCCAAGTTTGGGAAACACTGGTCTAGGTAATACTAGTCCTACCTTGAGTGCAGGGGACTGGACTAGATGACCTCTCGAGGTCCCTTCCTGTTCTATGATTCTATGATTTTCACACAGAACTAATGGGAGCGTGCATGCTGAAATCCAACTTGAACTCAGTCATATTTTGATCAATTTTTTAGATGTCTTAGGACAATTTCTTGAACATGTTTTGGGCTGCCATTTTTTTGGTGTAAAACTAATTGTTTTCCCATGATAGAAAGCTAGAGTCTGCCTTAAATCTCAAGGAACTTCAAGAAAAGTCCTTTTCTTTCTTTCTTTCTTTCTTTCTTTCAATGGGACAGAAGGGACATTCCCCCGTATACATATACAAGAACATATACATATATATGTGTCTCCAGTAGTAGCAGGATGCATATATATATATATATATATATTCTCTCTTATTCTACTTTATTGCAATTCAAAATAGCAACATTCTGGCTATCTGTTCTTTCCCACCAAAGACAGGGAGGAGTTATTTGGGTGGAGTGGGGAGGGCTGATTGTTTGAATTTTTTAAAGTCATCACAATGAAGTTAAATATAATTTTCGTTAAATGCTCCAAGCACACCACATTTGCTTGGGTATGTTGTTTTTCAAGCTTTCTCCCACCTCTAATCAGATCTGATTCGGCACAGTTGGCAGTCACTACTCAGCTGTGGCTCACATCTAAGCTAGTAAGCAGACTGTCTGAATCACAACTCAGCCCTAGAAAGGATGGTCTTTCTAGGTCAGGGCTAAATATACCGAGTATGGGGGTGAGGATGGAAAAGTTCCCGTTAAAGCTGCCTACACTGTGCCTAGCCTGTGCTGAGTCTCCAAGGATAATGATTCCCTATCTCACAGGAACGCTGGGAGGATTAAGTCACTAACATTTGTAAAGTGCTTTGAGATCCTCCAAAGGAAGATGAAAGGTATTATTATATTCACGATTGCCCTAGCCCTGGCAGCCCTGAAGGTCTGCGGGGGTGTGGGGGTATGTAAAAGTGGTGTGAAACCAGAATGCATGCTCCACGTGATGCTGGTGAAACCCTTTGTGCATGTTCTTTGGGCATGATTCCCTGCTTAAGCAGCATGGGGTAGCTGCTCAGATTTTTCCAGAATGCGACAGGTGGTAGGAGTGGATGCACAAGCTCAGTCGACCAGTGGTTGTGCTGTGAAGAAAGGTATTGTGTGGATACAATTCAGCCACGTTTGTTGCAACGGAGTTGGATGAAGGTGTCAATGTCTGGTTAAAAAGCACAGAAGTCCTTGTGGTGTAGATGGAGCCCAAGTGCTTTCCTTGGGGCTGAAGTTTGCATGATACCATCTGAAGCACATCTCCGATGGAAGAAGGCAACTCACAGAAACTACCTCCAGCCTGGTCCAGGTCTCCCTCTACCCTGCAACTGAAAATTGGTAACTTGGCTGGAAAAAATAAAGCACAGATCTGCACACTGCTTAAAGGCAATAATGAAATGAATGCCCATTTCCACGGGCACACAGGCCACTCTCTATTAATTCTACAATAGCATCTTTTGGTGTCATATAAGACATTAGCCCTGTGTGAGAGTTTTCTTCCCTTTAGAAGATGAAGCTTAGTCTCGATTGTTACGGTTGCTAGAGGCAACTATTCTGCAAAAACTGTTTATTTAAAATTTATTTAGCTAATTAAAAATATTGTAATAGCACTGTGTTCGTAGGATCCAATATCTCCTCTACACAGTGCATGTAATGGGCTACGTGTTAACTTCTTCTGTAGAACCACAGAGAAATGGGGAATATAGGGATAAAAAAATGGCTGCCCCAATTCAGCTAATTCTAATGCGCCATCTCCTATAAAGCATTGGGACCCACGATCTGTCTCGTTTTTTATAGAAAGAAAAGTAACAAAGTGTGTGTGTGTGGCGGGGGGCGGGGTGGGGAGCTTATAATGGAGTCAATTCAATGTAGTTGGCAACAGGAATAGAACAGCCTTACATCAGTGACATTTTCCAGTGAAACAAACCTGTCGTACAGAGAAAAATTTTTAATTAACTCTAAATCTCATGTGTCGAGGAATGTGAGCAAACTTCTTTATGACTTTACTTTCAGCTCCAAAGTACATCCCAATTTTTACTCTCCAAGAATAGAACCGGGGGAGGGGGGGTGAATGGCAGGGAACGGTGGGTTTCTAAAAATGCATGTGAAATTAAGTGCAAAACAACTTTGCAAGTATGCTACTGATTTTTTTTATCTGCCTCTTTTCCATAATACAAAGCATAGTGCGTTAACCATTACATGGTCCTGAAAAAAATTCATGTGCTGCCAGAGGTGGCTGAAGTATGTATTGAGATTGGAGCCACCCAATATTTGGCTTCCCGTCCAAAAAGGGTGGCCCCATCCAAGACAGCGAGCAGTATGTGCCATACACACTGGCCAAATCAGTCATCCGATCACCAACTATCACCTGCCCACAACTTCTCTCCTGCCATGAGATGGTTTGGGAGGAGCTGTCAATGATCCAGAATGCACCTCTCCTTCCTGTGACATCTGCTGCTCTCTGTTTCAATGGCAAAGCTTGGATCCGTGGAACTGGCTTTAGGGTGTGATTCTGTGATTCTTTAGGGCATGAGTTCCATGCATGGAACTCCCATTGAAACAAATGGTTGCTCTACATGAAGAGGGCCTAGGAGATCAGACCCTTAAACTTAATGTAACCCACACGCCTCCTGGATGTGATGCTCTATCCCATCTAATGGCACCAAGACCACTGAGAGAGAGAGAGACAGAGAACGATTAATGAGTCTGCTCTACAGCCTTAGCTAAGAGCCAGTTGGCTTTTAGCTCATGAGATAGAGGCTCATGCGCTAAGCTTCAGAGGTCCTGGTTCGATCTCGCCCGCCGACAACCGGCATCTGTTGGTGTTACATTAACACTCCAGCACTTTGTGGTAGGAAAGTCTCCTGACTTGGCTAGAAGTGTTGGGAAGGTGGGAAAGGAGGGGACTGGTTGGCAGGGTGGTCCATTGCAGAGGGGAATGCACATTGCCAGTTCTCCCAGGGTGGTGGAGCTGCCAGTATAGCATGTGCATGCTGGAAGTCTTTATAAGGAATTCTTTCAGGAGGCTCCTAGTGCAGTACAACCCCTCCACACATCATCAGTGTGGCCTTAAGCTGGAATCTATCCATAGGATAGCACAGAGAATGTAGACATAGCCCTTGGAACAAACAGGTTCCAAATAATTGCTGTATATGTCTCAGTTCTGAGCCACCTCAGGGACCCATGCAAAAAAGTAACCGAGTGTAAGTCATTGCACGCTGCTCACATGGGTAGGTGAGCAGGGGAGCAGTCTCTATGGAGATGCTACACTCTGTCCCACGTGTTTGGGTGAGGGTGGGGGGAGGCTTGGCCAGCAGAACTCAGCTGGGGCACCAGGGCAGGTAATCGATGCCTGGTAAAGGGCTCTGTGTCACAATCGGGTCCCAAGTCTGCTCCTTGGACAGTGCAACAACATGGTGAGCCTTACACAGAGCTTGTGGCAAAGCCAAAATTGAGCCCAAACGGAAGCACTAGAAAAACAAGGGACACTTCTCCAGTGTGAGACCAGCGCTAACCCATATACTTTTTCCTGGTCAACAATATCAAATTACTATTATTATTATTTGTTGTGGTTTTTCTATAGAGGAGCATGGAGCTTTGCAGATAAGCACCAGAATGCTCTGCCCCCAAGGAGTTTACAGTCTGAACTCGTGGACAGGCAAAGAACTGGAGAAGGAGTAACAAAAGGGGAAGGTCAGATTTGGCTTGGCACATCTCTTGCTATTCCAGGGACTTGATTTAAAATATATATTGTGTTTATGGCACTGGCAGGACAGGATTACTATCAGGCAAGCTGAAAGAAGTGTGGTTTAGTGGGGACTTGAAGAAGAAGAAAAATCAACCAGCTATAAATTAACCAGTCTGCAGGCCAAGGAGCTTTATAAATGTAGCCAACGAGCCCCCAGATCTCATGCACATGTCTCAGTAGAATGTTCTGTACTGGCTATGCAGCTGCTCTCAGCATATAGGCTGCAGCTGTGTTGCAGAACTGGAAGATGACATGATGAGCACCATAGATCATATGAGATATGAGCCTGTGTGCTTTAATTCAACTCAGACTGGGTTTCCGAAGTCCTAGAAAGCATAATGACAGATCCAGAGGGATTGTTAGTCCAAGCCTGCATAATAATCTCATCCAGGATTTCCCTAATGGACAATAGTAAAGATGTTTCTCAAAATAATGGGTGAGTCAAATGAACCAAAGAGCAGCTAAGTAGGAGGATATATGATCTGGTTCAGGGGCCTTGCAGTTGGGAATGGGAGAGTCTTACAAGCTGTAACAATTCCGGAAAGCGATGCCAGTGAGTGAGTAGCAGCCACTGTGTTAAATACAAGGGTCTAGGGAGCATTATATTTATGGATGAAGAATTATTTTATGGGGCCAAATCCTTCTCCCATTGAAGTTAATGGGAGTTTTGCCACTAGTGTCAATAGGAACAGGATTGGATCCATAATGAGAAAATAATAATGGTAAAGAGCAGCCAAGAACCTTCTAAAGAGATGTAGGTAAACTGTATGTAGTTTGGGTGCAAATATAGGTTTTTGCATCAAAGTCAGTCATTCCCCAAACATTTGTGCAGACAGGTGAACAAAAAGGGGGTGCAAAGTGTTATTAAGTGGCACCAAAACATTTTAAAATAGTTTGTTTAAAATTCTTAAGATTTGGACACTATAGTTTTAGGTTAGTTTTTGGGCCAAAGTCAGCAGTGTATACGGTGGTGAAAGTGCTTTGAGATCTACGGATGAAAAGCACTACAGAAGAGCTAGGTATTATTATTATAAGGTGTACTTTACAGGTTATATACCTGGCATTCTAAGTTGTTTTAATTTATCTCTTCTTCCATTTCCTCGGCTTGTAAATTACACAGACTTAGGCACACCCATGGATGTGTAATTTACACTTCTTTGCTCAGTACCTCTGACTTCAGTCCATTGTCTCTATCCCAGGCACACTGAAATGGCTGGAAACAAGTTATAAAGAAAGCAGCAAAGAGTCCTGTGGCACCTTATAGACTAACAGACGTATTGGAGCATGAGCTTTCGTGGGTGAATACCCACTTCGTTAGATGCATGTAGACGAAGTGGGTATTCACCCACGAAAGCTCATGCTCCAATACGTCTGTTAGTCTATAAGGTGCCACAGGACTCTTTGCTGCTTTTACAGATCCAGACTAACATGGCTACCCCTCTGATAAGTTATAAAGAGATCACATGATGCAGCTTCTCAACCAATAAAGGGCCTTTACAGACTCCTTCCTGTGTTAGGTTTCATTAAGATTGGTTTGGATGCCTAGCCCAAGCTACCTAACTCACTCTGGAGGTACAAATAGCTTTGTTTCACCATCCACAGTGAGGTTATGCCCCATATTCAGAGATTTGCTTTTCTGAGTTATTTCACCCCATCTCTAGTTTAAATACACTGGGGAAAGAAAGTCAGAGATCAATAAAAGTGAAGCACAGAAGGCAGCCAGCAAGTAATAGCTTTAAGTATTCCCCCTAGAGACCCTCTGCACCAGAAACCTGCCACTTAGTGCTGGTGATCCTGACACCTCCTACAAACTGTCTGTGGGTGGCCATGCTCAGTATGTGGATGGGAGACTTCTAAACAACACCCCTGTTGCTGCCGGAAATGGGATTGGTAATTCAGTATGTGACTCTCTTTTCTCGAAGTCACTACTCAGTCCATGGCTCAGGATGTTTGCAGGGGCACTCGGCTGCTGGTGCTGTTATTTTTTGAGATGAGATTTAAAACCAATGTTCCCACTGTCACTATCTGTATTAAATGATACCTGGCTTTTTCCCTAACATTTGGGTGTTAACACCAGTGTCCTGAGCAAATTTCAAAGCAGGCATTTATAGGCTGCCTCCCTAAATTCCCTGTTTGCAGTTTTTGTTGTACATAGTATTTTTCATTCCTGTCTTACACTGGCAGGTAATGTAGCTGTGTGCTGTTAAACAACCAGAGTGTTTTGCCCCAGAGGTGGCTGCATTTTATTGATGTATTTAAATGATCCCTTTCTCAGTTTGTAACAAACAGTGCTAGCAACATGGAAAATGTAGTTCTTATTATTGCCTAACTCTGCCCTCCTTTCTCAGAGCGTATTCCCATTGCAGGATCGGCCCCGTTGTAATTAAACCTGTATAAGAAGCTTTGCTCATCTGTGTAGTCTCTAGGAGTGACCCAAGTTCAGCTTAGAATAAACTAAAGGACAAACCAGATAGACGAGACAACCCATATGTTACTGACGGGAATGAAAACCTTCTCTTACTTGTATGTGATAAGACCTCAATATTCAGTCTGACACAGGGTTTAGCACTGTGTCAATGAGCCCTCATGACATGAATCTGTATCTTTTGTTCTTGCAGTGCTAGAGCCTTTTATTTTCAGAAATGCTAAAAATTTGCATGATATTAAAATGCATATTCCATTGGGCTTTCCATTTAAATTTGTTCTTAACAAACAGGGCTCAGTTTCACCATTGTTCAGTTTTTCTCTTATTTAAGCAAAATTTTAAGCCCTTCAGCTGCTCTGCCGAGCGTTTTCTTTCATTACTTTATGGCAGATGAAAGTTAAGAGGCCCAATTATGAACATTTTATGATGGCACAGAATATTATTAAAGCACTTAAGAGGTTATTAACACCTTTTATGTACCTCATTATTTAAAAGACTGCCATATTTAATCATTTTAGCACCATTAAATTGGCATTAACAACAACCCTATGACTTACACTCACAAAATGTCACAATTTGACAACACTCATGTAATAAAACATCTTGGAGAAACCTGCAAGCTCCAGGTGCTTCTTGAAAACAGGAGTTTTTAGTAGCTTTATAGCTACAGAGAAGCAAACGGGGACCCACAGGCACTGCGGCTTTCTTAGCCCTTTCCCCCACTGAAGCATTTTCTTATGTCCAAATGCAATTGGATGCTCTCGCTCTCCATTTAGGACCTGTTACCCGCCAGTGGACAATACTGAGAATAGCGCCTGACTATACAGGCCCAGAAAAAAAAGACTCGTATGATTGTGTTTAATGCCTGCCAAGGTTTAAGATGGCTGGTCATAGCTGGATGCAGCGAGACAAGCGAAGGGCAACACTTGTTCCATACGCGGCTCTATCCATGAACAGGCGAGCCTGTTGACAATCCATTGCAACACTGTCCTCCATTAGAGTTGATTTTTGCAGCCCTTAAACATTGTGCTTTTGGAAAGCGATGCCACAATTGCATTACTTTTGGCTCCTACGGTGCCTCCCATTGGAGAAGTCAACACGTTTTGCAGCCGTGAAGGAACAGATTCTCTGCTGAGCTCAGCTTTTGCTGGGTGCCAAAGGCAGGGGCTGTCTGAGAGGCATTTACAGGTCCTTCATTCTCTGCCTGGCTCCAGACACAGGTAAGAGCAGCCTTGGGGCTACTCTAAATTGCACCAGCTGGAGACAGCTGACCTCCAGGCGACCAGAGATAGTGAACGCTCATCACTCTCCAGCCACTCTCTCGCTCCACATCCCTCCTTGTCTTTCCCTGCTCCTGATATGCCCCTTGCACTAGCGACTGTGGCGAGGGGAGTAAGAGCTAGCCCTGCCAGCTCTATGTCCACTAGTGACTACTCCATGCCAGGGGGTGTCCACAGTAGGGGATTTTGGGGGTTGGTGGTGCCTGAGTGGATTAAAGAGCAGAGTGGGGCCAAGAATCTAATCCAAACTGTTTAGTCTTCACTCCCCACTGAGGTAGGGAAGCAGTGTTAGCCCCATTTTACAGCTGGAGAAGGTGAGTCACAGAGCAGTTGTTAGGTGACTTTTTCAGAGTGACATAGGAAGTTGGAGGCAAGGCCAAGGTGCGATCGCAGCTGCTCTGAATCCTGCCTATTAACCACAAAACTGTCCTTCCAAATGTCCATGTTCAGGGCAAACACAGTGGGAATTCCTATTTCATATTTCTACAGCACCTTTTACACTGGCCCTTTGGCTTGCTGAGGAATGGGCACATTCTCAGCTGCAATGGAGTATGTTTTAGAACAAATGGAGAGTGAAATAGGACAAATCTTTCAGAGAAATGGGGGCCCATTTTCAACTTCAGATGGAAACTTGAAAAGATCCTCAAAGTCTGACCCCTTTTCCCTGCCATTGCGGTTACACTGCACATCCCTGAGCGTGACTCCAGGATAGCCGTGTACCAGAAGGTGGGCGGAAAGGGAATTCAGGAGCAGCAGCTCACCTTGTCTTGGTATCCAGAATGCTGAATCACTAAGGGACAGACAGACTCTGCCACCGTTGTGCAAACCTCTCCTCGTTCTGGGAGCATCCCCATCCATTTGGGTAGCAATATTTGTGGCGTGCTGCTCAGCACGACTCAAGGTGGCAGAATCTGACTCTAAGGGTAGGTCTATACTTACCCAACAGTTCGACTTCTCGGAGTTCGAACTATCGCGTCTAATCTAGACGTGATAGTTCTAACTCCGAACGCTCTCCCGTCGACTCCGGAACTCCACCACCGCGAACGGCGGTGGCAGAGTTGATGGGGGAGCCGCGGATTTCGATCCCGCGGCGTCTGGACGGGTGAGTAGCTCGAACTAAGGTACTTCGACTTCAGCTATTCGCGTAGCTGAAGTTGCGTACCTTAGTTCGACCCCCCCGCCTTAGTGTAGACCAGGCCTAAGGGCTAGATTGTAACTTTACAATCTGGCCTGAGTAAGGGGCCATACGTAGCTGCGGTGCCCCAGGAGCAGACTAGAGAAAGGGTTGTGACCTAGAGAGTCCCACTTCCTGCCCAACTACTCCTTGCTCAGGACAAGGAGTAAGTCCCTGTGCCCTTTTCTTACATCTCTCTGTGCACTCAGCTAGCCAGTGTGGGGGCCGAGTCAGGGCTCCTCTCAGGCCGCATCTACTTGCTTATATAACACACTGCTCACTGTGTTATGTGTCCCCCTTCGTGCTCAATCCACAGAGGAAGTGAGCCTATTACGGCTACTAGTTTAAAAGGCTAGTTCTTTAGCTCAAGGTGTAGCAGTCTTGTTCTGGAGATTAGCCAGTTCACTCCTCAGTGCAAGCCAAAATAGTAGCTATCACCCTTGCAGTAGGGAATATTGGGTGAGTATCTCCCACAGGAGAAAGCACCTTCTTCCCCTGTGCAGCCAAGTCAGAGCTGTAACAATCTCCCCTTGTGTTTGTAGAATAATGCAATAACATATTCGCACATCCCTGAAGGGTTTCAATGCTGTTGTTTTTCCCGTGTCCCTCATTTCTGGGGCTCTGTCCCTCTTTTTGCCCTGGAAGGTTGAGGCTGAAGTATGATATGTTGGTCGGGAATTATGCTTTTAATATTAGACTCTACCAATTCATTGTGAGCTAGATTGGGGGGGGGGAGGGCAGGAATAAAACACACAGACACAGACAACAACAGCAGAGTGGCTAAGTGGAGCATCATGTTAATCAAGTCAGAAGTATTTTTTTAAAATATCCTGATTATTTCTTACAACCCGGTAAAAGCCAATGTGACCTGGATACCTCAGAGAAGGTCTGATCGAATTAGGAGTGTTCCTATTCCATTTGACTCACAGTTTGGTGCCACAGGAAAAAGATTCAATTTGTGAGGGGATTTTTTTGTAGCAAAATACTTGTTGAATTTTAAGGCTTGCAAACAAAACCCCCACAGTCCCAAAATGAATGCTACTAATGTACTATGGGCTTAGGCATTTTTAAAACACATTCTTGTATCTGCTCTTAAAATGCCTGCTATAAATATGAAGACAGAATCAGGCAAATATAGCCCATTGCTCACCTGCCCTGACTCCGACAGGGTTCCCTTTCTTCAACAGGGTTATCCAGCTCCAGCAGAGAAATAGGAAGTCCAGGATGCTTTAGGTTTAAACCATGAAAGGGAGCCCATTGACTTGTCTTTTCAGACACTATCCTCACATACAAGTGACTGCATCTAAAATAAATCAGATCTGTGTACAAAACATACTGATACCATTGGCTGGAAAGATGCCATCACTGCTATCAAGGGTATTAGTTCAACCATTTGGGGTAAATGTCAGCAATTCCAATGCAAAGAGGTCAAGACATTCTGCGGTTAATTATGCTGTCTGTCCACAACAAAACTCCCAGTGTTTAATGTTAATCACTGGCTCTTGCCTATTTCCAAGGCCCCCGATGGAATATATTAAGGCTTGGATTTGTTTTACTGTTTGTGCTGCATCCATATCCGCAGCAGTTTAATGTTGACAGACCACCGTGTCTCTTATATGTGTGACAGGAGCCCCTCCACTTAGAATCCTACACCTCATGTGACAGGCTGGAACACTGCGTTCCAAATTACTCAGCAGTCTAATGTCAGCAGAATGAGACGGGTCTGACTAGTGAATCCACCATTGGAACAGAAGCTGGATTGAGTTATTATTTGAAAAGGTGGGGGGGTGGAGAGAAGGAAAGAGTTACCACTCATTAAAGTGAGAGATAAATAGCAATGCTTTGGGGACCTCCCTAGGTCTAGCCTAATCCCCACCTTCAACCTTCCTCTGTTTCCCTTCTAGAATCATAGACTATGAGGGTTGGAAGGGACCTCAGGAGGTCATCCAGGGCTGGTGCAAGGAAGTTTCGCACCCTAGGCGAAACTTCCCCCTTGCACCACCCCACAACCCAGCTAACCCCGCACCCCCACGGCAGTTAACCACGCCCTCCCACTTCCCCCGCAGCAGCTAACCCAGCCCCCCACCCGGGAGCCCGCCCCTGCAGCAGCTACCCCCCCCTCTGTAGCTAACCCAGCCCAGGGAGACCCCCCTGCAGCAGCTAACCTCACCTGGGGAGACTCCCCTGCCACCCCCTGCAGAAGCTAACCCCGCCCGGGGAGCCCCCCACCCCCCGCAGCAGCTAACCCCGCCTGGGGAGACCCCCCCACGGCAGCTAACCCCACCTGGGGAGCCCATCCCAGCTCTCCTCAGCTCCGCCTCCTCCACTGAGTACGCCGGCGTCGCTCTAATTCTCCTCCCCTCCCAGGCTTGCAGCGCCGATTGGAGGAGACTTAGAGCAGGGGTTGTGTGCTCACTGGAGGAGGCAGAGTGGAGGTGATCTGGGGCAGGGAGCGGTTTCCCTGTGCGCTCCCCCCCCCCATTACTGCAGGCAGCCCTCCCCGCGCGCCCCCACACCCAGCTCACCTCCACTTCACCTCCTCGCCTGAGCGGGCTTTTAGGCACCCTCAACCACTAGGCGCCCGCCTAGTTTCCCTAAGTGGTTGCACCAGTCCTGCATCTAGTCCAACCCCCTACTCAAAGCAGGACCAATCTCCAGACAGATTTTTGCCCCAGATCCCTAAATGGCCCCCTCAAGGATTGAACTCACAACCCTGCTCAAACCACTGAGCTATCCCTGAGTGACTTAGATGCCTGAGTCCCATTTTCAAAAGTGACGGAGGCATTTAAATCTTATTGGAACTTGGGCTCCTAAATGCCTACGTCACTTTTGAAAATGGGACGCAGGTTTCTAAGTTACCGAGGCACTCTTGAAAAATTTGCCCTCGGTGTTGTTTGGAGGGTGAAGGGGATGGCCCTGGGTGGCTCCATTGTACCGGCCTGAATGTGTTCTCGTGGTCTAGCTGACTACACCAGGAGCAGAGAGGAGGGGGCAGAAGCTAAGTAAGTGGGTTACTGCCTGAATCTTTGGGCCTGGATCCAGAAGCTGCCCACAACCTACTGCATTATGGGCAGCCTCTCTGTACACAGAAGTGTCACTGAAGTCAGTGGTAGTTTTGTATCAGATGTGTTGCAGGACTGGAAAATCATAGGGATGAGGCCATATGGGGAGCAGAGCTGTGAGCGGCTTAGGCCTTGTCTACACAGGAAAGTTTTATACCAGTTATAGCAGTATAGTTATACTCATATAACCTCCTTGTGGACACTCTTATTCCAGTATGAATGGCTTTTTTTTGGTTTAGCTTAAACCCCTTCCCAGGCAACATAACTAAACTAAAGAAAGCCTCTCTTATACCAGAATAAGAGTGTCCACACAGCAGGGAGAGAGGTGATAATGGTGGTATAACTCTATCAATTTTAAATTCACACCTTAGCTTATACCAGTAGAACTTTGCCGTGTTGACATGCTCAGAGTAGTCGTGCCAGGGTTCATCCATCTCTGCTCCAGAGCAGAGTTTTGATTTTCTGCTAGGGAATGTAGCTTTTCGCTTAAAACCCAATGACAGTTCACAGCCCCATAGGAGACAAGTCTCCTGGATTTGCCCCACGTGTGAAATTTCATTCCACTCCATCCCATTTTCAGATGCAAAGGGCAATTTTTATGCTGGTTTTCATAAAAACTAGTAAAAAAAACCAAAAGGGCATTTCTTGCCCATGGACGACACAGCTCTGCTATGGAAGGCAGCTCTAACATAGCCCTCAGCCCAACAAACCCCATTGGTGAGGAATAGTCACCAGTAGAGCTGGTCTGCAGTTTTTTTCTGCAGCAGAACTTTTTGACAAAAATGAAAAAAACAAAACAAAATCTTTAATTTTCCAGGTAAAATTTTGAATTTTTGTTAATCTCAAAACCAAAGGATGTGTGCTGAAAGTGGGAGTCTTGGTACCTCATGGGAGTTGTAGTTTGCTCCTTGAGTCCCCATTTTTCCTTCAGGGGCTAGGATCTCCAGCTAGACTACATATCCCATAAGGCATCACGGTCTTCCCGTCTGATGAGGGGAAGCTGTGGAAGACAGAGCCCTTGTATGTGGTGCAGCCCATCCAGGGTGGAAATTCCAGCCTACTAGCTAGACTAGTAGCTGCTGCCTCTTCATGGGAATCCCAGGTAATGAGCAATCCTGGATCCAGAGCTCCCTCCTGCAATGGGCCTGCCATGTGAGACTATTTGGAGCCAGTGCAGAGCCCTACTTCTGGAGTATGAAATGGGTACTGTGCACCAAAACCAACAGCAGCTCAAGCGTCCCTATTCTGATTTTTTAGAGTTCACCCCTAAACTGCAATGTGTGAGAGGGTATCTCAGAGTGCGTGCCCATTCCTTTCTCCACCTTTCTCTGAGGCTACCAATAAGATGATCATCTGGTACCATTTGTAATAGACCAAAGTAACCAACCCAATCAATCATACACCCAGATGATAAATGGTTATTGTGACTACCAGTCTGGGCTGATGTATGGCTGCAGTCTTGCACGTAATCTGCAGAATCAAGGTGTGTATGTGTGTGAATTGCTGCTCAGTTGTCCTCCCGCCTGAGGCCCATTGACTCTAGCTTTGAGCAGGGAGAAATACATTTCACCCTCCATACACAGAGTTCAGTGGGAAAGTCACATTGCTATTCATCTAGTACTGAATAGCAGATTGAGGACGTGCCTATTTTCCACCACTTGATTCAAGAGATCCTTGCAAAAAACAAAAACAAAAATGTAAAGGCCTTCAGGATCTCAGCTCCTGCATCTGACAAAGTGTTTTACTAATGTCCCAAATGTTCACTGTAGGAGAAAGACGAGGTGACATATAGCAAGTCCCACTTTGGTCAATTCTTACTCAAAGATAGATTATTGTAATCAAAAAGTGAGTTAAGGTTGTTGTTCTGTTTCTAATTATAAGACTTGATTCTAGAACAGGCAATCATACAAGTGAGATTGGCTCACCATCCCACTTTAACTCCACATTGTGTCACATTGGAATGGAAATGGCCTGGTAAAAGCCAGGGAGTTCATATATGATGCTGCCAGATCATTATGAAATATTCACAAGACATTTAATTTAATGTGGTGCTAATTGAATCCTGACAGCATAAGTTACTCTTGCTTGCAGCAATAGTCCATCACATTTGGGCAAGTGACATTCTCCCCCTTTGATACTATCACGGAAAGTACCCTGCACATAGTAGGGGATACAGTATCTCAGGGTCCAATCCTGCTGGCCCCATGCAGGAAGAACTCTCGGAAGCCAATGGGAGTACAGCTTCACAGAGTGAGGCAGGCTGGTCCCGTGTTAGGGGAGTAGCTGAGGAGTTGAGAGATGCAGGTTCAGTTCCCTACTCCCCACAGACTTCCTGAGTGACCTAAAGCAAGTCACTTAGCTTCCCTGGGCCTCAGTTCCCAGCTGTACAAGGGGGCTAATATGATGAGGGTGTTGTGAGGATTAACACATTAAAGATCAAAAGGTGCTCAGACACTAAGGGGGTGGGTGCCAGATAAATAGGGATTGCAAGGTTGGAGTCTACGGGGGTAAGTTTTTCGATATAACTAAGGTGTAAGTTTATACCAGTCTAGCTCTCATGATTTAACCTCCCACCCCACGTGCACACTGGCATAAGAATGCCCTTTCCCAGTTTGGTTCCTATTACTTGGGAAGAAGCCACTCATACTACAGTAAGAGAATCTAGAGGGGGTTCTGTCTGTGTAACGATATTGATACCACTGGCAAAACTTTCTCATGTAGACAAGGTCTTATTCGCTTCTCCGTCTGATTCTTTTCTAAACAAATGAACATAATGTTTAGTGACAGTTCTAAATTTGTTTATTGTTTTGTATGCTCAGTTTTCCCCAGAGGCATTAAACATCCCATCAGGAACTTTATTACTGTCTTAATTGTCCCTGGTTTTACTTATTTCAGAACAAAGTTTGAAACATTACTTTAGAAGCATGATGTCTGGATTCTTCAGAGGGGACGTGTGGTCTAACGAGCTTGGGCCCAGGCCTTGGAGCCAACAACTCTTGAATGCTAATCTTGGCTCTGCCATGGCCCAGCTGTGGTTTTGGATGAGTAGCTTGACTCCTCTGCCTTGGTTTCCCAGCTGCAAAATAATAATGCACACATAGCACACAGAGGGGTGTTAGGGAATAGCTACATGTTACCATTTGAGAAGTGCCATGAAGAAGTAAAGTGCTATGTGAATGCTAAATGCTATTACTGGCGTGCACACAGTGAAGGCATGGATACTGAGAAGTAGGCCAACAAACGGACACACCACTTTGTAGAATTATTTGAAGCATCACTTCAACATTTTCCATTTCCTAACGCATCCAGAGGGAAGTTCACAGCACCTGCGTAGAGCCAGAACAATAGTATAGTGGGGAAAACCCAGCCCTTAACCTGGGCTCAGGATACTTGTGTGGAGTTAGGGCCACTGGATGTGTGTAACTGAGGAACCAGGAGTCCCCTCCACTACCCCCAGCACCGCCTTCCACACCAGCCAGTTTAAGCAAATAGAAGAGCTCACTTCTTATGCACAGGGCATACTGAGATCCTGCTACACCGCTGCTCTGCCCTGTCCCTCCTATGGAAGACAAATGTGGTGCAGAGAGCTTCTGTGGGACTCTCTGTACAGGTGTGGATTTCACCCCATGAGATGGAGACCTGTGTGTTACAAAAGTGACTCAGGACATTTTTAATCTGGAGAGCAAGCTCCTGATCTGCCCTCCTCACCTATCCTTGGTAAAGAAGGGAATTAAAGGAGACTGGCTCACAACACAGGAAGGTGTTAATTAATTAAGCTGACAGTGATTTAAGTGCATTAGTTCATTGAGTAAATGGCCAGCTGACTACAAGTTCTGATGTGAGTGCCAGCTGACTATAAAAATGTATATAGTCCTAACACCACTGGAAATTCTAGAGAGGCGAAGTCACGCCCTGGTCCTTAAGGGCTGGCCTTCACTAGAAAACACTGGCATTTTAGCACTTTACCTCACTCACGCCATGTTAATTATCACTGTGTGGTCCGTGTAGGCAGGGACCATCATGTCTGGCTACGTCTTCATTGCAAAGAAAGGGGCATTTTTACATCAAGAGAGATTACTTGATGTGCAGCCCTAGCATAGACAAGGCACTGTTGTTTTTACCTCAGTGTAATTCATTGAAGTCAGCTCTAGTTGAGGGTTGTAGAATTGACCTTGACTGACTGCATCAATGTAAGAACTACCTGTGCCAAATGACTGGAGGATAGCTAATGTGATGCCAGTTTTTAAAAAGGGCTCCAGAGGTGAGCCCAGCAATTACAGGTCAGTAAGCCTGACTTCAGTACCGGGCAAACTGGTTGAAACTATAGTAAAGAACAAAATTGTCAGACACATAGATCAACATAATTTGTTGGGGAAGAGTCAACATGGTTTTTGTAAAGGGAAATCCTGCCTCACCAATCTACTAGAATTCTTTGAGGAGGTCAACAAGCATATGGATAAAGGGGATCCAGTGGATACAGTGTACCTGGATTTTCAGAAATCCTTTGACAAGGTCTCTCACCAAAGGCTCTTAAGCAAAGTAAGCTGTCATGGGATAAGAAGGGAGGTCCTCTCATGAACTGGTAACTGGTTAAAAGATAGGAAACAAAGGGTAGGAATAAATGGTCAGTTTTCAGAATGGAGAGAGGTAAATAGTGGTGTCCCCCAGGGTCTATACTGGGCCCAGTCCTATTCAACATATTCATAAATGAGCTAGACAAATGGGCAAATAGTGAGGTGGCAAAATTTGCAGATGATACAAAACTACTCAAGATAGTTGAGTCCCAGGCAAACTGCAAAGAACTACAAAAGGATCTCTCAAAACTAGATGACTGGGCAACAAAATGACAGATGAAATTCAATGTTGATAAATGCATAGTTTTGCACATTGGAAAACATAATCCCAACTACACATATAAAATGATGGGGTCTGAATTAGCTGTTACCACTCAAGAAAGAGATCTTGGAGGCATTCTGGATAGTTCTCTGAAAATATCCACTCAATGTTCAGCGGCAGTCAAAAAAGCTAACAGAATGTTGGGCATCATTAAGAAAGAGATAGATAATAAGACAGAAAATATCACATTGCCTCTATATAAATCCATGGTATGCCCACATCTTGAATACTGTGTGCAGATGTGTTCACCCCATCTCAAAAAAGATATATTGGAATTAGAAAAGATTCAATAAAGGACAACAAAAATGATGAGGGGTATGGAACGGCTTCCGTATGAGGAGAGATTAAAAAGACTGGGACTTTTCAGCTTGGAAAAGAGACAACTAAGGGGGGATATGATTGAGGTCTATAAAATCATGACTGGTGTGGAGAAAGTCAATAAGGAAGTGTTATTTATTTCTTCTCATAACATAAGAACTAGGGGTCACCAAATGAAATTAATAGACAGCAGGTTTAAAACAAACAAAAGGAAGTATTTATTCACACAGTCAACCTGTGGAACTCTTTGCCAGAGGATGTTGTGAAGGCCAAGACTATAACAGGATTCAAAAAAGAGCCAGATAAATTCATGGAGGATAGATCCATCAATGGCTATTAGCCAGGATGGGCAGGGATGGTGTCCCTAGCCTCTGTTTGCCAGAAGCTGGGAACGAGTGACAGAGAATCACTTGATGATTACCTGTTCTGTTCATTCCCTCTGGGGCACCTGGCATTGGCCACTGTCAGAAGACAGAATACTGGGCTAGATGGACCTTTGGTCTGACCCAGTATGGCCGTTTTTATGTTCTTATGCTTTGTCTCCACTAGGATTTTGAATCGAGAGGGCTAACTCAAGTTGTCTATCTTGCTGTAAAAACACACTTTTTTTGCAGTGATAATAAAGCCTTAATCATCAGATCAGCTGATTATGGGTGAACCCTGAGGTTTACATTATAGGGTTAACTACAACCAGTTGATGTGATGTTAAATACAGCATATCTCAGTCTACACTTCCTGCAAAGTCATGTTTAACATCCTGTTAGTTCACATGACTCCTCAACTCAAGGTCTTATTTTAACATGGCCTAATCTGAAGACCCAATCTAAAGGGGTGTCAGATACAATGGTGATGGGTGCCAATACAAGAACCCCAGCTAAATAGATCACCTACACTAGCTTTCTCCTCCACAAATTTCCCACTGTTGCTACCACTGAATGCTACTTTCCAAGTGCCATCACCATAAATGGGTTCAAATTGTGACACTGCACCCCATATTCTTCACAGTGATTTTATTATGATATGATTATGACAGTCATGATGTATTTTATGCAAGGTAAGTCATGTGAGATGTCATTGGAAAGGATATGATTTGCTAAATATTGTTATCCTATTGGTATGCATGTATCATTCTTGTATACAAAGTTATGAATATTGACTATGTATCTATTTCACATGTAGCTATTCCTGGGCAATGTCCACTAGGCAAAAGGCTCTGGCTGACTGGGAAGGGCCCATTCAAGTTAATGAGCCATTAGCGAGAACAATGGGACTTAGGAGAAGCGTATGTCTCACCTTGGGAGTCTTTCTGAGGATCCTTGGAGTAATGGCTGCTGTGACACTATAGGGACATGTGACAAGGTCACCTGGTGCTGGACTCCATCTTGGGATGTCAGTATTTTTCCACTGACTGGTGTGGGAACCAAGCTTTGAAACAAAGGGTTCCTGCCATATGCAAAAGCAATATATAAGGCAGGGGAGTGACATCACTGTGATTCTTCACTGACTCTCCCATCCAAGATGACTTGTGGAAACAGCTGAGAAACGAAGACTGAACTGGGGGAAGTGCTGGACCCAGGCGAAAGGGATTTTTAGCCTGTGAATGGAACACCTGGGGATTCCAAGCTGTAGGCAAGTGCAACTTGCCCCTTAAGAATCTGAAGCCTGCTTCTACCTTCACTTAGGGTGAGAATTTGCTATTCATATCCAATCTATGTAGTATACTAAGCTTAGTTTGCATTTTTGTTTATTTGCTAGGTAATCTGCTTTGGTCTGTTTGCTATCTCTTATAATCACTTCAAATCTCTCTTTTGTAGTTAATAAACTTGTTTTTGCTTTATCTAAAACCAGTGTGTGGGAGTCATAACTCGGGGCAGAAAGCTGTTGCATATTTGTCTCCACATTGAGGGAGGGGGCGAATTTCATGAGCTTACGCTGTACCGTTCCCTGTTCAGTGCAAGATGGTATAATTTGGGTATACACTCCAGACGGGGTATGTGCCCGAGTAGCTGGGAAGTACCCTAGCTGGAGTCTTCCCATGCAGGGGCTGGTCAGAACATCTGCATATAACTGCACCTGGGTGTGTCCCTACCTGTACACATGATGGTAAAAGGAAAGGCTTGGAAAGGGCTTGGCGGCTTGTCCCAGCAGTACAGTGTAAAAGGGAGCCCAGGCTGATGGGTCAGGGGAGCTCAGTGGTACCCCAGTTCCAGGTGGCACCCCGGGGGGGAACCTAGCACACAAATGAATTTGCATTTCCTCCTGTCTGCATAACATAGCCTCTTGAGAAAGGGATGCATGACATGCCCCACCCTCCATGGAATCCTGCACCAACTGGCTCCCATAACTACTTCTCCTCAGAGAGAAACTAAATGATGGTCTGGAAATCATCTATCTTGATTCATTTTATTCTGGGCTAGAGCAAAGCCAATAGACAGTGGGAGGACTCCACTAATAAAATATTTTTTCCAAAGCAGAGAATACCAGAAGATAACACAACAGCAAATTACTGCATATTTTAAACCCTTGTAGCTAAACATACAGTTTTGGGGCTACGCCAGGTATCTTGTGGTGCCAGTGAAAATGGGATACAGATGTTCCCTTGTTTGGATGGAGACACTGCAATAATTCATGCCTGCTACAAATTATATGACGCCTCGTGCTCACAAAAGAACACCTCTATCTTTTTGTCAGTAATGAGAAAATATATTCTAGCTGCCTATCTTAAGGAATACAATGCCTGTAAGGATTTGGAATCTGGAAAGTTGGTTCTTTCTTTTCCATAATGCTGTAGAAAGCACTGACTTCTAAAAGTATTAGTACCACGGTACAAAACAAATGGTGTGTTAAAGCCATCACTCAGAAATGCAAGTCAATTAGTGGCAGGGATAGGTGTAAATCAAGTTAAAATGTATGAGTAAAAAGATATGTCATGGCTCAAACCTACAGGACTGTGAGAGAATTTGCCATGAAAAAGCAATCTGCAGTGTCAGTGGGGCCACTACAGACTTCTTCTGTCTATAGCCATGCTGGTCAAGGATGTGAAGAGGTGAGATCCCTGACGGACACAGCTGTGCAGGCAAAAGCCAGGGCTGCCCAGAGGCGGGGGGCAAGTGGGGCAATTTGTCCCAGGCCCCAGAGGGGGCCCCATGAGAATATAGTATTCTATAGTATTGCAACTTTTTTTTATGGAAGGGGCCCCCAAAATTGCCTTGCCCCAGGCCCCCAGAATCCTTTGGGCAGCCCTGGCAAAAGCTTCTGGGGTAGGTGTAGCTATACCAACAAACGTGCACTTTTTGTGCATAGCTCATTTAGCTCAGGGGGAATGAAATAAGCTGTACTGGCAAACATGCAGCTTTGCTGGTCTAAGCTTTGTCCACACTAGGAGTGTTAGTATACCAGTATGGCTATACCGGCAAAGTATACCTGGAGTAGACCTGGCCTGAGACTAAGGCTCCTAAGTGCCTCAATCCCTTATACCAATTTGAATTTTTTACCTCTGGTCTTGCAACCATTCCTTTTGCAATGTACACACCATTATAGCCCCATTGGAGTCAGTGGGATTACTCAAGGCAGTAAAAGGCTCAAGAATCTGCCCCATCCAACTGAGGGGGAAATGTGAAACCTGTCAGGCATATGCTGAAAGGGGGTAAATTTCCCAGAGGGCTGAGGTCTGCCCTCCCTTTGCAGATGGAGAATGCACTTGCAAAACTGTCATCTGCAAATGGTATTCTGAGAGCAAGTCTGAGTACTTACACCTCTGACTTGCACTTTCCATCAGATTTCTGCCAGCAGAAATGCAACTGGATTTGCATCGACAATTCAATGGCAGGTCCAAGAATGCAGGGATAAGTCCGGCAAGGGCAAACGGCATCCCTAAAAGACAAGCCACCTCTTTGGAAATCTGGCCCCACGTCACTTAGCTTTCACTCTGGCTATAATTTTTTTCCTGTTTTTCTTGCAACATCTATATTTAAATAAAGGATTTTTAGCCTCTCAGTCCATCATCTCCTGGTGAAACCTTCACTGGAGCCAGAGTTAGTGCTGTGTGTTATCACCAATTTCATGGGACTTTGTGTGAAATTTTGTAATGTTTCCACTATTTTGTCCCCACCCTTTACATTTGACCTTTATTTGCAATTTTGACAACATGGCTTTGAACTTGCTGAGATTAGGGCAACTTGTAATGTATCAACATCAAAATTGTTACACTATGGCAAATCTCTAATTTACCCCAGTAATCAGTAGGATAAGTCACACTAATTGAGTCTCCATCATGCACCAGTGCATCACATCCACGCTAGTGAAAAAACAGAGACAGAGCCTATTTTTGTTCTGCAAGAATTCTCAAAACATGAATTTCCATGTGTTTCCAATGTGGAAAGTAGAGTTACTTTAATTTGCAAATGAGACTGTATATGCTCAAAAAATTGCCAATTTCCAATAAAAATAGTGCCTATTTTTTGCTCTGAAAATATAGACCCTTTTGAAAATTGTCCCATCAGATTTGGAATAGGATGGAGGTATGTGTGTGGGGGGGGAGGGGTGCCATGAATTTCAATTCATTTTTCATTTCTCTAGGAGTATGTCACACACCTTTAGTCACAATGCTGCATTTTCTATTGTCACATTAATTTTCACAGCAACAGACTGATATAAACACTGTGACTGCAGTGCAGAATCAAGCAAGAGAAACTGGATTGATTTGGAGGCATAAATATCTTCAATGATACTGAGGGGAATACAGAAAACAACCAGCCAAGAAATTGCTTTTTGTATAAATGTTATCTTTTTACAAGTGTGCTCCAGTGTGAACGTCCAGGAGCAACAGGGAAACCAGTGACCTCTTAATCCATTTATCAAGCTGATTGTTGCTCCTGTTCCAGTGAGGCAATACCACAATGAATACAGGAGGAAGAAACTCAGTCTGCATTCAGAAAGTTTTATGAAATACAGGGGCCCAATCATGCACGATCTGCACAAAGGGAACTCCTACGGATTTCAGTGCGAGTTCTGTGCATGTAAGAATTACAATACCAGGCTCAAAAAAAATGATGTATTTATGACAAAAGATCAGCACGCACCCATTGAACCAGATCCTCCAGTGCTACAAAGCCACATGAAGATTCCTTTTGTGAAGGGGAATCCTTCAGTGGCATAGAGCCAACAGAATAGCTCCTACACCTGTTCCCTTCCAGTTCCGGTGCAGTGAGCTTGTCCTGGAAAAAAGTGGGTACGGCCAGACATCCCTGTATCCTAGAGATCCTTGGTGGGTCATCCATGCTTTTGTCACCTCCAGATTGGATTATTATAGTGTGTTGCTACATGGCTGCCATAACTCAAGACCATCTGGAACCTTCAGCTAGTGCAGAATGAGGTGGCTCTCTTGCGAAGCAACGTGTTTCCCAGTCTCCCTACTAGCAGCGTTTCCTGCAGGGAGCACATTACACCGGAGCTCTATGATCTGCACTGTCAACCCAATGATATCTGAATGAAATTGAAACTGTTATCTTTATCTCATAAAACATTATATGATTAAGGCCCCGCCTGTTTCAGTGACCACCTCTCCACTTGGCTCAGGAACTGAATTCCTTCTTTGGCCCACCAGTGCCCAGGTTTCTGGATTTTTCAATGCATGCTGCAAAGCTCATCTCTGCGACCAGTTGTTTTCAGAGGAAGGACTGAGAGTGGCACTGGTTCATGGAGATGATGTTTTGTAATACATTTGGTTAGAGATAGTTGAAATGCGTAAATAATGGAAGTGGGAAGTGTTCCATGAACCAAGTGCTGGGTAATAACATGAGAGGACACCCTGTTTCTAAAACTTAACTGGCTATTAATAGAACGGTTTGCAGAGATGTTGCAATTGCGGCTAGCACTTCAACCATGTGCAAAGAGTCCTGGTGCCTCCTCCAAACTCTTCCTTCCTGCAACCTGTGCTTCTCCCAACAAGTTCCATGCAGATTGCTCCATGAGGGACTATCACACCGTCTGAACAGATTTTGCTAATAAAGGTGAGTTGTGTATCCATATGTATGCTACATTTCTCACATTTTTCCCACTCATTGCTGGAACTGCATAGTGTTTTGTAAAACTTGTTCTTCTGAGGCTGAGCCTGCAGTTCCCAGTTGATAAGGCCAAGCTTCTGACAACAAATGCCCTGAGTGGAAAATCACTTATACAAATTTATTTATACTATATGAATGGCTTGCAGTAGCCAGAGCTTTTAAAACAAGAACAGATAATGGCATCTTCATAATGGTGTGTACATTGCCTGACACTGGACTGGACTGGATATGAAAAATCACTCATAGCCAGACCTGCAAACACAAATCCACAATTTTTGAAGAGTAGGATTCAACTGAAGTTCTTAAGCCCTATTTTATTTTATAAAGATCCACTAAAATTTTCAGTTTGAGCACATTATTTTTTTAACAAAAGAGCACGATACAGCCCAATATATCAGTCTGAAGCAAAGTGATTTGTGTCATGAATACTAATATGCATTTGACGGCATCACATAAATTCAACACATTTTGAGGAACATTAGCAAGAGTTGTAGCTACCGTACTTAAGAATTTTTTTTTTCAGTTACAGACAAAAGGAATCTAGCAAGAGTCTATAATTGTATTCTAAACAAATATGGCTCTGGTAATGGTAAAGCTTATGTGTGCCATGCTACACCTGTGACTAGTGCACATTATTGATTTTGTCTACATTAATCACCCTAAAGCTATAGGAAACACAAGCTGACACTATATAGATCTGATTTCCACATTAATTTGTTGTTCATTAGAAAGATTTTCTCTTTCTTATTTGCCGCACCCCTGGTGCTGCACGTTCATTAGGGGAATGGAATGTATTCCAAATATTTCCTAGCACGGGCAGGGCAGATGGCTAAAAGTAATGTTGCAAATTCCTTTGGAAAAGAAAATAAAACAAAACACCAAAACCAGAGACATCAGTTCTCCTAATGCTGATGTGTTTCACATTTTTATGTCCCTCTGGATATAAGACATTTTATGTCAGGGTTATGTGAAGGGCTGTATATTGATGGGTGTGTATCACATTTAGGGTGACCATATAAGACTAGGCCCCAAATATCAGGCTATAAAATCAGGACATTTGGTCACCCTAATCACATTACAAATGTGATGCTTGTGTGGCTACTTTTTTTTCCCCCGCCAAACACTGGGGTAGAGCGTCAGGTGAAGTTATGCACCAGCCAGAGTCATCCCCAGGCTGAATTCTGTCTGTCCCAGTTGGAAATTCTCCAGGGAGCAACCAGCCTACCTGCTGCACTACCATAAAAGAGACATTAGGTGGTGGGGAATGCAGGAGCCATGGCCCCAAATCCTTTCAGGCACCAAATGCCCCCTAAGGTCCTGGGTGGTAGCAGAGACTATGCTTCCCATTGGTGTTCTAGCCAGCTTTACACAGAGCAAGAGAGGGAGTACAAGTTCCTTATGTCCTCCTCCCCCACTGTGTAGGTACTGGCCCTATGGAAGAAGAGGTATCCTGCACAGGTCTAAATGTTCAGATAATGGCAGAGTAAGTAGCCACGAGTGTGTTTCCTTCTTGACTCCTCTGTAGAATCAAGAAAGTGAAATGGAATGGAAAATTCAGCTCTTAGATCCACTTGAAGGATCTCAGCATTGACTCTCTGCTCTCCCTTCATGCTCACTTCTCCTGTTGTCACAGAGAGCAGACGGGAGAGCAGAATATCAGAGTCAAGATCTATCAGGCAGATCTGCAAGCCCTAAACGTGGGTAACAAAACAAAACAAGTTTCAGAGGGGGACTCCTCATTGTTTTTGCTAATACAGACTAACACAGCTACCCCTCTGAAGTCACTACAAAAAATAATTTCCCCTCTGTTGATACTCACCCCTTCTTGTCAGCTGTTGGAAATGGGCCACATCCACCCTAACTGAATTAGCCTCATTAGCACTGACCCCCCACTCGATAAAGCAACTCCCATCTTTTCATGTGCTGTGTATTTATACCTGCCTACTGTATTTTCCACTCACTGCATCTGATGAAGTGGGTTATAGCCCACGAAAGCTTAAGCCCAAATAAATCTGTTAGTCTCTAAGGTGCCACAAGGACTCCTTGTTGTCTTCCCAAAGGCATCCACTGCTCATGCTTGGAATGGTCTCTATCTTTCCACGAGCCCCTTGACCTTCAGGTCTTTCCTCAAACCAACACTCTTGCAATGAAGCCTTGTAAAAAGGACCCACTGCTGGATTCTTATATCAATTCTGCTCACACTAGCACAACATGTCAGACACAAAGAGTCTGAACTGAGTGTCTGCGTCTGTACTCTAAGCTCCTTCGCAGCCACCGTGGCTTCATATTTGTTTTCAAAATGCTTAAGCACAGCAGTGATGATGAGTCATAAATAAAAAAGAGAGTAGGGTTGCCAACCCTCCAGGATTGTCCTGGAGTCTCTGGGAATTAGAGATCAATCTTTAATTACAGATTATGTCATGTGATGAAGCCTCCAGGAATACGTCCAACCACAACTGGCAAACCTAAAAGAGACAGGGGCTCAGATAGAACCCTAGATCTGAACTGAGGAAAGTTCCTCCTTGGCATCTCTTAGCCACTGCTGAAAACAATTCTCTCATGGGTGTGGACAGAGTCAGTCAAGATCAACAAGTACTGCAGCGCAACATGCTAGAAACCTGGCAGAAGAAAGAAATGTGTTTGACCCCATCTACACCAGTGCGTCACCCAGTTCCAGCACACAGGGAAGGGCTTGGAAAAAGCTGTTTTTGACACCTGTTGCAAAACCCAGGAGGATTTCTAGTGCAGACACACCCTTGGGGTTTAATTTTCAAAAGGGATGAAGCCCAGCTTTTCTTTCTGCAGGCATAGTTTGCAGTGTTCAAATATGTGAGTGCAAACTGTGGGACTTGTGCCTCTAGCTATACACAATCAAGTGTTAGAACACAACTTTGATCCAGCAATTCAATGGTGGGCTCAGATTTTGTAGGCACAAATTGCTCTTCAATTCAGAAAAACATTTAAGCATGTACTCAGCTTTAAGTCCCTGCTTAAGTCTCATTGACTTAATTTCATGGGGCCTGATCTTTCTTTATATTGTCTTCAATTTTTTGTAAAGTAACATGTATGTTGCCTTCAGTAGGACTTAAGTCCATGCTAAAATGCTTTGATGAATTGGGGGCCCCAAAGAAGACGTGAATCCTTTGAAAATTTGACCCTCACTATCCACTGTTAGGCTACTTAATGGACCAAAGCATGAGATCAACCTTGTAATAGATTAGTACTTATGTGGGACCATCGTGTTCCTCATTGGAGAGCTGACTTTCGCTGTTCTATGGCTGAGAATAGCTAACACTAATCCTTGTTAATACCCCCTAGAACTGTCTAGCAAACAGTGTTTCAGCTGAGGTTTAGAACCCTGTCTAAGCCATACACAGACACATATTTTTCAGTGCCGAGTTTTAAACTACTTACCATCAGCTGGCCAAGAGTCTTCAGAGATGAACAGTGGGGATAATTCCATTATCAAGATTTCTTTTTAATTTGTTTTTACTGAAATGTTGAAAATGTATTTTATTCACAATTATAATGGATTGGAATGAAGTTTACTCAGGGTAATTTACAGCACAGCCTACATATGTATAAAATATTATCACAGTCATATTTTAATTAAAATCTGTTAAGATGATACCCTCCCCCCAAAAAAACCTGAACCAAGATTAAGTTTCTAATTGTTTTAACAGTGAGATTCAGTTCAGTGAACACAGGGCATATTAGTTTCCTTGGAAACACTAGCAATGTATTAGCTGCATAAAATCTACAATAAAAGATTTGGAAAGTAAAGCCTCTAGGTCTTAACTGATATTATAACTCTTTTCATTTTAAAAACCAGATTGATGTGTGGCCCCTGGGAAGGAGTCATTTTGGTGTGTTCTGTTAAGCCTTAAAATTAATCAGTTAACAAATGACCAAAATCATTAAGAAAAGAATCTAAAATGGAAAACAAAAGCCCTCTGCCAACCCAATATTCCTGATTCATAAGGTTTATTTCACTGGTGCAAGCACGGCAGAGCTCAGGCAAAACTCCCAATGACTCCAGCAAGAGCTATAGAAATCTGGCTCTTTGTGTTTTAACATATATTTTATTACTATTATTTATTATTTAACACACATGGTACTATACGCCAGAACCTCAGCTGGTGTAACTTGGTGTCGCTTCATTTACACCAACTGATGACATGGCTCCATAAATTAGTCATAGGCATATAACACCATATGTTTTCATGACATAAGTTTTGGGAGATGTAGTCCAGCCACAGAATTTGGCGCAATGAGGAGAATAGTGGCATGAGGTGCCTGAACTACAACTCCCATGAGGCAATGTGGCAGCTCAAATGGACACACATCAGTATCAACGTGAACCAAAATGAAATATTTTGTTTCAATTCTCCTGATGGAAAATCAGAACATTTCCGGAAAAATCAAAATTTTCTGTGGGAAAAGTTCTATTTTATGGAAACAGCCTTTTCTATCGAAAAAACATTTTGACAGAATTCCTGATCAGCACAGCACAACACCACTTATGCTGAAACAATCTACAATATTTTAATATGTGTGATTCACTCTGAGCAGAAAATGTGAGGCTATATAGTAACGAAGGACCAAAATATTGCAGAATCGTGTTTTTAAATTAAGCAAAAAACACTGTAGATAAATTAACAAATGTATGATTTTAAATATCAGAGCACAAAGTAGATGGCTGGGTTTTAACATGTAAGACTAATAACTCAGTTAAAATCATTTTAGCAGCTGCTGAGTAAATACATTTACAGAGAACATCTATATGGATGAGTTTGTATTTTGGGATTCCCACTCCCAATCCCCCGCTCCCTTTTTTCCCTTTCCCTTTTGTGTTGAAGCTTCCAAGTTAACAGGTTTATTAGGTAATGATGACGATGTCAAATGTGCAGCTATGCAATCAACAAAGCCTCTAGACTGTAACATATACATATAAATTGAGCAAATTGAGTGCAAGTTCAGCAGCTCATCCGCAAACAATAGGCCTTTCTAAAGCAATAGGTCTATTCAACTACGTGCTTGGCTGATTGCCACCAAAAGCTGTGACCAGTCATGCACAGTCCAGGAGTCTGAAACACTCACAGACAGACACACACACACACAATCCCCAAGAAGACTTTTCTTTTCCTTGTGCTCTTTAGTGATTTCTATCTGCTGCAACCAGATCACTTCCATTGCACTTTTCCCTAGTGAGCAGTAACCAGACCAGCTCTTCTATAGAAAGAGATTCCTAATGCATGCAGTTAAAAGCATCAGGAAGGTGGAATTGAGGAGGGTATGAAATAATAGGAGACTAAAGAAAAACAGGGTTCGGGGTATAATTTTGTTCCAGTTGAAGCCTCTAAGGCAGTGGTTATCAAACGTTTGTACTGGTGACCCCTTTCACATAGCTAGCCTCCGAGTGTGACCCCCTTTATAAATTAAAAACACTTTTAAAATATATTTAACACCATTATAAATGCTGGATGCAAAGCTGGGGTTGAGGTGGAGGCTGACAGCTTGCGACCCCCCATGTAATAACCTTGTGACCCCCTGAGAGGAACCTTGCCATTGACTTTTTGGGAGCAGAATCAGGCCCCGCGTGACAAATGTGAAAAGGGATCTTTTGAATTTATTGGAGGGGTTAGTACACACCTTCTGCACCCAGTTACACAGAGGTGCCAAGACTGAGTTGTGTTTAAACTAGTGGCATACACAAGGATCTGTTACCAAAAGCTTTTCCCATTTAATAAGATGGTAAATAACAATGCAGTGGTCACTAAGAGCTGCTGTTATTTGGTAATCTCTGTAAAGTGCTAAGTATGTGTGAAGTGTCAATAATCAGTGCCGAGAATGTCTGAAACTTCTGGTTTTTTAAAAATAAGGGCCATATCCTCTGCAGGTGTAAATCAGTTCAGCACCACTGAAGACAATAGATTTGCCAATTTGCCCATGTGAGGAGACGTCACGTATAAACAGTGCTGTATTTGATTTAAAGTTTTGTGTTTTATGACTCACAACATATCCTTCAAAATGAGCATAGTTACAACTAGAAATAAGCACTGCCCTTGATGGGAAGCACTTGCGAGATTGGGGTCCCTTGTGGCATAGTAAAATATAAGCCTGGATGTGCTTCTGTATCAGGCTGTTTGCTTGTGTGTAGATTTCTTGGGGAAGCTGATGTGTGCACACACAGAGATGTATGAGTAACTTGACACAGGTGAATAGTGCTATTAAAGCAGCTCTATTCACATCTGTAAAGTTACTCCCTGGCATAAGTCTTGCAGGATCAGAGCCTATATGGTGACATACTTGTGGTATTATGTCCTATTATTATTTATTGATAATATTAAAATGATACCATATAATTAAACGTTATGGGCTTTGTTCTAGCAGGTTCTGATCACTCATGACTCAGGATCAGACCCTACTAGAATCACACACAGAAATCCGACATATTACAAACCCTTTGTCTAGGCTTTAATTGAGATGAATTTATCTGGAAAATAGCATTTTTCCTTTCTTTGTGAGTACAGCATGTTTACTTCTCCCTTCCCTATTGGAACATGGATAGGTGTATTTTAAATATTCTGAAGCTACCAAATAACAGGAAGAATTAATTTCTTTAAAAAAAAAAACCAAGAAGACCGATCTGTTTAAATTGAACTTCATCCGTGGCAAGAAGCAGTGATGGCTTTTAGGAACGTGTTTCCATTGCTTCGTAGACAGAGACACTGGTGCAGCTTTTGCAGGGAGGCAGAACAAGTGGGGGGGGGGGCTGTCTCTTTAATGCGTCTAGTTCAGGGAGAAGAAGCTGTTTATTCCTTTGTGATAGCAGTGGGTCAAACTGAGGTTAGCAGCCCCTTTTTACAACAGCCTCTGATTGGAAAGGTAATGAATTGTGTCTGTGTGCGCAGACACCCCCTCCCCCTTACTTCCAACACGTGGATTTAAAACCCCACATGGACAGATGGGTCCTTCCTTCTCTGTGCTGATTAGCTCCCTTGCAACCAGTGGAAACTTCCACTTGTAGGAACTCAACTTTTGATTGGCTGAGTGGTGGTGTCATTTACATGTAGAGACAGAGAAACTCCTGTCTGTGAGTGACATCAAACCAAGTCTGAAACCCACCTCTTGGGGGTCTGGAGAGGTTTAAAGCAGCAGAGCGCTCTGATCAGAGCTTCTCCTCTAAGCTGCAGTAGATAGTCATGACTGTACACGGTTATAGTTTTAAATATTTTGTATATTTCCATAGATAGAGAAAAACTGCATATTCCTGGCCACAAGTTCAAGCTGTTTTATCAAGGATAGAGTGAAAAGATTATGTATATTGAAATAGATGGAGAACACACAATACATATTCAAAACCATCAAATCTCACTTATTTTCAATGGTAGCATTAACTCCCTTCGGAGGGACATTTTTGGAGAGTCTTGAAATATTTGATTATCCTCTAGCAACTGAAATACAAATAAACTGCATTTGCTCTAATTTATTTATTTTTTGCCTGTGGGTGCAAAGCAAGGACTTGCCATTTAAAAGAGAGGGCAAGCATCAAACTTGGGTCTGGGCTCTACACAAAACGTGTACCCTGTAATTCTCCGTATTTGAGAGAAGGGATGCACGCACATACCTATCTGTCTCCCTGCAAACCACAGAGCATTTGTGAGTGGCAGTAACTGAGGTAGCTAAAACAGTGTTTGCCCCCGCTAGGGTATGTCTTCATTGCAGTTAACTCATGTGATCCGCAACCAGGTCTGAGCATACCATGTAGCTTGTCCACAGGTGTGAGCAGCCACCCCATTGCAAAGCCCTGCCTCAATTACTGTGTCCTCAGTGGCGTGGCTCCCTTGTGTGTGTCGCTAGGACTTCTGGGGGCATATCCCATGGTTCTTTGTGCTGTAGTAAGCTCTTTGAGTCTTTCACAGTGAATTGTAGAAGTTGTCTGTCCTCCTGGGCACACGGAGGGAATTGTGGGAAGGCACTGCAGAACTGTCAGCACTGGATGATTTATCTTTTATCCTCACTGCAAAAATGTGTGGCTTATCAGCCCAGTGAAAGAGGCACCTGGGCTCCAACCCAGGGGCGGGCAAACTTTTTGGCCTGAGGGCTGCATTGGGTTTCCAAAATTGTATGGAGGGCTGGTTAGTGGAGGCTGTGCCTCCCCAAACAGCCAGGTGTGGCCCGGCCCTGGCCCCTATCTGACCCCTCCTGCTTCTCGCCCCCTGACAGCCCGCTGCCCCATCCAACCCCCCCATTCCCTGTCCCGACTGCCCCCCGCCACCCCATCCAACCCCTCCTCTCATTCCTGACTGCCCCCCCAGACCCCTGCCCCCATTCAACCGCCCTGACCCCTATCCACACCCCCGCCCCCTGACCACCACCCCGAACTCCCCTGCCCTCTATCCAACCCACCCTGCTCCCTGCCCCCTTAGTGTGCTGCCTGGAGCACCAGCGGCTGGCGGCGCTACAGGCACGCCGCCCAGAGCACCAGGAGAGGCTGCTGCGACGCCACCGCACAGCACAGAGCACCGGGTCAGGCCAGCGCTCTGCAGCCCCACCGCCCAGAACATTGTGCCAGCAGCACAGTGATCTGGGGCTGCGGGGGCGGGGCCCGGGGCTAGCCTCCCAGGGCAGGAAGGTCCCACAGGCCGGATGTGGTTTGCCCACCTCTGCTCTAACCCATACCCCCAGCTACCTCAGGTTGAAACCACAACTGAATTTGGGTCAGAGGGTTTTTTGTATGGACAGGACGATGGTTCGGGACAACAGCTGGATTAGAGCCTGGCTAACTCTGCAGTGAAGATCTACCCCCAGAGTAGAGGTGTTGCAGCAGTGGAGATTTGGACTGACTCCATGCAACTTACCTTAATATAGAAGCCCTTTCTTAACGTTTGGATTGGGGTTTCCTTTGAGATCAAAGAAAGAATAAGGTCTCCCTGAGAGAGACGAGAGTGTGCCTTTCATTTTGTAAGAGCCTCCATTTAAAATCCACTCATAGCTTCGTCCCTCACCAGGCAGACAGCTATAGACTTCTTGAGGCAAATCCTCAGCTGGTGAAAACTGTCAGAGCTCCAAAATGGATTTCTGTAGAGCACTGATAATTCACCCCAGTGGAGAATCTGCTCTTTTACATCTAAAAGTGCAGAACAGAGGCAACAGAAGGAGATTTACCTGCACCCCAATAAGGTAGTTCTGCTACACAAAAATATACTTCTGAACATGTCTAGTCAGCAAGAAGAACAGTACAATCTGGATTTCTGAACTGCTTCACCAGAAGAGCTAGAAGACTTAACTTTGATATGCTGGCTGCAATTTCAGAATTTCAAAGTGTCACCTTTGTTTGCCTTCCAAAGTACCATTTCTCTGCCCAAAGAGATTGTCTTTCCACCAAGAAAAATCAGCCGGAGTTTATGCTTCTGTATTTTAAAGCGTTTTCTCTAGTGCTGTTTTATTTTACATACTGTCATTGCTATTCTTGCTTTTCAGAGCAAGAAAGTAAAATGTTTTCAACTTGGAAATCATGAATGCTAAGGAGGTTTATTTTTTGTTAGTGGTATGCCACATTTCTTACCGGTGCTTCCAGCGAAATATGAGTTAAGTTGGAGTCTTTCCATTGATTTCAGTGGGAGTTGTATTGGGACCAAAATCAGATGGAACCGACTGAAGTAACATTCTAAGGGGGTTTCAGTACAATTTGTCATTACAAACAAAGACAAGTGGACTTTCTAGCCCTCCTGGTTGTGAAGAAAACTTCCCATATGTGACCCAGGCAAATACTGTAAGTTTCCAGAGACAGAGAATAAAGCATTAGCTACAAGGCAGCTGTGAACTGTCTTCTTTCATCTAAATTGAGGGTTTACACTGGACCCTAATGATGACTATTTTCCAACTGATTTTTCTTTTTTTTTCTTTAAATCCCACCATACACGGGGTTGGAATTAAGTCACCAGGAATGATGGAACATGAACCACCAGGTGAGAGATGGAGCAGTAGCCACCAGGGGCGGGAGGGAAGGGGGAACATGGCTGAGGGGGAGTCACCCGATAAAGGGAAAGAAATGGAGGTGCATCCACCCAAAGGAGAGGAAAGGAGGACGATTCAACAGCCACCAGGGATGAGTTATGCTGATGAGTACAGTATAAATGCCGGGGTGGGTGGACATGTAGATTAGGTAGAGAACCACTGGAAGAGTTGAGTGGGACATGAAGATTGTTCCCCTACTCTGCTCATAGGAATGTGGTGTAGGGTGAATAACTCTTGTCAACTATTCTGAGATTCTCAGAAGAAAGGTGCTTTACAAGTGCAAAACTCAGTTGAAACTGACATGCACCTGTGTCTCTGCTCAGCACTGTTCTGCTTTACCATGCCATGGAACTTGCTATAACTGGCATGGAGCAGATTGGAATCCCTAGCACCAAACAGTTTCAAAACAAAAAGGAAAGAAAAGAAATGTGGATTAAGAGGTTAGTCACCAGAAAGTGAAAACCATGTCTGGAATTGTTAGAAATAAGGCTTGCTTGAAAATAAATATAGAATTATTCACCATGGTAACTATTGCCCTATTGCGTTAGTGAATATCGATTTAACATTTATCCTGAGACTAATGCTGTGAAATATTTGGTCTTTTTAATGGACACCTATTTATTTAACAAATCTTTGGGGAGCTGTTGAGTTTTTGTGTTTTTTCTTTTCTTTTTTTTTTTTCCAAACTGCCTTGACCTATTTTCTGAAGAAAATGAATTGACTCCTAGGTTTAATTATTTCTATTATGGGTCGTTTTTTCATGGTATTTTATATGAACTTATACTTAGTATAATAATTACATTGGGTAGCTCAAATGCTTAACAGATTTTGTTAAAATCTGAAGTGTTTGTAGTAAGGCCTAAAAGCAAAGATTTAAACATGTAACTGTATACGTGCAGAAGGAACTTCTGTTTTTTAAATGGAGTAAAATTATATTATAATCAAAACACAGCGAGAACAGAAGATGAATTTATGCATCTCAGTTCATCCAAGGGTCTCAAAACACTGCGAACACTCATGAAACTTCACAAAACCCTGGGAGGTAAAATTAACCCCATTTCATAGATGGGAAAACCTAGGCACAGAGAGGTTAAGTGACATGCCTAGGTTCACACTAGGTTTGTGGTAGAACCAGGAGAACCTAGAGTTCCTGAGTGCAAGACTATGCTCTAACCACCACATTACTGGGGGATTAGTAAAATTAGTACAAAGTTCGGAATAAATCAGTAAAGGTCATCTAATGTTCTTTAATTTTTACAAGCCCCATCTAGAATTACTTTAATTATTCATTCTTACATCACATCGGAAAAATGTTGGTTGTTCCTAAGGCCACACATAGCTCTTCTGATTAAATTCGGTAGTAAATGTTGCATTTTTAAACCAGCATCAACTTGCAAACAGTGATCTATCTATTTATTTAATTATTTATCTTGGATGAAAGGTTAAGAAAATGTGTGAACTTGCAGAAGCCTAAATCTGAAACTGGAGCTTATATCTGCCAAAGCTGTACAAAACTTGTAAAATCTCCCCTTAAAACAAGAAAGATGATTCACAGGAACTCTTGCCCCCACCTTTTCCCAGCCACAAAGAAAGATGTCCTTTCATCTCCTGTGCCTGCTCTTTCTTACTCACCTACAGCCTGCTCCTGCTTCCAATTAAGTCAATTGCAAAACTCCCATTTAGCTAAGTCTGGGCCTGATCCTGCTCACCCCAAACTCCATTGACTCCAATTGATAACTACCTAATCCTAGCCTCAAGAGGAAGTTTGGCTGTGCAAAGAGTGCAGAGGCCTAAATGAGAAAGTCTATATCCTGAAATGCAGTAATTATTTATCAAACATGATGCAGAATGTCACTTATTCTTGTACAGGAACATGGATGCATATTAGAAGACAGAACACAGAGGGTTGAATGGTTAATTGCAAGATTAGTCTGAGAACGTCAATAGTTTCCCATGAAATGTGAGTAAGGTTGTATTGTTAACATTGACTTATTTATGACTATACTACACACTGTAAGTGTGAAGGCATATGTTAGTTGCAAGTACAGTAGTATGATCTAGGCTTAGCTCACATAACTACAGAGCTTTTTGGGCAAGCAAGCAAGGTCCATTGAAATAGGGTCTTTGCTATTCAGTTTCCATCAAAAGCTTTTTTGGAAGAAAAGATCCAGTTATCCAAGCCTCAATGAAATATGTCAAGTCATTTAAGGCTGCAGAGGCAAAACAGAGCATTCCTCTTTAATGTTTCAATTCAGCAAAGCATTTAAGCATGTGCTTAACTTTAAGCACATGTTTACTACTTTGCTGAATAGGCTTCGACTGCTGGATCGAGGCCCTAGTTAGTTTAGTTGAGCATCAAGTTAAACTGGCTTTTCTTAGATATGAAACCAACATTTAAATTCTCTATTTGCATTTCCATGTCAGTAACAAAACCAATTTTTTGTGTTTTCATAGTGCTTAACAAAGGGGATCTTGGCACACTTTGCAGCCATTAATGAATTGAACCCATAAGGGAGATAGGGATTACAGACAGGGAAACTGAGGCACACCTTAACGAGCTGGAAGAAGACAGTGCTTTGGCTAAAGCACAGAGTTGGGAACCAGAGGATTACTGTTTTTTTTCCCAGTGCTACCACAGACTTCTCATGTAACCCTGAGCAATTGATTTAGGCTAAAACTTTCAAATTGGGGTACTCACATTTAAACACTTCAATCCATGTTTAGACACCTAAAAATTGTTGTGATTTTCAGAGTTGAACTCTCCCAGCTCCCATTGACGTTGGGGTGCTCAATGCCTCTGAAAAAGCAGACCACAATTTTAGGTACCTACAAACATGCCTAATTGAGGGAGCCACCCAGGGTTGAAAAGCATAGCCTGACTACAGGATATGTGCTCCACAGCCAAAAAAATAACTCTGACCTACTGACTCCCAGTCTGTGCCTTAACCACAGACACTACCTCCTCCTAGTTCCTTAACTCAAAGCTGTATTCTGTGCACTCAAATATGCCTTTTACTATGGAAAGAAAAGTCTGTTGAATTGGCAGAGTGACCTAATAGATTTTCTTTGCCATCTGTAGTTCTACAAAAATTCGTATCCTTTTAGCACTACACTTTTAGGAACCAAAATCTAGCTTCTTAAGGCTCATTTTCTATCTGATGCAAGACTTCTTCCCCCTGTTCATACTGGACTAGTTATTGTTGGAGATACCTACTGTCAGATGGCATAGTGGTAAGCCTAATCAATCTTTCAATAACATGTCTCTTTCCATCAGGCATTTTCCTGAAGGGTAGATGGAGATAGCCATCTCCAAGGAGTATAAAGGATTATTTGAAACCACATCGTAAATAATCATGTGAAAAAAAATCCTATTTTCGGGTGGGTGAAAATAAAAGTTCAAACTTGCCAATAAGTAAATCATGCCTGACTCCAAGACCATCTCCCTTCATCCTCCATGATTTCTATGGCTTTGCAAGAGATTTTGGTTTTTAATTTGGTATTCACAGTTTGTATTCTTTTTATTTAGCACAATATTCATGATAGCATCTTTAGGGAGCATAGGCCCAAGTGAAGACCCTTTAACTACTTCCAAGTACTAAATCGTAGTTATCAAGAATTATGGGAAAATATGCCTTCTTGGAAGATAATTGAATCTGACGTTATCTCTCAGTAACAGGATTTACCAAGTATTATGGGACCTTGTTCACACCACTATAGTAAAGCGTGTATCAGCATTTTCATTATAAACCCCAATTTTCACAGGTCTATTTCTCAACTGAAAAAAATCACTCCTGATTAAAACTTGGCACAAAACACTCATTGTGGGGATGATTCCTCCTCTCCCCCCTTATATCTGTCTAAAAATTAAACTGGGCTGGACATTTTTAAATTAAATGACAATGGAACTGTATCTCTTTGGATTATTTGTTGAGGTTTGCGCCTATAAAGCGAATGCTGGTTCAGCTGACAAGTGATTAGACCATACAATATCTAATTGCTTTTGGTGCCTTTACAAAAATAAAATAGTGACATGGAATTTCTGAAGTCATTGAAACTCCTGTTCATAAGAATTACCAGTGGCACCATCATGCCTTGGCAAGCCTCAGAGTGACCTTACAATAAACCCAATCTTGTAACTACTGCACATACACACAAAGTTTGCACTGAAATTTTCCTGCAGAAAGACCACAGGTTCAAGATTTATAACTTCAGAGCCTGAATCAATGGCAAAACTCCCACTGACTTCAATGACAGCAGAATCAGGTATTCTGTGTTTTCCTCAAAGCTTTTATTTTTCACACCTCCACATTCCCTTCCCTGGAAAGCTCCCCCAACTTTTCACTTAGCATCTATCTATACAACCAAATCTGCAAAGCCACAGGGATGTTGCTATACTATAATGCCCTATTTTGTTTCTGTCTCTGCTGAAGGGACCTAGTCATATTACACAACCGTGATAAAGCCCTGTATAGTCCAAGGCCAAAATTTTCAAAAGAGGGCACTGATTTTGTATGCTTCAAGTAGTTAGAAATTATTCAGGGCAGTGGTTCTCAACCAGGAGTCTGGGGTCCACTGGGGGGCTACAAGCAGGGCCAGCGTGAGACTTGCTGGAGCCCAGGGTAGAAAGCCAAAGCCCCACTGCATCGGGCTGAAGGAGAAGCCTGAGCAATTTAATGTCGTGGGACCCCGTGACATGCAGCCCCACACAGTTGCCCTGCTTGCTACCCCCTAATGCCAGCCCTGGCTTTTATAGCCTGAAAACTAGTTGTTGTGGCACAGGTGGGCCATGGTGTTTTTATAGCATGTTGTGGAGGGGTCCTCAGAAAGAAAAAGGTTCAGAACCCCTGATTCAGGGAAGGTTAAAAATCAGCATTACCTTAAGAGTGTTCTCTGGAATGTGCATTTTAATGTACATTACAGATTTCCTAAACACATCTGTACATAACAGTGGGTCACAACAGCATTAACCAAGAATACAGTATTTCTGGGGCCTCATTTGCAGAAGTGCTGAGAAGTGTAACTTCTGCTAAAGTCAAGGGGAGCTGTGCTGCTCTGAAAAGCAGGGCAGGGACTTGCACAGCAAACCTGTACTGTGCAGACTTCCTTACAAAGGAAGGAAAACCTTCTAGTAACAGGTTGAAGTGCAACGTTCCTGCATTTGGTCGTGAAATTTATGTAAATGATTAATAAAAATGTAATTAATTTATTATTGTTAAAACATATGCAGTGGGAATTGTTTTAGTGATTTTTTTTTCAGAATACTCTCACAGTAATCAAAGATGTATAGTAATTGGGAAGTACATTTGGCACACTGCGGTGCTTCGCAACAGCCTGATTCTTATAACCCCCTTCATTATAAACTGTGCTGCCCCCTACCCCAGTATAAGGAGAGTCAGGATGATCTTCTAGGAATCTAGGGAACTGACCTGGTGCTGGGAGCCGGCACACCTAATTTCCATTATTACACCGCTGTGGAGCTGGAGCAGCCACCGTGGCGTTACTCTGGATTTACACTAGCATCGTTTAGGTCAGAATTTGGCCCCAGGGTTCGATTCCTGACCGTCACCGACTTGCTGCGTGAGTTCGGGGCTGCAGGCTCGCCGGGGGTGGGGATCTGCGCTAGACGCCAGGGGAAGCGGGGGGCGATGTGCCACCAGCCCTCGCTGGCCTGCAGCCCCAGGCCTGGCAGGAGTCGCCTGCTCGGGGGTCTGGTGTGGGTGTCCCCGTGTGCAGGTGGCGAGCTCCCCCCTTCCGTTCGGGTGCGCGGGACGGGCAAGGCGCTGAACGCCGCTCCCCAGGGACGGGTCATTATTACCCACACCGCCGGGAACGACCTGCACCACCACCGCTCGGGGCTGCCGCGGCCAGCCCCCGGAGAGCCCGCTGCCCGGCCGGGGCTCGCCCCGAAGCCCGCCGGGGCCAGCGGGAGCCTGGGGGCTTTGGAGCGGCTCCGCCCGGGCACGGCACAGCAGGGAACAAAGCGACGCCCCGGCGAGCTGCGAACCGCACGCGCCGCCCGACCGAGCTCGCCCCACACTGCGGGCCCGGGTCAGGGGCAGCGGCGCTTGGCTGGGTTCGGGCGCTCCGCCTCCCGCGGGGCGGGGATTGGCCAGCAGAGCCGTCACTCACCTGCCTCCTTCTCCCCCCCCGCGTCTATTTCCTCCCCCTCCCCGCCTGGCGGGGCGAGGGAAAGGGCAGTCCCAGTCTGGCGCTGACGTCACCCCGTCTGCCTGCCTCCGACGCCCCGTTCCATAGGAAGCTGCATCTCCTTGGACTTGAATGAGGAGGAGCGAAGGGGGCGGGGCGGGGGGAGCCGCTCGGAGCTTGCCCGGGCAGGAGCGAGCGAGAGAGAGAGAGAAAGTCGCGAGTCTGTTTCACGCACCCAGCCCTGAGCGAACTTCCCGGGCGGGCGGGCGGGCCGGCCGGCGGGGGGAGGGGAGGGAAGCCAGCAGAGCCCGGCTCGGGTCTCCGTCTCTGTCCGTCGGGGGCCGCCTTAGGAGTGGGTCGCAGTTCCCCCTCCCCCCCCCCCTCCAGCTCCAGGAGGAGCCCGGCTGGATGCGGCGCTGCCCGGGGAGCCCGGCTGCCTTCCCGTTCTTCGCTCTCCCCCTTTGGTAAATGTATCGCTTGATGGGTGTGAACAGCACAGCGGCAGCCACCCAGCCCAATGTCTCCTGCACATGCAACTGCAAAAGGTCTTTGTTCCAGACGATGGAGATCAGTGAGTACTTGCGCCTTCCTTCCCGAGCCCGCGGACCCGCCCGCTCAAGTTTCCTCGCTGTCGCTGTGGGTTTGGGTCCGTCCCCCCCCCCCCCCACGGGTGGATCGCTTTGGGGGGTTAGAAATACAAAATGTCCAGAATCTTTGCTGCTCCCCGGTCCTGGCTGGCAGGCTCTGAACTCCGGCTGCCTTTCCCCGGCTGCCTCCCGGAGAAGGGAAAGTTGTTTTTTAATTTCTTGTTAAAAACAAATATTGTTTAATTCCCCCGCCCCCCACCCCGGTACACCTTTTCTCGTAACGCGCCGCAAAGGAGCGAGTCGCGGTGATGACCTCTTAGGTGTGTGTGTGTCACTTGTGTGTGTTTTAATCCGATTTCAGCCCTCTCCTGCCTCCTTCCCCCCAATTCTCTTACTTCCTTCTCCTCCACCCTCGAAAGTTGCGGCTGTATAGGTGGGAATCAATGTATGTGGTTACATTTTTGAAAGATCTCAATGTATGTAAGGAACGAACTCTCCCCTCTCCCCAGGGCACTTTGTGGGGGACTTTCAGTTGTAGGTGGAGTCGGTGTATTAAGTGCGGACAGGAGATCGGACAGACTTCTGTGCATTCTCCTGTGTAGTCAGAAAGGTTGCGTTGCAGGGAGGGTTTGCTGCCAGGTTAGTGTTCCTGGGATGGCAGGGGGAGAGGGAGGTCTCTGTCTGGGGAAGGGTGAGTTCTAGTCAGTTTCAGCTGGCTGCTTCTCTTAGCTTTGTCTCTGCCTGCGCCCCCAAGGCAGACGGGGAAACAGACTGCGAGGGCTATTTAAAGCACATGCAGAGTCCCAGCGTTAGGCTGGCGGATCCAGTAGCTCCAGGCGTCCTTTCCTCCCCCAGACACACACCATCCCTCTTGTTTTATTACAACGCTTCTCCCCCATAATTGCCCTGGACCTGACATCCCAGGTATCCCTCACTGTGATTCCCTCTTTTCCTCTGCTTCCCCCTACCCATTGAGTTATTCTATTCTCCTCCCCTACCCTCATTTAGATTTTGCAAAGAGCAGGATTTTGGGGAGTGCATTAGCTCCATTCTTGGTTATTCCGTTGCCTGTTCCTAAAGGGTGCAGTTCAGATGATGTGGCTGTGATAGGGAGATTATGCGGGTCCCACTAACCTTCTGTACTAATTCCAGCTTTGAAGTGTACAGTCAGCTGTTATTTTATATCTTGATTTTAGGATGATAAATCAGTGAAGTTGCAGAAAGATGTCTGTATTTTTCTCCTTTCTTTTCTCTCCCCCTACCCAAGATGATAACAATGGTGTAGTAGTAGCATTAAGCGGTCTCATCAACTTGTCTGTGGTGTGTGTGTGTGTGTGCGCGCGTTTGGGAGGGGGGATATACATGTACATCCAGCGATCTAGAATTTGTGACTATAAATAGTAATCGCTAGGTCTGAGAAGTAGATTAAGACCATGTCTAGCCTGCAGGGTGGTTAAATAAGTCAACGTTTTCCTGCCTGTCTGAAGGGGAAGAGGGCCTGGCTAATAAGCTGTATTGTTAGACAGACTGTGAAACCAAATACAGAAAAGCTTGGGTCTGTTCACAAAGGTCTGTGAATACCTAAGGGGTAACTGCAGGGGCTAAACAACTTGTAGAGATATTGCTAAAGGGTCAGAGTGAAGTAAAAAACCATCAGGCAATAGAATTCAGTCCTTTTCTTAGTCTTTCTGCTCCAGTTTCTTTTGGTCTGCAGACATTTCCAAATATGTGTCACATCCTAAACTATTTAACATGAATGCATTGATGTGTAGACACCCATGTATGATCCTGATCACACTTGACTCATTAGCCAGTTTAACATATGCTGTTGCCACATATTGGGCTGAGTGTTTTCTCCAGGAAGACTCTGTCTGGTATTTAAACATCACAAGTACTATACAAAAGGTAAAAATAACAAAACACCATGTCGTTCTCCATTCTGGGCTCTGTCAAGCAGTCTTGGTGTCTTGACTTTGGTGAGCAGAATACAAACCTCCTAGACACAGAACTTCCCCCCCAAATGATGTAAAGTTTTTGCTGGGAGAGCAGTGTCCGGTTCTGCCTATCAAAAACCTCTCCTAATTAAAGATGAGGAAGTCCATTGAAATGATAGAATAGCTCCTTAATTTAAAAAGAACTGTTGCTATTTTTAATGGCTTTTCCATGCTAGCCCTGATCTTTCATCTGTTGCTATTTAGGATTTAGAATATTTATGAGTCACAGCATCCACACATTAATAAAACCTAGCCATATTAATGTGGTTTTGTTATAAAGCTGTGCGAGGAATTTGCTTGATTAGGACAAAACTGCATTTAATGCTACCTCCATATATAATGTTGAGTAGTTTGTACAATGGACAATTATTATCCATCTTCCCCCACTCAGCATATATATATATATATATATATATATATATATATATATATAAAATCCTTTTCAAATTCATCATTTTTCATTTAGGTCCTTCCCCTCAGCTAATAATGTAAACATAAACATAATGATATTTGGGCTGACACTTAGGCAGTTTGGTTAATTTAGTTGTCTGCTCTTCCAAATAGACAACATTTCTCTCCCTTCTGATGAAGTGATGGTCAGGAGATTTTGACCCATAAGGTTAGTGTTGTCAACACTTGAACAGATAAATATTGCTTTTAGATATCTTGATTAGACACTACATTTAAATTAGATGTATGCGTGTAGTTATTTGGGGGTTAGAGGGCTACAGACAGAAATGGAGCAAATATTTGGAAAAGTAGTTTTTTGTTTTTAAATCCATAAAAATGGAGTAGCAGTGAGTACGTTGTCGGACCAAATATCTCCAGTTTTGTGTTTGCCATTCTGCCTTTTGAAAATGGACCGTATGGAGCTGAGCTAGAAAGCGAGCTTTGGTTTGGTGTGAGGGGTTTTAGTTTCGGGGATAGGAGTGTTTTTGTAGTTTTTTGTTGTTGTTGTTTGAGAAGTTGATTGGCTTTTCTAGCTATTACTTTTAAATTTATTGTCTGGAAACTCAATCTTGTCAAAGTGTTTCAGCCTGTGTGGTTTTTCTACATCTAGAAGGCCAGATTCTGATCTGATTTACACCCTGTGCAACGCTATTGGAGTCAGGGCAGAACCTGAACCTGGGTGTGTTGGTGCATTGAGTGGAAAATGGAAATTTGGGGCACATACCTGCCCTCACTTACACTCAGGCAACCCTATTGGGCCAAATTAGTTCCTGGTGTAAGTAGGTGAAAGTAAATTGAGCTGTACCCATTGATGCCAGCAGGGAATTTTGCCCATTGTACAGAGAGGGTTCAGGACAGTATTGGGCCCTTAGGATTTTGGATGGTCAGATTCCTGCGTTTCCCTGCACATTCTGGGCTGACTCAGGTTGTTTGAATTTTGAAAAATCTATTGGCATTCACACGCTGGGCACTAAAACGTGTTCATCTTGAATTTTAAAATAAACTATGCCCTTTGTACAGAATGCACCTTTAATCTTGATTTAATCTCATTCGTGTTCAGACAAAACTAAACTGGATTTGCCTGATTTTATTAACACTACCAATACTGAATAGACCATTATTCTTTTTTGACTATAACAAACCATGTTAGGTATTCATACCCAGCTGTACTATATAAATACGTAATAAAGATATGGCTCTCTTTTATGCCAACCAGTGAATGAATGTAAATTATTTCTCTGTCCCGCAGCATAATGAATCTGAGGAACTTTTTATTTTTTTTAAACTAGGTCAGATCAAGGCAGTGATGATGTAAAAAGTAGCACTATTAAAAGAAATAGCATCTGTACGGTCTGTCTTTTGAAGAAAAAGTCTCTCCTACAGTCTGACTCATGGCATGAGTTTTTTTTGGAACCGTTTGGGCTGTTTTTGAATCTTATTCCTTGATTATATATATAATTTTTTTTTTTAGAGGTACTGGCCATTTTCAGATTTTTGTCCAGTTTCTGAAAGACTCCACAGCAGACAGATGCCAATCACTGATGTTGCTATTGCCTGTGTGCAATGCCAGGAAGAATTAAGAAGAAATAACAGTTTTTTGCACAATCTCTTTCAGTAAGCTGGAACCAGTTTTGCTAGAAGCTTGTATGTCATACTGTTACACTGCTTAGCTCCTCTACCAAACAGTGTCTTTCTAATACTGCGCTCTTTTCCTATGCTGTCAGTCAATCAGCACTGTGATCCTGATCCAAAACCCACTGAAGTGGATGGAAGCCTTTTCAATGACTTCATTGGCCTTTGGATCAGGCCCGTAACATTAGTTCTTCTATTTATTTTGTAGTAGGTTACTTTAAATTGCTGGCAAATAGCTAATTTCTGTGAGGCCAGAGTTGTTACCTTTCCGTGTAAAACGGGACTAGCTACACGAAGGTTGCTCCTCGTCTGGATTTAATAGAAGAGTCAGAGTTGTGCCTCCACAGGACTGATTATTAGCAGAGTTTTTCACTGGCTATTTTATCTCTTTAAAATAACTATTTTAACTGGCCCTAAAAGTAGTCAATTTTGTATCTGTAAATATACTGTAGGAATGCGGCAGGAAAGTAGCACAACTGCAAAAGCTTTTTAATTTAACCCTCTCTCTATAAGTAGGTAAGCTGTGAAATTGACTCAACAATATTTTGGTGCAGTCTTTAGTCCATATGACAAGCATGAGTATTTAGACAGATTAAAGCAGGTGGCATCTGTTGGTGGCACTCTGGGATTAGAATTGTAAAAGAGTGTTTTGGTTTTCTTTTGCATTTTTTTTTTTTAACTCCAGGTTCAAAGTCTTGACTACTGTAGTGACTAAAGCGAGTGCTCTGAGTGTATGTTTATACTACCCAGTTACAGCCTGGCTGTAGCAGCACCGTGACGTGGGCAGTGTAGACATGCTTTATTGCCAGGGTAGAGCTCTCCTGGCGATTTAAAAAAAAACAAACCAAACCCATCCCGAACGAGCAGTGGTAGCTTTATCGGTGATAAAGCGCTGTCTATACTGGCGCTTTTCAGCACTAAAACTTTTGTTGCTCAGGGTGGTGTTTTTTCACACCCCTGAACGGCAAAAGTTTTAGCGCTGAAAGTGGCAGTGTAGACAGCCTGAGTTGCTGTACTGCCAGTACTCTGCGCCACGTTAAACCAGACAGACGTCTTCTCTATAGCCCTAATCAGCTGGCCGGGTGAAGGAGGTCAGGGGTGATTTTAGTGTTGGCTGAGTCTGTAAATAACTAATTATTCAGCTGAATAAACAAATCAGTGCTGCACCCTTCATTCAATAGCTCGCTTTCCTGCTTGCTAAAAACAGCAAAACTGTTTTTATTCAGTTCCATGTTCTCCATGGACAAGTCTTGTGACTGCCCAGTTTGTCCAGCACTAGAGTCATTAGCACTGGTAATGGGTTCCTTGTGAATGCCAAGCAGGGTTATTTTAGACTACAAAGGAAGTCTAGGCTGCCATAGGTAGGGCTGGACACCCAGGACCAGAGAATGCTTCTGCGCTTTCTTAGAACTTCAACATGCTAGCGTGGTGCAGGTGCAAAACACTAATGACTTCAGTGGGAATGCTTAAGGGGTAAGGTGCTATTATTCACAATGAGTAAGGTGCCGGTCCGTTTTCTTTTACTGATGTTAACCAAAATATTCTGCAGATTTATTATTATTATTATTAAAGTAGTTAAAATATTCTTTAACTAAGGAAATAAGAACATTCTCCTTACATCCTTACAGCTGGAAAGCAGATGCTATACACAAATTTAAAAGTGGCTTAGATTGCCGGTTTAAAACCATTCCGAGTTGACCATCTGAGTGGATTTCTTTCTGAAGGTAGAACTTTTAAATCTTTGCATTCTTGAGTTTAATAACCAAATACAGATGGCTCACCCTGGTATCATGTCTCCTTTCCGCCCCAAAACTATTTCTTTTCAAATGTGTGTCATCATTGACATCCCGTGTCAATGGCAGCACTTGACCTGTTGCTCTCTGTTGACTGAAAGAATCTGAGTTACTATAATAATATTGACTTTTCTGTCACACAGTATAGTTTTTGACTAAAGTTTTCATAAGCAAGACCAGTACATGTCAGAGAATGGCCCATAAACAGCACAGGTCTGCTACCAGCTTTTAAAAAAGCTGCTGTCTCTTTACTTTGTTGCTGAAATCTCAATTTGATATATACAAACCACAGTCAGGAGAGTTCTGGCTCTCTTTGGTTGTGTCTTTACTGGGGAGGGGAAGTATGTTTTTACAAAGATAGCCATCTCCTGTAAAATCCAAGAGCAGACAAGGAACAGGTTGTATCTACTTTAAAGAAAGCACTACCAATGCTTTGTCTCCACTGGGATGTTACATAGGTATCTTCAGCTAGCTATCTCTAGCTCTGTTAAAAACATAACTTTTTTTTTTTCAGAGAAGACATAGATATAACTTACCTTCTCTCCCTACTGTGCCTACATATCACAGGGGTCTTAGAATGATGATTTATTATGTGCCCCAGGACAATGACTTCAATCTTTGTGCTTTATTCCCTTCATTCAGTGTTGATTATAAAAGAGATGGAGGAAGAACCAGTATCAAGTACATTTAAAAGAAAGAGAGTCAGACTTTTTTCTTCTTCTTCTGTGCTGTACTCCATGTCCTGATACCACAAGGTGGGTCAAAGTCAGGTGGCATGCATTGGAAGGGGGGCACCTGAAATCGTGTATAATGCAAAGCACTGACATGATACAGCTAACTCTTCTTTTCGGTCGGTATTGTGGTAGATTTAGGAGAATATTTGAGATAAGTTTTGTTACTCTGTATCATGGAGGTGTGTGTTACTCACTGAATAAGTCTTTTTTTTTTTAATTATTTTTAGGTGTACTGAAATTATATCAGGTTCTTGAATACTAATGATCGGAGTGCCTGATGGATGTTGTAGAAATGCATTTGATAAATAGCTACATTAAGTAGGGACTGAGGTTTTCTCTGCATTTTTCAATATTTTAAACAAATAATTTAGCTTGATTTTCCTGATTTCTTTGAAAATGTAAGGAGTAGGTGCCTAAAAGAAGTAAGTTCTTCTTTTAAATTATTATTTTTTCTTTTGCTGTTGCTCTCCAAACATGCTAAAATCTCTTGGTCAGAGAGCTGGCAGGCTCAATGGAATCCTCGAATGAATTTGAAAACCTACATTATTAATGGATAGGAGTAAGAAGGGAACCACATAAATATATAGTGACTCTCTCATGGACAGTAGCTGCGGTGATCTAGATTTTGCCCATGCGGTAAATAGTTGTACAGTCACAGGTGTTGGTCTTGTTTCAGTTTAATATTACCAGTTATAATTTAGTAACTCTGATCAGCTAAAGGGCTATTTACCTGTAATGGTCTTCAAATAAAAACCATTTTTCAATTAAGAACATTTGCTTTGTATAAAGAAATGGCACGTGTGGCACACTTTCTAATCCAGTACTTTTTAAATTCTTTGGTTCAGATGGTTACAATATGTCTGTTAGCAGCAGTATTTATTTTGCCTTGTTACTAGCAACTCTTGGCATGGAAGGCAGACAAGTAGAGATGTATAAGGGGCCCTCTGCTGAATTATGTATATTCTCTGTTCACACGGGTATACTCCTTAAACAAACATGCAGCAAAGGGGCTATTAATATTAATGGGAGTTGTATGCAAGCACTAAGACCAAGATCCAGAGAGAGAATGTGCCAGTTCGTTCATTAGAGTCAGGGGCTACGGGGAATGGCTCTGTGACCAAATTGCTGGGTGATCTTGGTCAAGTCATTTGGGGCAGATCCTCATCTGGTGTAAATGGTGATAGCTCCACTGAGATGAATGATCATTTACACCAGCTGAAGATCTGTTCCTTGGAATCAAATCCCTGTTGAATCGATATCAATGAAAAGTGAAATCCTGGCCCAAATGAAGTCAATGGGAGTTTTTTCACTGATTTGAGTGGAGCCGAGACGTCATCCCAAGACTCCATTGAACTTCAGTGAGACCAGGATTTGACCCTTCATCTCATGGTGCCTACATTTCCATCTGTAGCTTCTTCCCTACTTCACAGCTGCAACAGTTAGTGGTCTTTGATTGATTGAATTCCTTGAAGAGTGGTCAAGGTATAAGTGCAGAATATTACATTGTCCAAACACACATACTGTACAAATAGTGTTAGTATTTGAAAGGCTAGCATAGTCATTTACAGGGTGCAGGGGCGGCTCCCGGCACAAGCATGCCAAGCGCGTGCTTGGGGCGGCAAGCCGCAGGGGGCGCTCTGCCGGTCACCGTGAGGGCGGCAGGCAGGTTGCCTTCGGCGGCATGCCTGTGGAGGGTCCGCTGGTCCCGCGACTTCGGCAGACCTCCCGCAGGCTACTGCCAAATTCGCGGGACCGGGGACCTCCTGCAGGCAAGCTGCCGAAGGCAGCCTGCCTGCCGTGCTTGGGGCGGCAAAATGCCTAGAGCCGCCCCTGACAGGGTGGGATAGATATAATTTGTATACCTGTTGATTCTGAAGTGTTTTCAACAATTCCAAAGGACTACAGGTTGGTTTTATTTTTACTTCTTTGGTAAAAGGTAATTTGCTTAACACTGCCAAAAATAACTTAAAATAAATTCGATGGACTTTCTGAAGGCTATTGGATAATTTGAGGAGGCAGTATCTCTTTTCAGATAAATTTCAGCTGTATCAGTTACCCAAATCCTCTGAATAAGGATGACAAACTATTCCAGGTAAAAGGGGCTTTGATGGTTTGCCAAGGAATATAGCTTAGAAGGCTGCGCTTTGATCTGCATTTTAAATGTTTCTTTGTAATGAAAATTTTTCGTAATTTTCTTTCGAAGTCTGTGATGCAGAGATTTGTTTTTTGTTAAAAAGAATAGCAAAAACATATTACCAGACATTTATTATTAGTTCCTCATCTGTAAAATACAGGATTTCGAGATCTCCTGATGAAAAGTGCCATAGAAGTGCTAGGAATTATTATTTATTATCTACCTTGGAGCCAGCTAAAAATTCTAGCTCATCACATGCAGTGGTATACCTCCTAACGGCATGATTACGCCAAACAGGAAATTAGTAGTGATGTTAATTTATTATCAAAGCTTTGAGTTTCTTTTGAATACACTAACTTTCTCCAGTGAGAAACCTAAACTGGCACTAGCGTTTTGAACACTGTATATTATACAGGACTTACCTTGACTATCTCCCTTCTACCTAATGCTGAGGGTCTCTGATTTAGATTTTTCTCCCTAAATAAGATACATTTTTATTATTTAGCAAATAAATCTGCTTAGTCTTGTATCTCACATATTAGAAGATAATGACTTAAATGAACATTTCAGACACTTTGTACAAATAATTTGCTTGGTTTCCTTAGCTGTTCAGAATCTTTTCTACAACCTCCACCTCACCTTCCTGACCAAATTAACAATTGGTCCCCAGAAGAAGTCTAGGGTGCTTGTTATCCACATAATCTCTCACACATGCAAAATGATGGCTGTTGTGTTTGATGGATGTAACGTGGATCCAGGTTTATCTAGAACAGGGATCGGCAACCTTTGGCACGTGGCCCGGTTTGTTTACTTGCCGTGTCCGCAAGTTCAGCTGATTGCGGCTCCCACTGGCTGCGGTTTGCTGCTCCAGGCCAATGGGGGCGGTGGGAAGTGGAGGCCAGCACATCCCTCAGCCCCTGTCGCTTCCTGCCGCCCCCACTGGCCTGGAGTGGTGAACCGCGGCCAGTGGGAGCCGTGATCAGCTGAACCTGCAGACGCGGCAGGTAAACAAACCAGCCTGGCACCCTGGCGGGCCGCGGGCCAAAGGTTGCCGATCCCTGATCTAGAAGAAAGATGGATAGAAACACAGAAGACATTTAAAAAAGGTTTAATTTAATTTACTTCCTGAACATAATCCTTCTTTCTTGAAGCTGATCTGTGCAAGATTTATTTTTTGGTTGGGAAGCTGATGTCCTTAAGACCTAGAAAGTAGGCTTTCGCAAATAGCTTCACCAGTGCCTTCTAGTACTGACTTGCTGCTTTTCTTCTGCTCCAGTCACAGGACTTTCTAGGGCAGAGATGTCCAACTGCCCCGAGTGGTAGCTTTCTGCTTGTGGGCATTGGTCAACTGGTGTTCAGAAGAGACCAGCTCCATTCCATTTGTAATCTAAACTAGCATGTGAACCCAGGTCTCCAGATCCATGTAATACTTAGTCCCATATGAATGCCTTAGGGCAAACAATGTCTTGTGTATATTTAACCTGTATCTTTCTGCACCCTTCTCTAGAACTAAAATGTCTTCCTTCAGTTTGACTTTATTATGCCGTGCACGTACTTGAGATTGGATGCTGATATTGGGCTTATGGGTGCTCCTGGCCATGTATCTTGTAAAACCTGCAAGCATGGTAGCTGAATTTACAAGTGATGCGTGCTCACATGCCTGATATTAGCACTGGGTCCTCCTAAAGCTTATTTCTGTTTTATGACCTAATAGTAATTTTGCAGTATGTGTAGTAAAAATTTTGAGACTCATGTATAATTTATACAGTAGAACAGTACCCTTGAACTTTAGAATTTGTATTTGATAAGGTGCATTTATGCTGTATTTAGAAGAGTTTTCTTTTTTGAGATGCATTTTAATGTCAGTTGGACTATAGATTTTCACGCTCAGATTAGCACAGAATTTTTAACTTCTCAAGATGCTTGTTGAAGTTATTCTGTGTGTATTGGTGTATTTCTGTAATGCCTTCAAATTGTGTGTGCGCGCAGGCGTGCACAATATACGTACAATGCTACACAAATCACTTAACAAAATTGACCACTATTCTCAATTATATATAGCTAATTTAGCACTTAAAATACATGCACAAAAGCATTTACATGGGCAAACATATTTGCGGATGCCAGGCTATTAGTGCTGTTTGTTTGCATCTGCAGCTTGAATATTTGGGCATGTAATATGGAATTGCCCTTCAGCAGGTGCAACTTAATTGCCCACATTTGCAAACTCGACTCGTGCAAGCCAACAAGTAGAATTTAGCTTGATAATTAAATACGCACATGCAAGCTGTTGATTAACCAACAGTTTTAAAGTTACTAAAAGTGAAAATATTTAATTACAAAAATCTATATACATTTGCAAGGATATATGCAGGAATTGTTTTGTTTTTTGGGGTTTCTTTGGTCTTGTATCACTTCTTCATGTGCTGTCCAAAATGTCAAGTAGACACTTTGTTACTGTAAGCTCCTGCAAACATTGTCAGTAATAATTCTGTAAAACTATTAATCAACTTTGCATGACACTGTGCAAACAGACTGAGTAATTTCTTTGTTCTTTTCATTTTACTTTGTAATTGGTGTCTGTAAAAGCCCAAAGGTTTGGTCTTGTGGAAAGCATGATTCATTTATTGGTGTCTGTGCCGACTAGTTATCTTTCAGTAATTCCAGAGTAGTGCTACAATCCAAGAATGATTCATACATGGCTAAGTGCACAAACAAATGGGGTCATGGCCATCTGCAGAAACTTTTCTAATCTATTTATGGTATCAGAGAAAGAAGTGGGTGTATGAAGGATGATGGAATAGGTGTCAATTACACTGGTGAATGTAACCAGTTAGACAACGCTAACCATTACTTAAAAACCACTTTCTTCTTGTTGCTAAGGCTCATTACAATAGATTACATTTAAATGCTGTCATTTCCACTTAGTGACCCAAGTGTACTGAGAGAGTGATTTTTTTTCTTTAAATAAACATAACTACAGTGGTAGTTCCCTTCAGCCAACCTCAAAATCTAGAGGCTGACGTTAATTGTCTGTGTAGATATTGGCTTAATTCTTGCTCTCAGGGTTGCACTGGTATATGCCATTATTCCATTGCACTCAGAATTTGGCCCAATACTTGCATGTTCGTGAGCAGGGATAGCATTCCATTTTTACATATCCAGCAAAACTTCCATGGAACAGCTTAGAAAAGTAAACACAGGGCAAGTGGGTCGATTCTCCTCTCAGATGCAGCTCCATTGGCTTCCTTGGTGTTATCCTGTCTGAGTGGAGAGCTGGTTCTAGTCAGGACATCTATTCTGGAGTGACTTTTTCTCCTTTGCATTTGACTGGTGGTGAGAATTAATTTCACTCTGTGCTCAAGTGAATGAATGCGTCAGTGCTAAGTGCACCAAATATTCAAACGGTGCTCTGCTCAGATAGAAACTCCTGGGGTCTGTCTTCTGTTTGGGGGATTCAAAGTTGCCTCAGCGTTGCTTAGCCGTGTAGTAAAGCCAAACACGGGCACCGCCGTGGCCCTTGTTGCCTGTGCTGCCAGAAGCAAGAAGGGGGGTTGCAGCGGGTGGGAGAGAAGGGAAAAGTCCTAATAAGAGTATCAAGGGACAGATGTTGTAGTAATAACAACACCTAGCTCTTATAGTAAACACAGTGGGCAAGATCTGCTGAAGGGCAATTCCAGTGTACAGATCTCAAAGTGCTTTATAAATACCTCTCACAGGGACGTGGGTAAGCATTATACTAGAGATGGGGGGTGAGTGGCAACATTAAATGTAGTTCATGAAATTTGCAACATGCCCAAGTTCAAGGGTACCCCTTTCCAGGAGGGGTTGAGTTGGTCACATCTGTGGTGCTCTTAGCTTACAGAAGAGTAAATTGAAGCCCAGAGGTCAGTGGCTTGATTACTCAGTAAGCTGAACATGTGCACTAGGGCTGGCTGAGAAATGGGAATAATTTGGCACAAACTTCATCAATTTTTGAAATTGAAATTGTAAACACTTTGACTAGCTGGACATAAGAACGATCTTACTGGGTCAGACCAATGGTCCATCTAGCCCAGTAGCCTGATTTTCAGCAGTGGCTAGTGCCAGATGCTTCAGAGGGAATGAACAGAACAGGGCAATTATCGAGTGATCCATTCCCTGTCACCCAGTCCCAGCTTCTGGCAGTCAGAGGTTTAGGGACACGCAGAGCATAGGGTCGTGTCCCTGACCATCATGGCTTTTTTGTATACTTGCTGTGTGTGCGCCCACAAATGGACCAAACAGGAAATAGACTCCAGGAGGAGAACTGACGTGGACTTTTGCTCAAACACTGATGGATCTCTTCTGATGTCTGAATTGTATTCCTCTCCCACTCTCACTTTATTTAAACTAACAGACTGGGTAATCACGTGCTAGACTTACCTGCAGGGTGTGGGAAGGGAGCCATGCCTTTTGGATCAAGTCTCATGAGACTTCTAGCCGTTGAACATTGGGGCCAAAATTTTCTAACCTGAGTACCTAAATTAATGCTTCTAAATCCATAATTAGGATCCTAAGTAAGCGTAGCCTGATTCTCGGATGTGCTGGACACCTGTGGCTTCCACTGACTTGAATGGGAGCTGCAGGTTCTTGCAACCTCTGAAAATGCTTGACTGTTTTCAATCCCAAAGGCTAGGATTGCACTCTTACAGCGAGATTTTTTTTTTCTAAGTGCTCAGCATTGGCCTAACTCTGTGTTGAAAGAGTTTGAAAATCCAGCTTTTAATGTGTTGGGTTGGGATTTTTTTATTTTATTTTATTTTTTAAAAAACCTTCAAATGGAAAACATAGTGAAGTCATATCCCAAACCTCTCCTGCTCTCCACACACCTCACCTGTTCTGCATTCCACGTGCTGCTGTTGCTGATCCTAGACACACACTAATGTCTAGTGGAGTTACTCACACAGACTTGGCTAATCTGCACATTCCTTTGGTGTGTGTGGCCAAGGGTGGGGTCCCTTGGATGGAGTTAGTGGTTTAAAATACAAAGGCCCCTGTTGCCATCACATGTGTGCAGGAACACCCATAATACAGTAGCTGTGCTCTCGTTAATCATGTGCACAAAGAGGGTGGCTGGGTGGGAAGAGGTTTGATCTGGGGCCTTGGGGAGCTGAGATGAATTCATAGAGGTCTTGGCTGTCCAGTTTGCACATTGTAGGGGGAAGGATTTCTGAGCAGGAGAACATTCTCTGGTTCTCAGTAAAGCATTTGGGGTGAAATCCTGGCCCTCTAAGCAACTGGGAGTTTTGTCATTGGCTTCAGTGGGGCCAAGTTTTCTGGTGTCTCTGTGCTTGCTCTGTCCTGTTGGTGCATGGTAGGCTTGATGCCACATTACACCTGCTAGTGCTTTGAGAAGGCAGTGATGTGAAACGTGCACATTATAGGCCCAATTATCAGAGGTACCAATGACCTCAAACTCCAGGGAAGTCAATTGGAGCTGCAGGGGCTCAGCTCCTCTGAAAACCAAGTCCTAAACCTTTTGTACAGGTGTAGGAAATACTGCGGTTCCTCCTCTCCTCCTTCCCAAGTCTGAGAGGGAGCAAACAGCCTCACCTCCGCCTCTACTCAGTGTCTCAATTGGCCTCTGTGCTCCACTGGCTCCAATAGCCCCTCCTCCCCCACTTCCCCCCAGCATATACAACATCAGTCCCTTCAAAACTGAGCTCAGCTCTGAGGGAACATTGGCCAGTAAAGTTCCCCCTTTATAATACTTAACCATACGTCACATTGTTCTGTTTTACTCATTCCAGAGTGAAAATTAGTTTAGGTTTTAATTGTTCCCAGTTTAGGATACAGTATCTCCTTTGTACTTGTCTTAGACCTGTAGTGGAGACTTTTAAGGAAAGGTACCTTTCCTATGTGGTACTATATAACTTGTTGGTATATAGTAACTTCAGAGACTAAAATATTCTTGTTTTGTGTCTCTCTCTCATGCTCCTAGTTTAGTGTAATATTTTTAATGATTTTAGCTGGTCGCATATGAAGCGATGAAGCCTCATTCTCCAACCCTGGAATGACTGACGCTTTGCAGTATATCTGAATTGCTCTTGCTGCAGCTTTTGCCATCATATCTTGCCGAGAACTTTAATAATGCAGAATTCTAGGGCCGTGTCAACTGAAAATAGTGTTCTCATCGGACATGTGTCGGTCATTGCCACAGGACTGAGTTGTGAGGAAAAATAAACATAATGGTCAAACTGAATTGGATAAATTCACTATGTCCTTTTATTAGTTGTTGGGTTTTTTGGTTTTTTTTTTAAAGAAGCTGCATTCATTGATATTTAAGTTTTGAAAGAAGGTATTTCAAATTTGAAGGAAACATGCGTGAATGGGTCTAATTTAGTTAGTCAGTTATGGAGCCAGAGGGGAATGAACCCTTAAGGAGGAATAATGAGTAAAGAACTAGCTGTTCTTGAATAAGAGTAGCAGTTGTACCCGAACATTAAGGAACTTCTTTATTCACTTGACCATCAAGCTTTGTTGCACTCCAAATGACAAGTGTACTTCAGTCTCAAAGAGCCTATGGCTTTGAAGAAATCTTGCATCAGCCTATATTCTTTTTTATTCACTTGGCATAGGTAGAATCAGAATGTGCTCTGTGTGTGCGCGCGCGCGCGTCTTCCCTGACTACATGTTTAGGAATTTTTTTACTGCAGCCTTATATTAGTTTTGCATTAGACCAAGCCCCAGTCTCTTCCAAAAAAAGATCTCAGGTGTAAGGCACAGGTCCACTTAAATGAAGAGGGAAAAAAAAACCAACAACAAATTAAGCAAAATTTGAAATTAGCTGTTACAAAAATAGGTACAGTAGGTCTGTTGCACAATGGTTTTTATGGCTTCTAATGTTAACGTCATAATAAAATCCTGTATCCAGATCACTCTAGTTGAACTGAAAATATGAGGGGCATCATAAGGAAAACAAAACAAAAAAACCCCAAAACCTAAGATAATAGGAATAAAGTTATAGGGAAAAAAAATTCCTGTTTGCCAAACTAATCACATCTGTTGTATTTTGTTTTGCTTTTTGTTTTTTAAGAAGGCTGGGAGATGACATTACTCTTCGTTGTATTTGCAAGCCAAACGATATCTGTCATGTTCATTCTCTCAGTATTTGGTGGTGGGTGGAGTGTAAAGACTTTTTTTTGTTAATTGTTGTTACTGGAAGGTGAAAAATGCAAACTCTCTTGCAGCTGTACTCTCTAATTGTACTGATGCCAAGAGCTGCAGCTCAGTTTTCTAGCTTGATCAATGCTGTTAGTTTAAGTAGTTGGATAATTTAGTAGCTCTAGGCACTTTTGTCTGACTAGCGTGAGCCTGGATTGCTTGCTTTGCCCCTCTTGGGAAGGAGAGATGGGGACTTCCCTTTGAATACAAGGGTTCCCCTGCCTCAAACAACTGTCAGCTGACACTTTCTGGGGCCGATACCCAACCCTTTTGGAATTGAGGGACAAAGGAAACCGTGGATATGATGCTTTGACTTTCCAGCCTCACGTTAAGCTAGGTCAGGGGTCGGCAACCTTTCAGAAGTGCTGTGCCGAGTCTTCATTTATTCACTCTGATTGAAGGTTTCGCGTGCCAGTCATACATTTTCATGTTTTTAGAAGGTCTCTTTCTAGAAGTCTATAATATAGAACTAAACTATTGTTGTATGTAAAGTGAATAAGGTTTCAAAATGTTTAAGAAGCTTCATTTAAAATTAAATTAAAATGCAGAGCTCTCTGGACCGGTAGCCAGGATCCGGGCAGTGTGAGTGCCACTGAAAATCAGCTCGCCTTCAGCACCTGTGCCATAGGTTGCCTACCCCTGAGCTAGATGCTCTTTCCTGTTGCCACATAAAGCCTTTCACTCTCCTTACTGGAGGGGCATAACATTAGCCCTTCATCCAAAGCATCTTCTTTTCTTTTTTTCCTTTTTTTTAAATTGGGCTTGCTTACCGGATATTGCCCATGAAACTAGGTACTAGGTATTCAGGGCAAAGCTTCCATCCATACAGCTGTTAAATAGTGGGATGAGCACTCCTTCCCTTTATTCAACCAGTTGTTTAACAATTTTTCTCTGTCCTGGGTGTTTGTTTGGCCTGTCTTCAACTTTGGCTAAGGAGTAGCCGGGTGGGACTATGACAGATCGTCTTCCTAGGATGTACAGGCCTCTGAAGTGGGGAAACCACGTTTCTTTTCTGAGCAGCATCTTAACCAATACAAGAAATGCAGAAATAGTGACTTCTAGGAAGGGGAAAAAAGGAAGTTGAGCTGTAAGGGGAGACTTGATCACTATTCTGCACTTGTCCATTTAATCTCTCAAACAGGGTTCTCCCACTCCCAACAGGAGAGGAATATGTATACATACAGTATATATTTTTCAATCACTTTTCCTTTCTTATGAAGAAAGGATATGATTATTTAGGAGAGGAAGGATGGATTCCTCATATTGCTGGAGAAAACCCTCTACCTAGCATTCAGTTGCTTCAGTGGAATATGCTGCAAAAGGTATGGCTGACGTTGCTTTAGTCCATGAAGATTCATTTAAAAATAAATTAAAAGTTCCAGCTGCAAATGAATGAGCACACTTGGGGTATTGGTTTGTGCAATTTAAAAGCTGTCCTTGCATTTCCAATGGTATTATAAGTCATTTGCTGACCCAGCCTCTGATGGTTATCATGGGGCGATACAGCAAGGCAGGGAATTGATTGCAGTAGATCAGTGCATATTGGCTTTGCCTATCAAAGGCCATGCTGGTTACAAACATTGATGAAAGCTGAAGACTGATGCTCATACGAGCAATCTTTAGAGAGCATAGTCTCCCCCTAACCTTGTCACTGAAATCTCTGGATTTTGGCTATTTCTGAAAAGCACTTTTCTTGAAACTTAATACACCTTTTAGGATGGCCATCCACCTTGAAGACAGCATGAAGCCTGGTTCCCAGCTTGGCCGTGGACCTGTTGTGTGACTATTGACAATTCTTTTCTCTTCTAATCATTATCCATCTTAGGGCATGTCTACACATGGAGTTATTCTGGAATAGCTATCCTGCAGTAAATCCACACTCTTACCTTATGAGAAAGAGAGAGATTTCTGAAAGGCTCTTAATCTTGATATCTGAGAATACTCATTGTTATTAAACCAACGGGCTTCTCTGTAAGGAACTTCTCTACATCAATAGGTGACTGTGCCTTTACAAAGTAGGGAAGAAGTGAACCAGCACTCTAGAAGAAAGGAGGCTGCTACTTCCAGGGAGTAAGAACCAGGTGGTTGTTGACCCGGAGTTCCTCGCTAACCACAGGGATATGAGATTGTGATGCCTAGAGCAGGGTTTCTCAAACAGGGGTCGCTGCTTGTGTAGGGAAAGCCCCCGGCGGGCTGGGCCGGTGTGTTTACCTGCCCCATCCGCAGGTCCGGCCGATTGCGTCTCCCATTGGCTGCGGTTCGCTGCTCCAGGCCAATGGGAGCTGCTGGAAGGGGCGCAGGCCGAGGGACTTATTGGCCGCCGCTTCAGCAGCCCCCATTGGCCTGGAGCAGCAAACCGCAGCCAGTGGGAGCCGTGATCGGCCGGACCTGCAGACGAGGCAGGTAAACAAACCGGCCCAGCCCGCCAGGGGCTTTCCCTACACAAGCGGCGACCCCAGTTTGAGAAACCCTGGCCTAGAGCCTTCTGGCAGAATGGGGAAGGGCTGTTCCAAACTAAATCTGGGTCGCGGCTTATTCACTGCATTTCCCCGCCCTCTATAACAAACTACTGGGAAGCTGCTTTCAACGGTGCCAGTTACTGGAGCTGGGTTCCAGTGTAAGAGGAGAAACCCCTCCCCACCACAGTCTCACTGCCGCGTTGTCACTTCATAGCCCTTTGAATATTAAGGGTTTGCTTGTTTTGAACTCCCCCATTGACTAAAACAAAAGAGCTTATTCAGACAGAGATTATACAGATGCATCTTGTGCCAAATGTATTTTGGACCTTGAAACATGGTTGCCCCCTACGTAGACTTTTTTATTTTTTAAAAAGCACTTAAGCTGTGCTCACCTCTGTTTTGTAGGCAGTCCACTCAGTTGTACAAACAGTATAAGATGAAACCACTAGCAGCAGCAGGTGTTGGCGAAGCCAATATAACTACCTGTTCTTTGTTCGTTCTTGTAGATGGAGTTTGTGGGCCACCATTTAGAACAGTGGTTCTCAACCTAATTACTATTGTGGGCCGCATATGCAGCTCTCTCTGTGTTATGTGGGTTGCATCCATACAATATTCATACTACCTAGATGGCCCTGAGGGTGTCACATGGGCTGGGTGCTGATTGGGCCACTGGTTTAGAGGGTCATTCAGTAGTAGTGCAGCCACAGACGTGATCGGGCACTGATCCATGGTGGCAGTTCACTGAATGTTCTGCAATGCCCAGATCTTTCCTCTAACAATGAGAAGTCTAGAAGGGATGAAAGGAGAGGAAAGAGATGGTGGCTCAACACCTTTGCAAGAACTCACTTTGGACATTGCTCTTTGATAGCCTCATTTATATTTAACACTATGTAAAATGGGTTATACAGATTAATGGACAAATATGAGCATAGGATAGCCAGACGAGGCGGGGGAGAAAGGCAGGACGTAACTTCCTAAAACCCTGCATGATGACACAAACTCCAGACTAGCATTTCCCACACAACCAAGGCCAGTTCCAAAACCTCTTGGGTAAGTCATATGGGCAGATAACGTGTGTGTACACTGTGTGGCATATGAGTGATGGCCACCCTCTTGGCTGACACATCAGTGATTGAACCAGAGATCTCTAGAGCTAAAAGCACGAGCTGCTATACAGCTTGAGCTAAAGAACCAGCCTCTGAAGCTACCGGCTGTAACAACTCATCCTCTGTGGATTGGCATGGGGGCGGGGAGGGGTTAGGGGACTGGTAACACACTCAGCAGTGGGCTACATATGCACCTGTAGCTGAATTTGAAGTGGTGTGGGAGGAAAGTAACCAATGGCTACTTTCTTACCCCAAACAACCTATCCCAAGTGTGACTGATCCTATATCTAGCTATTTTTATAGGTTTTAGAAATTGAAAGCAGTTGGGTATCTTCGCTTCACCTAAAAGGCTGTGAAAGATCAAGGAGGCGGATAGAACTTGTCACCACAAGTGGGTGTTGAGCTTGGTAGATTTCTTTTCTTTGTGTCTCCATTCATGAGAAATGTATGAGATGCTGCTTCCAATCAAAACTTTATTGCATGCACATGTGCTACTATTGCACACTGCCCAGTGAATCCCATCTGCCCAAAGGAAATGGCGGGGACGGTTTACATTTTACAAGATAACTTTCCCTAATTCCTTCTGTGAACAAGGAATTGATTTGCAGTGTAGCTGAACTTGTTCCTGTAAAACAGAGTGACTTAAAAGCAGTGAGTAGACTCTGAGCCTAGAAATCCCATGTTATTTAGCTACTGCGGTAATTTACACTGACACTCTGACCCTTAATCTCTTTCTAGGGTGAAAAAGTTGCCTATCTCTGTCCTCTCAGGAGCACTGAAAGTAATTGCAAAGGTCTTTCAGGAGAAAGGCTGTGTTAACATAACCTTTTAAATTGCTGTCTAGACTCCTTTCCTACCTTCTCACTTGCCATCTTGCAATGGGAAGGCTGGGAGGAGAGAGAAGTGCAATGCAGCCTTTGGCTTGCTAGTTTTGGTATTTAATGTCTCTGGCAAATGTTGCCCTCCTGTTTATGCATCAAATTTAGACTAATACAGAAAATCTCCTAATATGCAAGGCTGTAGTCTTTTTAGTTGTATATGCCAAATAACACTCACTGGCAGGACATTACTCCTCCTTTCTTTCCCCTCTCTGTGAATTGTGGCTATATGAGTGAAAGAGCTCAATGTATATCACAGTGGTGCTCAAATTGTTTACCCGTGCTAATAATTGGAAGCAGATGCTCAAACTGGTTATGGTACCATTAACTAGTTGAGACTAAATAATATTGCATTAAAATACATAAAGAAAATAAGCAATTCAGTGCCTGTTATCTATCATCTAGCACAATGTTTCTCAAACTGCAGGCCAATGCGAGCTGCTGAAAGCGGCGGCCAGAATGTCCCTCAGCTGTGCCGCTTCCAGCAGCTCCCATTGGCCTGCAGCGGCGAACCGCGGCCAGTGGGAGCCGCGATCGGCTGGACCTGCGGGTGGGGCAGGTAAACAAACCGGCCTGGCCCACCAGGGACTTTCACTACGCAAGTGGCGGCCCCAGTTTGAGAAACACTGATCTAGCAGGTTTGTATTGATCACTAATAAATACCTTTCTAGGGAAACCACTGTTTGAGTCATTGGCACGTTCTATACAAAACTTTTGCTTGTATTTTTGTATTTATTGGTTTTCTAAGATTTCTTCCTGCTTGGCGTGAGGTAGGGTTTAACAAAGTGCTAATTTCTAATGGAAGCCCAAGTAGTGTTCTCGGGCTGTGTCAAACACAAATTTATGAACCTGCAGCATTGTATATAGGACGCAGAACCCCACAACTCTGTCTCACGTAATATGCTACATTATATTTAAGGGGGCACGACATTATATCCGCGTGCTGCATCATGGCCATGATCCAAGGATGATCACCTAAATAATGTACCTTACCTGAGCTCTAGATCAGGTATCTGAGACCATTTAGCTGTTTAATCAATTGGTTAGCCTAGAAATGGATATTTGTAGCATTACCTTCGGTTGAATTCATGACAGGATTGGGTGACCTGCTGAAGTTTTGGTCTTTGATCTAGTGCCTAGATTATTCTTGGCCCAGCTGAAGGTCACGTGTTTTTCAGTTACAGCATTCACTTATTGTTATTACAAATCATTAGTGCACATTTTTATGTTCCACCCAAAGCTAAAGTCGTCTTCAGATTGTTGCAAGTATCCACCACTACTTGAGAGTCTTAGGAGGCCTCTGTCCTTTCTGAAATGCTAGCTGTCTCAAAGTCTGGTATGTGAAGATTCCTGGGGTTTCTCCTAAGGTTAGAACAGGTGCAGCGTAGGCCTTTGTACAGAAGACATCAGGGCCAGCTTTAGGACATGCAGGGCCCGATTCGAAAGAGCTGCCGCCGAAGACAGCAGTAGAGATTGAGCTGCCGCCGAAGATAGTCGTGGCAATTCGGTGGCAGCTCAATCGGTTGCTGCTGTTTCCGGTGGCACTTTGGCGGAGGGTCCTTCCTCGACAGCAGTTGTCTTCCAGGGCCTTACCTTGCACGGCCCTCTTAGGCGCGGGGCCCGATTCACGGGAATCAGGGGAATCGGCCTAAAGCTGGCCCTGGAAGACGTGATACTCCAAGATAGACAGACAGCCCATGAGAGTCTCCCACCTGAGGCCACCAACATTGTATGACAAAATGTAAAAGGTAAAAGAGTGTTGCTGTTACTGGAGATGATAGGGAAGGCTCTGATAGGTTGGAAGAGAAGGAGAAGGGTGACTGTGACCTCCAAGGTGTTAGATAAGGCCTGAAAGGTTTGTATATTTTATCTAAGCCTTCCAAGGTTAAGCCATGAGTCATGACTGTTAGTGTTGGATGTAAGTGCTACTGGGTAAGCAGTCGTACTGGTATAACAGTGGATTACTTCCCCTTTTAATTCACTATAACTTCAGCTAATTTGGAAACAGGTTTTTTCAGTCCTTTTTTTTTTTTTTTTAAACAGAAATGGTCCAAACTAACTTGTTAAAAAAAAAAAAAAAAATTAGCATCACTGAGGATTGCGGGGGTAATGGCATTAAGGGTCAGAGATATTTCAAGTTCTCAAATGTCGTTGGGTCTTTTGAAACTCAGGCCCCAAAATGTTGTAGCAAATAGCTACTTGTATGGGAGTTACAATGAATACTGATAAGGCTGCTAAGGTGGTGGGAGTACAGATGCATTACTATAAGGTGGGAGCGCAAGTGGTTGAAAGACCGTACTTCTAGAGTAGCTATCAGTGGTTCACTGTCTAACTGGGAGGGCATATCTAGTAGGGTCCCACAGGGGTCAGTCCTGGGTCTGGTACTAATTCGTATTTCATTAATAACCTGGATAATGGAGCGGTGAGTATTCTTGTAAAATTTGCAGATGGCACCAGTATTTTTGCAAGTGCTTTGGAGGACAAGATTAGAATTCAAAACAATCTTGACAAATTGGAAAATTGGTCTGAAATCGGCAAGATTAACGTGCAAAAGCACAACTACAAAATGGGGAATAAATGGGCTTGGTGATAGAACTGCTGAAAAGGATCTGGGCATTATAGTTGATCACAAATTGAATGAATCAACAGTGTGATACGGTTGCAAAAAAGGCTAATATTCTGGGTTGTATATACAGGAGTATAATATATAAGACATGGGAAGTAATTGTCCTGCTCTACTCAGCACTAGTGTGGCCTCAGTTGGAGTATTGTGTCCAGTTCTGGGTGCGACACTTTAGGAGAGATGTGAGTCCACAGGAGAGCAACAAAAATGATATAAGGTTTAGAGGAAATGTTAAAAAAAAAAAAAAAGCTGGATATGTTTAATCTTGCGAGAAGATGACTGAGGCGTGCCCTGATAACAGTCTTTAAATATGTTGACCCCTTGTATGCAGAGTCCACTGAAGGTGGGATAAGAAGAAATGGGCTTGATCTGCAGCAAGGGAGATTTGGGTTAGATGTTAGGAAAAGCTCTCTAACTATAAGGATTAAGCGCTGAACTAGGCTTCAAAGGGAGGTTGTGGAATCTCTACCATTGGAGATGTTTAAGAACAGGCTGGAAAAACACTTGTCAGGGATGGTCTAGGTTTATTTGGTCCTACCTCAGTGCAGGGGGATGGACCCAATGACTTCTCAAGGTCCATTCCAGCCCTACATTTCTGTGGTTCTTTGTTGGTTTTTGTTTATTTTCAAATGTATCCAGGCCCCAAATTCTGATCTCACACCTTTCCAGGTAAACTGGGCAAGTTAAATATTTCAAGAGCGATGAGATCTAATTACGAGCTTATCTGTATGTTGCTGGACCACAAACAGCTTTCATAGTTCACTCAATGGAAATAGGTTGTAAATCCCATTGTCATGCTATTAATAAAATAGTATGTGTATGACAGTAGATATTTGCCATATTGGGTGTGGCAAGAGGGCTGCAATATTGTGAGGAACCATCTGTACCAGCTGATTCTATTTAATTCTACAAACCTGCATAGTTTGTTCTTTTTTCCCTCCCATTGTTTGACAGACCTAGGAGCTGTCATGTGTAGCCTGCAACTTCCACTGTTGTCTAGTATGGAAACAGCTGTTAAAGTGCTAATTTTCCTGTTCTCCTTAAAGTCTTGATCACTTTTCTGTTTGTTGCTCCTGTTCTAAACTTAGACTTTGGTTAATGAGGAAACACTTCTGTGCATTCTGTGAAGGCAGACGTGTGTGCACTTCAGTGACCTGATTTTTCATAAGTGCTGGGAAGCCACAACTCCAGTTGAAGTTGGTAGCAGCTGTATGTATTTAGCACCCAGGAAAATTTGGTCCTAAATGCCTACTAGACCAGACTATCTGATTCAATCTGAAGCTGCTTGCAAAATGCTCTTTGCTTTCTTGAGAATATGTTATAATTACATTTATGGGGTTCACGGACCTAAATTTGGGCACTGATTTTTACATTAATTCAGTCTAAATATAAAACATCTTTTCTTCTTTGATTAAAACATAACTTGCAGAAATCAGTATATTGAAAAGGTAATCCTTTATATTGAGGTTCCATTTATAAAGAGTTTACAGAGTGTTAGGAAATTTATTTATTAAAACATCTATTAATCAATTGGCATAGAGCCTGACAAGTCAGTAGGTTGTTTATAACCTTGGCTCATAATCAATCATCTATAACACACTCTGCTCCATGTTTGTAACATGCTTTTAAACCCTATAAATCACTTGTTAGTCCTTTATAAACCATTTATAAATGGATCCTCAATCAAAAGCAGTAACCAAAAGCTTTGTGCATGACTCTATTTAAAAAAGTCCAGATTCTACAAGGTGCAGGGCAAAGTAATCACTTTCACCAGTGCCAAGTGGCTGTGAAATGCCACCATTCTTAATAAGGCCTTGCACTCACTTTGCATTGGTGGAAATAATGACTCAAGGAGCAGGGCTTCAGAGAATGGAGCCCAAGGATGGGAATAGGTGGTGTGTGGAGGAGTGTCAAGAATAGATGTAGCCAATGTGTCTGGTGAGGAAAAGACTTAGTAAAATCTGATAGGGATTTGTTTTGTGGGGGTGGGGGGAAATGTTGTTGTTTTTTTAATGCTTCAGCACCAAATACTTCCACATTTTCTGCTGTTTAGAAGCTTTCTGTAAATATGTTGGACCAGCCCAGAAAGCCCAAGTGTTCAACTGGCTGCTCTGATCAGTATGATCACACTGGTAGGAAGCACCCACGGTTTTAATTTTGTCATACTTGCACCAGTTATCTTGCTTCTGTAGCATGTGAGCAAAGCCTTGTTCTAGTTTGGGTTGTTGTTTTTGTGTTTTTTATTTTCGTTATTGGCATCACACACACACACACTTTTTTTGTTTTTGTTTTTGTTTTTTTTTTGAAAAAAGATTCTGCTGAGAATTTGTCTTTCTATAGTAGGGGTAGAAGAGGATTAAATGTGAGTCTTTCTAATGACAATTATTCTGTGGATTCACTACGTCTTGGCTCCTTTGCCTAACATTCCCTTGATTTATCCTGAAAAGGGTTGTTTGGAATACAGCATAAGGCATTCTAATAATCTTACCATGAACCTAATTTCACTCAAATTCAGACCAATGGCTGACCAGGGTTTTTGTTTGTTTTTTAAACCCCGTCCAAGAACCTTCTACTTAAATGTTACACAAAAAGGGGAGACTGCAGAACACAGGAAAAAAACAAGAGAACACTTGTAAGGCACTTAAAAGCTGTAGTCTGCAACACAAAACTCCCTCTGTCAGATGGTTATTCTCAGAGGCTTTGTCTGGGACCCTGACTGCAGCTACAGATTGTGCCTATATTGCAAAAACCTCCAAATCCAAAAAATGATTTATTCTGTAGCTTGCACAGAAAGCCTCCTCTGAGAATCCACACGGAGATGCCTGCAAGCCTCTCTTTGGCATTCTTGGGCATCTGGAGCTGCATTTTTAGGGAATGACAAGCTTTCGTTTCTAAGAGAGGATGCACTAAAAACTACACTTGACTGAGCAGGGGTAAGAGGGAGAAGCATCTCTCTCTTCTATTCAAGCCCGATGTTGCACTCCAATAAAGGGGAATTTTTTTAATGGAACCTTCTTTGCATTTAATGACTTGCCCTTTAGCTGTGACAACCTGGCATTAAAACACTTGTTAGTTTGCACAACCACAATAGCGCCAGTGGCAGCATTAGCCAAGATCTGTGCTGGCTTCGCTGGATAATCCCTAACTACATCTCTCTTTGGATTTGAGATAAATCTCTTAAAACTCTTCATGCAAGGGGTCAAAACACAAGCACCAGGCGGGGAATACTATTTCAAGTAAGACTGATCTGAGGGAGTTTTATGGTTAACTGCTTTTTTTTCCCCTTCCCACTTTTGCCTGCTGACTCCTGAATACCTAGTGCAATCTTCTAGTTTGGTTGCGGGGCTTTTTCTCAAAACTGTTTGAATCTCCGACTCTAACCTTTTAAAGGATGAGGGACAATGGATATAGCGCTAAAGAACTTCTGCTTCCAAAAGAGAACCAGGAAGCTGAATGCTAAACTGAGGCACTTGGGAATTCCTTCCATCAAAATATATGGCAACGAAAAACTAAGCGGCTCTTATTGTCTTCATGGTGGCCTCTCAAAAAACATTTGTTGTTTTATAACATGAGAACTTTGGGAAAGGAATCATCTCAAGAGCTTGTAGCTCTATTTTGGATGAAGTACAGTCAGTGTGCACAATAAAATGGAAGGGAAAGGAGTGGGGTGAGGGGACAAACCTTAGAGTCATAAGGTTGCTTGGTTACTCAGTTTAGGCATTTGCGTATTTCACCTGCAGTTTCCTGGTAATATTTCAAGAGTGATCTGGCTGGTATTAATGGATGTGTCAGCCGTGGGTTATGATTCTGGTGGCTCCATATGGTCTATAGAGTTGGTGATTACTAGACCTAGTAAACATTACAACAAAACTACCCACCAGACGAGAATCTTAATTGGAAGCTGTGTCCAAGTAGACACTGGAATTGCATTGCTCGTTCTAATGAAGTGGTTCATTCTGCTCCACAGTCAAATCCGTATCTCATGCATCACAGGAGACCGAATTACAGACTTCCTCCTCCTCCTCCTCCTAGCCTCTACCGTCCCTCATAAAAGCTGGAAACCACATTGGTGTTTGCACAGTGCTAAATATATATCTAGGCAAAAATGTACTTTCCATTGACTTCTTTGGGCTTTGGATCAAAATGCTTCAAATCCCAGGGCTGCCCAGAGGATTCAGGGGGCCTGGGGCAAAGCAATTTCGGGGGCCCCTTCCATAAAAAAAAGTTAGAATACTATATTCTTGTGGGGGCCCCTGCAGGGCCCGGGGCCTGGGGCAAATTGCCCCACTTGCCCGGCAGCCCTGTGAAATCCAAGCCTCATCTGTCACTGTTTTCAGAAGCCTGGAATTGAATCCTGTAATGCCTCAGTCAGTTGGTAAATGGCCTATGTCCTTATTTCTTTATTTCACTCTGTTCTTTCAGTATTTGGTTATATTAGTCTACACTCTTCATAGCTAAACATTATTGATAAAACCTGTTTGTAGGATCTATGGATTTTTCTGTGTTGAAGTACAGAAAAATGTACATGCAATTACCCCAAAATTTCTTTTCTTCAGATAGTAGGGCCTATAGATAAAGGTTGACCATTTGGTAGCTAAGTGAATAACAAAGCTCTTATGCTCTGCAGTAAGCATATGCATAGTCAGTAGTTAATGTTTTACTTATCAGAATATGTTTGGTTACAAGGACACAATTTCTGTTGCAGCTGTGGAAGCTGTCTTATTTGTCTGGTTCTTTGTTAGCCCTATCTCTGAGTTTAGTGACTGGGCTGCAAGTGGGCTCCGAAGACCCGTTGTAAGATCTGTGGATTTCACTGTGCTGAAAGAAAGGAAACTTTTGGATAAATCGGTGTAAATCCTCTTCTTTCACTGCCATTGCTCTGTAAGCGCTATGCTGACTGGCTTTCGTGATCTAGAAAATACCGCCTATGTTTGGATACAGCAGTAATTCCCCAGGTGATATCACAGAAAACAGCACTGGCTCCCCATGCCTAAATTGCTTTTTATTTATTTGAAGTGATTGGTAATCTTCCATCAGAATGATTTTCAGATGGAAAATGCAGTTTTCACAAAGTTGCAATTTTTCATCAGGAAAATCTAAATTAAATATTTTTGTTTCATGCTGGTTTGGGCTGAATCAAACTATTTAATTTTGTTGCACTGACCCAAAAAGTTTTATTGGACTGATTTGAAATGAAACATTAATCTGCATTTCCCTATGGCACATTGCCTTAGAGGAGTTGACGTTTTGGCCTCCATTCTCTCCTGTGGGATGAACTTCTATAAGGCAATGCAGATTTCCTTCTGAAAAAGCTCTTTGTGGTGCATCATGGGAGGCACATGACCCAAAGTATGTCATGGGGAATGTAGTCTGACCAGGGAGCCTGACCCGTAGGGGAGAATAGGGGCATCAGGCTTCCATACTACGCATCCCAGATGGAAAATGCAGTTTTAATGTTAAACTGATTTGAAACAAAGCATTTCAGGTTCTTTCAAGAAACCGAAATAAAACATTTCAGTTTTGGGAATGTCAAAACGTTTTGTATTGATCAAAAATGGTGAAATGAAATGTTTTGACATATCTGAATCAAAATGTTTTGGAATTTCCATTCCATGAAAAATTTTGAAATTTCAACTTTTCGTCCCTATTCAGGTAAAAAAAAAAAAACTGTTGAAGTGTCAGGATTTCCCCCAAGATGGAAATTCCAAATTTTGCTCATCTGTAATGTTTTCAAACTTTTTAAAACTTTACTAAAATACACTCCAGGTATTTGGTAACAACCCAATTTCCTTAAGGCTGGGGGAAGAACTTTTGGGGGTGTTTGGTGAGTTTCTGTTTCTACTTGTACATTTCCCATTATTGTAGTATCTGAGTGTTTCACAACACCTCTGTGAGGTAGAAAAGTACTATTATCTTTGTTTACAGATGGGGAATGGAGGCACAGACTTATACGCAAGGTTAGCTTGGACTTGAACACAGGTGTCCTGACTCCTAAGCCAGCATCCTAACCACAGGATCAGAAGGGACTTCCCAAAAATGTTTTATTTTAGACTAACAGCAAGACAAAAGTAGAAACTCCATGAAAGAGAGCATGGTGTATGCTCTCTCTCCGGTAACAGTCTGCGCTGAATTGATCACGAATTGGGTGCATTAGTGGAGGTGTCAGAGATCTGCAGAGTACAAAGAGGCTAAGGGGAATCCAAGCCCATTTAAACGGAACATATTAAGTCAGACAAGCAAATTCCAGCTCCCAGGGGTTTGGCAGACTTGATGCCAGGATGCGATGCTGTTTGCCTAGACTCCCTAGAGTGTAGCAACACTGACCAGAGGGACCCCGTGTTGTGGAAGCCTATCCCAAAGCATCGATTGGCTAAGAAGGGACAAATGTAGTCTGGCTCTTTCACTGTGATGGGATGTAGTTTTATTTACTAAATATTAGGGCTGGAGCTTGCATTACTTTTGGCTTTCCCCTTCCCTGTCTAGTCCTATATGCGGCTCCTTCAATGTCTATACTAGCCTCTGTTCTCTAAGGCAAAGCCTGTATCTCCGCAATACAATACTTGCCTTCTCTCACATTCAGACTGAAGGTCTAGACGCTTTCTCTACCTTTTGTTAGTGGGGGTCAGAGGTTAGGGAGTGTTCCCAGCCAGTCTTCTCTCAACTGATCAGGGAACCCGTCCCAGAATACGGAGCTGTGCTTGGGAAAGGAAACGGGGACTCCGCCAGTGGGAGTAACCCCGCTATTTAAACATGCTCAGATTTATAATTATCAAGGCAGCTCCCAAAGAGAAATGTGCTTTTGAAATACAGTCAAGATTACTCCCACTCCAGTTCTTACATGCCCAGATGCTCAGCTGACACCGTCTAAATAAAAACCTTTTAGCCTATGCCAATAAGTCTAGAGCAAACTGCCAAAAAGCATCTAGGACCAAGATACAAATCGAAGTCAGGTCTCAGCAGAGGGCTTATATATAAAGGAGACAGCTGACCTGCCTCTGTCTTTTGAAGACCGCATACAAGATGGTTCAGTCTTTAGGGATTTATTGAATGTAATAGTGGAACTGCAAAGGTTTTCAGCAGATACAAAGCAAATAAACTCCCAGCAACAAAGCAGTTGATTCTTTTATGCAGATTTGTGATGAAATATTTGTTAATTTTTATTTCTTTAAATCGCAGATGGTTTTGGTTGAAGGAGAATTGTTAATCTGCAATATTAGCTTTATTCAGTGCATGTCCTACCTCTCTCTCCTCCCCTGCCCTCTACCGCCCAGCTTCCCCTAAACTTCGATCATATCTAGCTTTACATTTCGTTGGTCAGTTTGGGTCCAGTTGTGTCCCTGCTACTAAAGTCTGTGTTTGGCCCATTTGCCTGATATCTGGAACTGTCAGATAAATAAGTTGGAAGCACGTTTATCACAGTCCCATGGAAAGAAGACACAACATTTGGCAGGCTAGTACTTCTTTTCATTTAATTAAAAACCATTTAATGGTAACAGTGGGCTGTCAAATCCTGAAGTGCTTATTTAGGCCAAACTCTCCATGAAGTAAAATGATTCAAGATTTGCCCCACTTTCGTATTTATATGTGTGTGCGCGTATCAGATGTGTAGAATGAGCATACGTATGATAGTATATACTTCATCAGGATTCTGGGGACGATGAAATTATGAGCGTTTTGTGGGGGAGGTTTGGGGTTTTTTCACTTTATTTGACATGACAAACTCCAAGAGAGGTTTTAAAAAGAATACAACCGATGGCTATTTCTCCAGATAGCTAAGGCTATTATCTCTGGCTTTTGCCAAAATGAGTCAAGGAAGAATTCCATATAAACTCCAGGGCTGATTTGACAGCTGCAGAATTGTGGCAGGTTTGAAGCCTGCTTGTTAAGCAGAAGTGATGTAATTTTTACAGAGCAAATCTGTCTGGTAATTTACATCTTGGGAGAGGTTGGAGTGGGAACAAAATCCAATAAACCTATTCCCCACCCCAGCCCGAAAACCGAGCTACTTTAACTAGGCTGGAAGTAGAAGCCTCGGTTCTGCAAAGCTGGCTTTGGAATTGGGGAGAGCCATTTTTTTTTAAAAACCAGAGGGTTTTTCAATGTCTTGCCCAAGAGTGACTCTCTGAATTTCTCCATTCCAGTGTTTGGCAACTGTTTGAGGCCATGTGCCACCAATTACCCACGAAGACACAAACACACATGGTCGTTCAAAATGGAGCTTTTGCCAGAGCAACTCTTTTTTTTTATGAATAGGCCAAGTGGTAGGGTTGCCAGGCACCGGAACTCCCGGTCGACAAGGGACCCTGGCAGCTCTGGTCAGCACCGCTGACCGTGGCATTAAAAGTCCAGTCGACGGTGCAGCGGGGCTAAGGCAGGCTCCCTGCCTGTCCTGGCTCCGCACGGCTCTCAGAAGTGGCTGGCATGTCCCTGTGGCTCTTAGGCGCAGGGGCAATCAGGGAAGCTCCGTGCACGGCTCCTGCCCTGAGCACCGGCTCTGCGGCTCCGCAGCATGGTGCCACCTGGCTGCCTCTGCACCTAGGAGTTGGATATGCCGGCCGCTTCTGGGAGCCTTGCAGAGCCAGGGCAGGCAGGGAGCCTGCCTTAGCCCCACTGTGCTGCCAACCAGGTAAGCACCTCCCACCTGGAGCTTGCACCCCGAATCCCCTCCTGCACCTCAACCCCCAGCCCCAGGTTGGAACCCCCTCCCGCACCCTAACTCCCTCCCAGAGCCGACATCCCAAACCCCTACCTCAGCCCTGAGCCCCCTTCTGGAGCCTGCACCCCCTCCCACATCCTAACCCCCAGCCCTGAGCCCCCTCCCACAACCAAATTCCATCCTGGAGCCTGTGTCCCCTCCTGCACCCAAACTTCCTTCCAAAGCCTGCACCCCACAGTCTCTCCTGCACCCCAACCCGCTGCCCCAGCCCAGCGCCCACTCCTGCACTCCAAACCCCTTATCTGCAGCCCAGAGCCCCCTCACGCACCCTGAACCCCTCACTTCTGGCTCCATCCCAGAGCCCAAGCCCCCAGTCGGAGCCCTCACCCCCTCCTATACCCTCACCCCCTCCCCAGCCCAGTGACAGTGAGTGAGAGTGGGGGAGAGGAAGGCGGGATGGAGTGAGTGAGGGACTGGGCCTCGGACAAGGGGCAGGGCCTCGAGGAAGAGGTGGGGTAGCGCAAGGGTGTTTGGGTTTTGTGCCATTAGAAAGTTGGCAACCCTAGCCAGTGATTGCATTAGGTTAGTGAAGCGATTTGCATTCCTTCCCAAACGCTGTAGCCCATGCCCCAGTCTGGCTCACCTTGCACTAAAAAATAACCAATTGACTTCGGAATGCAAGCAGGATTTGGCATCTTGATACTCTCTCCAGTTCCTGCTGGCTAGCACACATGTTGTGCATACATACTCTGGGCCTAGTCCCATTAACGTCAATGGAAAGAGGTAACTGAGTGTAATGTGAGTCTGATTGGCCCCCTGCGAATACATATTGGCTCATTGTCAGAGCGGCACCAAAAATCTTTGTGACTTCTCACTTTAAAAGAGTAGCTCCACTCAAGATAGAGAGGTGATCTCTAAGCACCCACAACCCACCAAATTTAAAACTGCTCCAGTTAAAAACAGCACTTTAACCCTTGTAGAAATCATCTCACATTGAGTAAAATAAAATACCCTTTTGGCCGTGGGTTCAGTTCCAACCAGCGAATGCTTAGCACAAATCTAGATGGATAATTTTTGAGATGCATGTTGACCAGTGCTAAAACATCCTTATAAATGGCTTCTAAGGTGCATACGCTACAATAAATGCAATACTTTTGTCTGGTGAGGATTTTGTAACACCTGACAGAATATGGCACAGGAAGCAATTAAGGGCTAATTGCATCTTTGGCCCGCAAAACCTGCAATGCATTTAACACTGCTATTCGTATAGGGGAAAATATTAAACTTTTCATAAGGGAAGAAAAGTATCCAGCTCCATTCTTTACTGCTCAGTTTAGTAATTTCTTCCAGATAACCAACACATCTGTGTCAGTGCAATTAAAACAGAAATTCTGTCTAATGAACAGTTGTAGCCCGTGGGCTATTGCAGAATAAGCTGTGAAGTTGGGAACAGTCTTATTAAAATAATAATTAAGCAATGAGTGTGTGTGCGTGGGGGGGGGACACAAATGGGGTAGAGGGAATGTTATTGTGCAATAAACAGATAATCCAATTTTGAACTTAAAAGACAACCCCCCCCCCGCCCCAATCCCACGCTCCACTCATAACTGCCACATGATGCAGCTAGAAAAGAAACTGTGTATGCATAACTGCCTCCTCTTCAGAACCTGCTTTTGATGCCCTTTGTAATGGCTGGCTAATTTTACCCTATCTTACAATAAAATCAGATCTTTAAAAGTCATAGCCTTACACTTGGGTTTTGCTGAAATTGTTGCCCTGTAGCATTATCTGTCAAGAACATTCACTAATCTGTACTGCATCACAGGCGTTGTAAATCTAATTCAGTTAAACCAGATCAGATATTTTGCATATTCTTTATAAATATTTCGGCTCTCTAACAGCTGATAAAACTGGGACGAGGGGGGGATGGTTTTTGTGTTGGCTAAGCTTTTAACTTTCTGTGCTTCTCCCAGAAAATTGTCCTTTTGTCAGTAAAAATGGTTTAGACACCCATTCGATTTGCATTAAGTTGCTTTATGCCCCTAAGAGGAGAGGATGATGTCCATTCAGGTTGCATCTCGGTGAAGGTAGACCAGTTGCTATTACATGAGGTGTAATTTATGTATTTTTAAGCCTGCAGCTTTGAAGGCAACCGTCAGGTTTTCTTTTTTATTTATATATGGTGATGCATTTTGTAGTTAACCCTTTATATAGAAAGGCTTCCCATTCTAAATCACTCTTATGTTCTTGTGTATCATCTAACACTCTTGGAGCTGGGCTTTAAGCACCTAAACATCCATATTAAAGATTATTTTGCCAGATAAAGATACGTACATCTCTACTTAATAAAAACAAATGCTAGCCAAATTCCACTGGAAAAATCTAGTGGAATGGTTTTGACAGAATATAGATCAAAGAGCTGTGGGTGTTTTTTTGTTTGTTTGGGTTTTTTGTTTTTTTTTGCTTATTAAATGTTGGTTATGAACTCAAGTGATTACGAACCATTTTCATTTTAATTCCATCTGATAAATGGTTTCAGATGCAGAAAGCAATACTGCATCTTTAAATGGCTACTCTGTCTGCGCATCTCACAGGACTTTAAATGCCCTTTGTTATCACAGTCTAGACAGGATGCAGGCAGAATATTTGATATGTTATAACTTATAAGGCAAAGATTTGACAAGGTTGAATTAATTTACCACTTATTTAAAACTGAATTTCAAAATATTTTCCCCTGCAAACAGTCGTCTTTGTTTTCCTTTATTTTTTTTTTGAGAAGTTAGTACAGTACGTTAAACTGCTTCGACTCCGAGAGGAGACATTAGCTTACTGCAGCATGCAGTACTTTAATTGCCCTTTTTATGACTGTCTAGACATCATGCAGATGCATGTTTGTGGTGAGAAGACATTTCCCCCTCTGGTTATATGATAGTGAATGTAAAGGTTTCAGACTATCTTTTTACTCCCCAATCCTGGAATGTCCTGCTTTCCCCCATCCACTCCCCAAATCATTTTACTTTCTTTTTTTCTTTTTTAAGGGGCACTTCAGTCTCCTTTTGTTTTTTTCCTTTATAATATGTTATCTTGCAAGTGCTAACATTTTTCTGGGAAAATACAGGTAGGTAGGACGAGTCTCTCTTGGAGTTGCATAGGCAGATCACATTACAAAAGCCATGATTATAGTTGATATATATTATTTGTGTGCATTCACATTGCGGTAAGAAGAATACAGCTCGGTAGGCCAGGTTTAAGAATGAAAATATCAGCATGGTTTGAATGGGTTTGTGGTTTTAGTTATGCAAATTAGGTGCATTAATTAACCAGTTGCTATAGCTACTACTTTATTGTTAAACAGTGGAAAAGGGACAAGCTGTGTCCATGGATAATCCTCCCCTCTGCCCACCCCCATCAAACTCTTCACCCCCACCAGAGCCAAACTGCAATGTAAACTGCTATTTCCTGCACTCCCCTGAAATTCTCAGGGTCCCTGTGTTTACCTACACCACAGGCTTGCCCAAGGTGGAAGGGGAGGGAGCAGGGCTAGCCATCCACTGCTTCAGCCAGACTTAAAAAAACACGAGAGCCAAAAGCAAATCAGGATATTTAAGTCCCTACAAAGCTGGTTAGAAGCCAAGCTAAAATCACATTTAGGAAAACTGGGGAGCGGAGGGGAGGGGAGAGAATGAAAGAGGGTCTCTTCCCCATCCCCTTGCTCTTGTGAAAATCTATTGTTGGTGTTGACCTTACTGAATAGCTGTAAATTTTCCACTGCAACCCCTAGTCATCCATCTACCTTCTGGTTCCTACGTGCAGGGTGGGAGAGGTCTCCGCTGGAAGGGGGCGGGGAGCAGATGTCTCATGGGGATTCCAAACTAGTCCCGCTTCTGCCGTAGTGACCAATGCATAGACTAAATAGAGAGAGATTTCTGATTTTATGAAATAATCTTTGTGGCTGGAAAAGGAACAGGGGAATGGTCTTTGGATGAGTTTAAAAACAGATTTCTTCTTTTTTTAAAAAAAATATGTAAACATCAATGCTTGCTCCAGAAGCGAGATAGCCTTCGGGCAGTACCCACAATTGTAATGGAAATAAGTTTATTACCCTCCCCTCTGTAATTTTACCAGGCCCATGATATTCCTCCTCGTCTACTCCCCCACCTCAGGCACTCAAGCCAATTTGAGACTAGAACTAAAATACTGAAATGGTGAAATGCGGATCAATTTGAGATTTTTGTGTGTTTTGGAATTTTTTTTCTTGTAAATTTTATGGCTACAATTGACATTTTCCTTACTTCACAGAAGCAGCTGCCTTGTGATGTGTCTCCGCCATATAAACAAAAGTGACCAAACCAGGCAGGGGGCACAAAAGTAGAGGAAATATGAAAATGTAAAGATGTTCTTTTGGTTACTGCATTGGACTAGGAGGAGATCTGGCTTCAAATGCAACCACATCCTTATGCGTGACTCTGGGCAAGTCACTTTTGTCTCTCTGTGCCTCGCTTCCCTATGTGTAAAATGGAGTAATCCCACCCTTTGACTTGCCTATATAGTCCCCTGTCCTGCAAACGTTTTGCTTCCCAAGGAGTCCCATTAGAGTCCATAGAACCTAATGAACTATTAGAGTCAGTAAGATGACCCACCTGAGTAAGGTTACACATGTGATTGCAGAACTGGGACGTTCACCTCTAATATCTCCAAGGCAGGGATTGTATTTTTGGTGCGTTCATGGTTCCTGGCACAATTTCAGTCAGGGCTTCTTGGTGCTTCTGTAATACAAATAATAATATAACCTGGGCTGTAATGGAACTGTTGTCTAAATAATGAAAGTGGGAAGGGGCTGATGATTCATATAGGGAAAGACATGATCAGCAGACTGTCACATGAAAAACCTCTTCCTTGGTCACAGCGGATGAAATGTTGCAAAACTGGCTTTGTAGTGCATCTGGTCCCAAGTTCTGAGCTGTCAGGTGATGAAGCAAAGCACCAGTGAGAGTGAGATGTTCTCAAATACTTCTTTCTCAGACTAGCAGTGTAACTGTGTATATGTGCAGGGATCGTTATTTATTTGTATTACAGAGCCCAGCTGAGACTAGGGTCCGATTGTGCTTGGGGCTGTACCTGCACATAGTGAGAGATCATCCCTGCCCCAAAGAGTTTGTAATCTAAGGCTATGTCTACACTACAAAGATAAATCGACTTATGTTAGGTCAACTTACAGCCGCTGCATTAAGTACTGCGGTGGCTGATGTCCACATTACCCTCTTTCTGTCAGTGGTGCATGTCCTCACAAGGAGTGCTTCCACTGACTGAGGAGGGGCAGTGTGGGGGACTGAGAGCCAGGGCTTACAGCTGTACTCGGCCGGGAGCAGGGGGCAGTCGTCCGGGGCTTCTTGCCTCCGTCAGGGAGATCCACGTCCAGAGTGCGGTTGGCTGCCATGCTCCCGGTGGCGTCCCCGGGGGGGCAGCAAGGCTCCCAGTCGGAAGCAGGGAACCCAAGCTGGGAGCCTGGGTGGCAGCCCGGCTTGGAGCAGAACGGGCAGCACTGCCTGGCTCGGGAGCCAGCTTTCTTGTCAATTTCACAGCTCCAGCCAAGCCGTGAAATTGACAAGAATGACAGCCAACAATCGCTGTAAGGAATGCAATGTCTACGCAGACACTGCGTTGCCCTAACTACACTGACAGAAGCCCTACGCCTCTCGTTGAGGTGGTTTTATTATGTCGGCGTAGCAGGGGAGTTACACTGGCGAAGGAGCATTTCAGTGTGTACACCTCCACTGTTTTGTTGACAAAAGCTGACTTTTGTCGACAAAATTTTGTAGTGTAGACAAGGCCTTAGACAAGCTGTGACTCTCCTATGCATATTGGAGTCTCACTGGTTCCCCATGTACAGTAACTACTGACTAGTGCAGGTAAGGTCCTGAATAGTCCACGAATCCTAAGTAGACAAGTCAAACAAAGGGCTGGCTTGGGAGCGGAAGGGAGAGGCAATATTATGGAGAAGCCGAGGCAAAAAGAGATTAATTGATTTGTCAGCGGTCACACAGGACGCCAGGAACTGAACCCAGTTCTTCAGATGCCCAGGCCACAGCCTGACCCACAAGACACTCATTCCTTGGGGGTGGGGGGCGGGGTGTATGTAGGTATATAGAATACACATGTAATTTTCCCTTTATTTCATTATTCCTTGTCCAGATTCAAAACTACAGAACTTACATAACTTAACCTGGTGTGATATTTCTGACAGTGGCTCAAATGTATATTCTGCAGTAGCTTTTCAGTAGCAGCAGGAAGCAGAGCCAGTTACTATCCTACAGAAAACAATCTATTGTGCCTCTACCAGAGGGGATCTAGACTTTCACAACTAAGTGTGGAGCTTCATGCGAAAAGTCCTATGAACACCAGCCAGCTCTCCAGTATGGTGACAGACAGACAGCTTAAAAGAAGATGGGAGTGGAAACCCACTCCATCTAATTGCTGTTAGTTTTCTGGGGAGGTGGCAAAGCTCTCCCTGGAAGAGGTTCACTCTCCTTAGAGAGTCCCTAGCTGACAATTTGATCAAAACAGATGTGGGCAGCAACAAACATCTATTTCTATAACTAGAAACAAATTTGGTAATTGCCTCTTTCAACAGGACTTGCTCAAGCAGGAAATGAAATTCCTAAATGGCAGTTAGCAAAAGTATTTATAGCTAAGTTCTTAAATGAGACATGCTCTTTTGTCATGAGTTTCTGATGGCTGGGGAAAAAAACCTATCCAGCAGCAAACCACATATTGATCCAGAGTGTTTCCAGTGTACATGGGGCTATTCGGTCTTGTTTTAATAGAAGTTTAAAGCACTCCTGGCTAACCAAAGCATCTTTCGTCTTTCAGAGTATATATACAGGGCTTGATTCTGATATTTACACTACCGTAAAGCCATTGATTTCTGTGGCGTTGCTCCTGATTGATGCCAGTGTGATTGGAAATTGATGTCCACAGTCTCTCTTACTTTCCTCTGTACAAGGCCTCATGCAGAACTGGAAGCCTGGGGGTTATTGTTGTGTTTTGGTCGAGGATAGAGTTGGGGTCTGACTTTTCTCTTTGGGCAGGAGAGGTGGGTGGGTGCTGAGAGATCATGCCATAAAGTTTCAGCTGTTAATTATTGCTGTTGCTAAGGAGAATGAAAGGGGGAATTCAGAGAGTGACTCGGGGGGCTTTGTTTCTGGTATTTGAGCAGCCATCTAACTGTGGTAGCTTTCTAGAGTTGACAAGGGATGGTGAAGTAACTGTTTTTGCTTACTCTTTGGTCAGTGATGGCTAGAGGAGGGGTTTGAAAGTTTTTATAAAGTGTAGTCGGTCTGTAAGTAAATTCAGAATCTGATTTTATAAAAAGTAAAGTGACCATCCCTGCTCTTGGAAAGAGTTTCCAAAGAGGTACACAAACTGTGGACCTTCCATAAACTCCAGTGGGCTTTGGAACAGTCTCTCTATGCATAAAATATGTTGGTTCAAAAGACTTTGTGGGGGAAACTGGGCAAAAAAGGGAGTTAATCTTTAAAAGTGTCTCACTGTCCTAAGGGATCGCCAGTTTGTTCATAAACTCTCTCCAAAACTCCTATAACACTGGTTAGTCCCTTCCCTGTCCCTCATTCCTTCCCCCCACCCCGAAATGTAATGAACCTCTTCCAACACGGTGCTGGACTCACTTATTGCCAATTTGCTGTTCTGTTTTTGTTTTTAACAATTACTTTAAAACAAAAAGGTGACCCAACTGAAAAATCTGCTGATTTTTAACATTCATGAGCGTAAAGCTTCAAGTAAGTGCTAAGGCTTGTCAGATAGATCCTTCTCCTCCATTCCTAGGAGTTTTGGCTTTGAACTTGACGGACTCTTATTCCTTAAGGCTGTGTCTGTGCTAGCTTGGGTAAACTCCCATCCTAGCACTATCACTAGCAGAAGTGTGACACACTTGTGTTTTTAGGGCAATCGTCAGAGCAGGTCTAGATGATGCTGTGGCAAAAATGTCCAAGCCCCATCTACGCTGATGTTGCCAATGTTGCTGTCACTGGCAATCATGAAATGTGGGCGATTTTGTCCCGAAAGGCTAGGTCCTAAGAACTCACGGCCATAGTTTGTCTGTGACTCAGATAACTGATGACGCTTGCTTATCCAGTCTGATGAATGAAAAACTGAGCTGTATTAAAGTGCAGTTATGGTCTGAGAATTGACATGGAGGGTGACATCTTGGTGTTTCATCTTTCTCGAGCAATGATTTCTGTTGCAAGCTGGCTCCCTTTCTGAATCACGGCGTGATTTGTTACTCTTTACCCCCAGTGCTACAGTTCTCAAGCTGGGATCAGTATGTATATCGTGCTGTGGTATTTCTGCTTTGTACAACACAGTTGACCATGTTGACTCGGGAAATATAATTTAGCTGTTAAGTGTGTTGAGGATGCATGAAGCAGAACTGAATCAAGCTCACTCTCCATAGTTATGTACCTAGTTCTACAGTGCTGGTTATTATGGGCCTGATTTCAGGCTCATTTATGTCCATGTTTTTTGCCAGTATAACTCTGCTGACTTGGAGATAGTAACTCCTGCAATGTATGTGAGATCAGGATGGGGTCCTATATTCTTTTTCTTCAGTATTTTCTATCATGCATTGTTCACAGATGTACTTGTTGATCTGGTGAGTCTTTTCATTTCTGGTTTAAACTGAGCTGATGTTATTTGGAAAGTAAACAGACAAATATGTGCAGTAACAACCAGATGCCATGTTTGGTGACCATCCTCCTGATGTGCAAGTGATAAACTAGTGAAATCTACCATCTTAGTGTTTGCCCTTTCTTCCCATCTTCTCCAGCTTTGGTCCTCATATGTGTTGTTTGGGATCTGGTGGGCGCAGTAGCTATAAATCAGGAGCTGGATTCTGTGCTGCGCCACCTTTGGGCAGCTGCTGAGTTCTGGCCCTTGTAAGGGCTGAAACAGCTCCCAGCATTAAGTTAGAGCAGCTCGAAGGACAGCAGGCCTCTTACACTGGGGAGAGTGCAAGGCTGTTCATGTCAGCCCGATGCTGCCCCTCTGCCAGGGGAATTCTCCCCTCTCCTTGTGTTCCTATGTGGGTGGAATAGTGGGAACTGGCCCCTACATTCTCCTTTGGATAATCAAGGCATCGCAGGTAGCCCAAAAGGCAGGTGTTACACACCAGTTCAAAGCTGTATTCAGAGCTTTGGAGCGGAGCCCAGAGCAGCTCCAGAGCAGTGGAGCTGCAGCACAGCTCCAAAGCCCTGGCTGTATTCCTAACTATTAATATGAGACTTTTGTAAATCTTTTTTTAAATCACCAACAAAACTCTTAGGGAGGCGTATACAAACTCTCTGCTCTGTCTGGAAAAACTGGGGTCTGAGGTCTGGCCATGTTGCTTGACCCATGTAACACCACAGCATTATGCCAGATACTCATGTATCTGAGCCTGCAGCTCGTCTCCGCTCTTCTCACTCGAGCAGATTGTCTGTTTGAATCTTGCCTTCAGCGAGGTGCTGCTTGTTCCGAAATCTTCACGCAGCGCACAGTCAACTTGTGGAACTCCTTACCTGAGGAGATTGTGAAGGCTAGGACTATAAAAGCATTTAAAAGAGAACTGGATAAATTCATGGAGGTTAAGTCCATTGATGGCTATTAGCCACAATGGGTAAGGAATGGTGTCCCTAGTCTCTGTTCGTCAGAGGGTGGAGATGGATGGCAGGAGAGAGATCACTTGATCATTGCCTGTTAGGTTCACTCTCTCTGGGGCACCTGGCATTGGCCACTGTCGGTAGACAGGATACTGGGCTAGATGGACCTTTGGTTTGATACAGTACGGCCGTTCTTATGTTATCTCCGAGGAGCTCTAGCCGTTCCATGATTTAGGCACTGCCCCTCAAAAGCCAATAGGGCATTGTCTGATATTAGCGACAAGACTTTGGCCAGTGTAGACCTTACTGTTCACTCACAGCGTGGGTATCTGGCTTTAGAGCATGAGGTACAGGGAGGGGACGCTTTGTTTTGTTCGTTTGTTTGTTTTTGACTGAAGTGATTAAGTCTCTATTTGGGCAGATCCTGATTTTCGGGGCATGCCAAGTACTGGGAGGCTGTAAGCTCTTCATGGCAAGAACTGTTTATCTTTGTACAACACCTAGCAAAACAGGACTGTGGTCCAGACTGGGGCCTCTGGGCATTACTGCAGTACAAATAATAGGCATGCTCTGGAACTTAATGATGGAGGAAGGAAGTTGTCTGACTGTATCTGGCCATGCCTGTCAACAGCTGACAGATATGACGGGGTATCTTCTTCTCCCCCTCCCATTCCCCTTTTCAAGAACCAGCACTTGATTTTCATGGCTTCTGAGCACCCATATCTCCTGCTGACTCCCACTGGAGGTTTGGGTGCTGAACCCTGCTGAAGATCAGGTCCATAAGGTCTGGTGAAAGGCAGCATCTCTGCCTGCCTGGCAGCGATAGATTGTGGGCCTGAGGCTGCAATGTCTAACCTTAATTGGCTTGTTCTTTGGGAAGCTGCACATGCAGCAGGTCTCCCTTCAAGTGCAGGTGACGGGTGGGGTCCTCCAGGCAGCTGGCCCAAAGGGAGGCTGCGGTACAGAAAGTTACAATATTATTCAGGGCCACCCAAAGGATTCAGGGGGCCTAGGGCAAAGCGGGGGAGCTGCGGCACTTGTACTCACCCGGTTGCAGTCCGGGTCTTTGGCGACATTTCAGCAGCACTGAAGGGCCCCCCGCTGCTGAAATACCACCGAAGACCCGGAGCGACTGAAGGGCCCCCCCCCGCCGCCGAAATGCTGCCAACGACCCAGACCGCCGCCGGGCCAGGGCTCGCGGGGCCTGGGGCAAATTGCCTCACTTGCCCCCACCTCTGGGCGGCCCTGATATTATTAAAGCAATCCAAAGTCTTGAATAGTGAAAAGAATTTCCTATCGAAACTGGGATACACACGGCTCCTGCTCTTCCCTCCTTTCCAAGAGCTGCTTTTCATTTTCTCCTGCAGGTCCTGTGGGGCATCTTGTTCTAAAGTCCTACAAGTCACCACACAGGCTTGAGCTGACGCTCCTATTATTGATGGCAGTCTAGTGTTCTGTATGTCCAGCATCCTACTGTCTCCCTCCCTTCCCCCATCAAGCCTATCAGGTACAGAATTATGGAAGCTAGAAATGGGAGAGGGGTGCATGGAGACCTATTGGCCCAAAATCCCAAATGGGGATGCAGAACACTATGGTGAACATCACCTGATTTAGGCATCTTCTCTGTCTCTCTCCTTCCCGTTCCTTGTCTTATATTGTTAACACCTGAACCTGTCTTAAAGTCAAAATCTTGCACTGTCTCTGTATTTCCTTTACAGCTGGTTCTACAAACTGGCACTGCCATCAGGGACTACAAGGAATCTGTTCAAGCAAAAGACGCCCAGGGTGGGAGGGGGAGGGGGGAGCATGAAAGGATTAGAAAATCAGGATGAAAATAGAAACTAAGGTTGTGCACATAACTGTTACCTTTTGCTTTGTGAGTCACATTGTTAGGGCAGCCGTTTGGCTGTTGGAGGTGTTAATGGAAAATCAGAAAACAGCACATGATCAAAAGTACTCATCATGGATTTCTGAATCTCTTTTTATTTATTCTTCCAGATACTTCTCTCTTGCTTGGAAAGTGTGTGTGTGTGTGTGTGTGTGTACCCCCTGTTCTGAGACCAAGAGAATATTTTTAAAAGACCATTTGGGAGAGTGGGACCTTTAAACCCATATAAGTTGATGTTTAGTTGCCAGAGATTGTAGAGGAAGTTGAAGTGTGTGGCCAAATGTATCACAATGCCGCCGCTTTTAGAAAATAATGGTAGACTGCAGCTTTATTGTAGTCAGCAATTCACTTCAGATTGTATAAGCTTCAGAACACACTCCTCAACCTCATTGTGTTTCACTCAAAGCTATTTTAGATGTAGGAGAGGACAGTGTATTTTGGTTGAATTGAAAAGACATTACCCAATCAGAATGTTATTGTTTTAAGTGAATTCTCCTCCTGATGTGAGATGGCATTTCACACCAACTTGTCTAAACTCTGCTAGAAGTCCTTCCCTATTCTGTCACTTCACTGGGCTGAGTCACATTCATAAAGTGAGACTTCACAAATAGCTGCAAATGCTTTATGGAGGAGTAACAAAGGACACCTAGAGTCTGTTCCCAACTCTGCTACTGTCTCCTTATGTGACCTTGGGCAAGTCCCTTAATCTCTCTGTGCCTCATTTCCCAGTTCTGCAAAAAAGGGTCTATAAAGTTGGATCGGTATTTAAAGTGCAACAAGACCCTCATATGCAATGCACTATGTAAGGGCAAAACGTTCAGTGCACAGAAGTAAGACTTCTCCATTCAGCATTTCTACATTATGCTTGCATCTTTGAGCAGGAGTCCATTTTCTTGAGCCACTGGGTGAGATTTTAAGGGCTCCAAAGGCTGCTCACCTCAGTCACAGGGAGTCATCCCAGTGTGGCTGACAGCAGCGTCTCCCATGACAGGTTACACTCTAGCTGCTAACCTAGCTTAGAGTCAGTTAAGTCCCTAAAAGATTGTTAGCTCCTCTCTCCCCTCCCACTATCAACCATGTCTGAATTCACATAACCCTCTTTATACCTCTTAGACCAGTGGTGGGCAGCCTGCGGCCCGCGGACCACATGAGGCCCATCAGGGTGATCCGCTGGCGGGCCAGGCCGCGAGACAGTTTGTTTACATTGACCGTCCGCAGGCCCGGCTGCCTGCCCACGTTCTCTCCAGCAGTGCTGTGGCTAAGGGAAACGGATGTTGAAACTGACTAGAATTAAATTCTATCAATAACACTTTTAAAGCTGAACATCCTCAAACTACCCACTGTTAAAAGAAGTCCTCAGTCCCCTGTCTTCTGAAAACTATTCTGATACTCAGGAGGATATTACTCAAGTTGCACCTTAGTTCATTTTTAAGAACTAAGCATTTACTGAGCACTGGTAGTTAGGCAACAGGAATCTTTTTGCACAAAAGATATCGTGTTAAATATACCAGTGTAGCTAAGCTACAAAAGTTATTTGAAATATCTTAGACAAATTCAGAATCAAAGGCAAATAAATGTACAGTGCCGGAAATAGTTCTTTGGCCATTCTGTTAACTTCTTGGGGCGCATTTCTCTGAAAATTTTGTCACGTTTCTTGAGCTTCTTAATTAAAAAATGATACCCTATTTACAGAGGAAACTGGCCTGTTTGAGAGGTGTTGATTTGCAAACAGCCCAGGTCCAGGAACACCTACCAATTTATCCCTCCTGTAACTCTGAGTCAAGTTCGAGCTCTGTACGCTCTTTCTTTCCCCTTAGTACTCAACAGGACAGTCCCTTATCACTTATGCAGAACATGACTAAAGTCAAGATAAAACCAAATTCCCCCTTAAGCAGAACCAGGCTAGGTGAAAGAAAAACCTACTCAGTACTTCTCCTGAGCAGTGCTTGTAATGACATTGGCAGTGCAAGAGGGTGGCTGTGATTCCGAGAGAAATGTTGTTTCCACTGGACTCTTAAAACTTGTAATATAATAAAATCTGTGTTCCTTTCAGTCTGTTTTCTTCTTTACAGTCCCAGGAATTCTTACTCACTTCCTGTTTCTTTTTTTTCTACTAATTTAATTAGCCTTGATATATAGATTAGCAGTAGATGCTACTGAATGAAAGCTGCAACTGAGTTTCCATTATAAACCCGTTTTTGGCCCCCTCTCTATAACCTGTTGTTAACAACACTGGGGAATTTTCAAAACTTTCCCTGGTATAGACAGGGCTTTTCTTGTTATACCTTATTCCTGTGTTCGTCAGGACTTTCGACCCCCTTTGCATATTACTCAACAGCCACTTTTTATGTTGGTCGCCTGGAACAGTCTGAGGGTCAGAGAGGGGCAGGAACTTGACTGAGGGGGCAGTGGAAGAAAGACGTTGAAAAGAATTGACTTTGAATCGAAACAATCAAGACTTTTTACTGGTCCAGGTTGGGCCCCCTCTCTCTGTGCCTGGAGGGACTCACTGTATGTGGATCACCCCATTTCCACCTGGACAAGGAGCTCAGTTACCTCTAGGGCTGTCTCTGTCCCCTCCCATGGAGCCAGCACTGCTTTTCCCTTTTCTGAGTTCTGTGCTAGAGGAAGGTAAGGAGTGGAGAGCCTGGGGGGATTCATACTATCCTAGCCTGACAGACCTTACCTGGGGAAAATAGAAAGATGCTCTTCTGCATAGCCCCCTCCTTGGACCTCCCACAGGCCAGGAGGTTCACCAGTTAGGACACCTCCACTGGAGCCATGCTACCAGGGGACCATGGAGGTGCTGGGGAAGGTGGTACAGATGCAGAGGGTCCCACCATGGATCCCTGAGGAGCGGGTTTGGGAGTAGGCTGAAACATATTTGACACTCCTTCCAAACTCTATGGAAAAGCTTTCCAATGGGATGATATGGGCTGAGCCTAATGGAGATTTACTTCCCCAAAGCAGCATCTTTGACCCTCCTGCAGTAAATCTGGTGCACAGGTAGGTAGGGAATGGATTACACACAGGTACACGTCCTAATCTTCTCTTAGTCCTGGCTCAGCACTTATCATGTATGAACAGTGACTTGCTAAAATAATTCAGAATGCCACTGCTTTGATGCTTCCTTTCACAGAGGTCTCTAGTGTCCAGCCAACTCACAGTGCATGGGCACAGAGGATGTGAGGCGTCTGCTATTATTTTGGCATTTGTTAGGGTTCACAGCAAAAGAAGTGCAGACCCATGGAGTATGTGGGCAAATACTGCCTGAATGATTATTATAAATGGAAAACTGCCCTGTCACCCGTGATCAGATTCAAGAGAGAGAATTAGCCACGTGGTTTTAGCAGGAAATAGGATGGAAATTTTTCTTTCTTTCAGTGACAAAACTCATCAAACTGTTTACTGCCTTTTTTCTTTAATTTGTTAACACAAGGAATTAACGTCTCAGAAGAGTAATCTTGTATCTGTATAATCTATATAATCTTTACTGTTGCTCTAATGTGTAAAATTTGTCTTGAAAATGACCATGATAAGTCAGAGCAACGGACAGAAGAGTCTTCGTTCTGACTCACTGCATGGTCTTGCCCAAGCCCTTGAACCTCTGCTTGTCTGTAAAGTGGGGATAATAATACTAATCTGCCTCAGAAGGAAAATAAGTTCTATGTATTAAAGTTTTAAAGCTCCCTGCTGTCCTTGGAAGGAGCTATTTGAAATGTTTATGAGGGTGAAAGTATGGCCTTATTTAAGTCAATAGCAAAACTCTCATTGACTTCAGTGAGGTCAGGATTTCACCAAGAGCTTTTGCACATATGTGAGCTTTTTGTATGTACAAAATGACACACACAGTTGTTTACGTAAAAGTGTTCTTGCAAAACTGGAGGCTGACCTGAGCCCAGGGCCGGCTCCAGACCCCAGCGCGCCAAGCGCGTGCGTGGGGCGGCATTTAACGGGAGGGCGGCAGGCGGGTCCGGTGGAGCTTCCGCAGTCATGCCTGCGGGAGGTCCAACGGAGCCGCGGGACGACCGGACCTCCCGCAGGCATGACTGCGGCGGGTGCGCTGGTCCCGCGGCTCGTGTGGACCTCCTGCAGGCACACCTGCGGAAGCTCCACCGTAGGCGCGGGACCAGCGGCACGTCTGCGGGAGGTTGCGCGGGACCGGCGCCCGGCTGCGCAGCACGCCGCCCTGCTCGGGGCGGCGGAATTTGTAGAGCCGCTCCTGCCTGAGCCTGGTTGAAAACTTGGCTCTAAGAGAATGTACCATGCTCATAAGGGCTTGCCTGCCTCTGATGCCAACTGCCTCATGATCTCGCTGCTCCTGGAGCTATCATAAAATATAGTTTCAGATGCTCTCTTCAGAGCGTGCTTCATTAAAACCAGTGGTGATGAGTGATCTGCCACTGGTTTTGATGCCAGTCTAGGTAGGTAGCATCCAAAAGTTCAGGTGCACTTCCCAAACCTTCTGGGTTGGAAAGTGAGCTGTGAACCTTTAAAAAGTGAGGTTTTCTTACAAGGTGCCTGGTATTTCTGGTTTGGACGTGGTGCATGGACTGCCTTTCTTCTGATACTGTGATTGAGCCACCTCCAATCCTGGCAAATACCTAAGAGTGCATGAAATTTTATGAAGAAAAGTTTACAAAACTCATCAAGAACACACATTTGGGGTATGGTTCAGGATCTAGATTGTGGTCTAGATCAGTTCTCTGTATCATGTGAAATGCCCCAGAAACTGATTTAAACAAGGAATTCAAATTACAGTATCAAGAGAATTTAGATGAAATCGTTGTCCAAAGTAAAAGAAACAAAGCATTAGAGGAATCCATTTCACCAAGACTTCCTTTGACTCTGAATTAATATGCGTAACTTTAAGTCTCGCTAAAAATGTCCTTTAGTTTCAGCCCAGTTTACCATAGCATGTATGACCTGTGTATTCTTTACCAATTGGTAAAACAAGAAAATGTAGTTGCATTACCATCTTCAAAATAATTTGGTCTTCCCCACCCCCACCCTTCTCTTGCATGGTATGTAATACACGGAATGACTGAAGCCTATGGATAGTAATAGAACTGTTCTGACTTGCAGATTGTATCCAACTGAAAGCAAAGGTCTTACTGAAAAATACTCTTCTGAAAACCATCCTGTTCCTTTGTACCTTACAGATTTAGGGCGTTTTTTTTTTTTAAATTAGCTCAGCAAAATATTTTCCGTACATAACTTGTTCCCCTACAGTGGTGGAATATTGGCGTTCATAAATAAATGGTATAGCAGAAAAGAACAGTTATTGTTATGTAGTCTGTATATGGGAACAATAATTGTAAAATAAGGAAATGCATTTTAAATTATCACATTTCAAATGCATCACAAATATCATGTGGCAAAGCTGGTTCTGCTTAAAAGCTGAATACTTGCACCACCTGATACATTTGGAAAGAGTAATGATCATTGGTAACAGTATGAATATTAACCCAAATCACTGTTTTCTTTTTAAACAAAATGTAAACCTTTTGTGGATGAAATGCTCAATGGACATAGTATTTGAAATGCTCCTAGTAGCTATCAGAAAGTTTATTCCTTTCAGTGTCTGATTCAATTTGATTTTAAATTCTAAAGAACCAGGTCTTCATTCAAATGAGTAGGAAATCTTGGCTCTGGTGCTCCTGGAGCCTAGATAAATGGAACGGTTTGCCAGCTGAAAGTCACTCACCTGGGGCTGGTCAGAATGACAATGAGTTGTCCTCTGCCTTGTCACATAGGCAACAGTTACTAACCAGATTAGATTTTCATACATTTCAGACACTTTCAGTTCCTAATACCTTCGTGGGCAGACAGAAGTGCAGGCATGACCAAATTTGCACATGGTTGTTTTTAACCAGGAAAGGAGGAGTTGTTCCTCTTAGCTCGTAGGCAATTTCTTTACAACAGTGGCACCCACACTGTGCAAGGCTAAGGGTGCCATTCGCTCTTGTTCACAAATTTAGACAAAAAGTCAAAATAGCTGTGTGTGAAGCTATAACTCTGTGCACTTCTGTCATCTGGGGTAAACTGAATAGGCTGTGCTTTTCGTTGTCCACAAGCTGTGGGAAGCGCTTTGGGCTTCTGTGTTTGATTTAATGTAACACTATGATCCATTATGAAACGGTTATTCAAGAACAGACTAGTGATAGAAACTTGAATGCAGCACTTGATAAGTGATTTCACTTGACCGTCAATATCAATTTCCAGAAATTTGTTTATATCTATATATAGATAGATAGATAGATACATATAGATCACGCACTGATCCCAAAACCGGCAATGTCTGCCTAGACAGAAAATATAGAGAAGCAAGTTATCACTTAAATGTGGTGTCTGAACCTGTTAGTTTGAAATGTATTCAGGAATGAAAATTGTGCTAAATTAAATTAGAGTGACCTTACTTTGTATTTGGAAGCCAAATTTGTCCATCTCATAAAGCCTGGTGCATTCATAACACCTCCCTGGGGGAAAATTACAGACAGAAATGGAATGAGGTCTCTTCTAATTGAAAAATGACAATGATTAGGAAGCCAAATACAGAAGGAGTGGGGATTTTTTCTTTTTCTTATTTTTTTCTTAAGACACCTGCAGAATTATAAATTATATTCTTTGCAGTCACCCTTCCCTCCCCCCCATACCCCTTTTTATTTGCACAGTGGCTGAATTGCATGGTTTTAGTATACTTTAGGGTTTATTAATTAGTTTGACTCTAGCCATTTGGATGAAATTTTACTGTGTAGATCCAGCTTTCCAGGGAGTTTTCACTGGTTTGAAAATGAAGCACATGAATACAAGTTAGAACAGAAGGAAGAGTTGGCATAAACTTTGACCCTTCAAGTAGATCTGGCCCTTTTGAAGCTTGAAATGAGCAAATCGTGTGGGATTTTTATTTATTTATTTATTTCGGATTTTTTTTTTTCCAAAAGGCCAGATTTGGGGGCATGAATGTTCTTCCTATAGTGATACAGCACATCTGACTTCGCCACAGGCTCACACGCTGTGCTGCTCACTGCAGGCTAGAGTTTGGGGTCAGAATGAGACTTACAGGCATCTCACTGATGCAATCCCCATAGGTAGCAGCTGTGGTGGGAGCAATAATGTCCAGATACTTGGGGCTGCTGGTGTCTCTATCACTATGTGATCTAGACCTGCTCTGTAAGTTGCTGATGCATTGTCCGCACGAGAGGCCCATTGATGGCAATACGATGGTGAGAAATCTTTATTTATAAAACTTAGCATATCCCTCATCTCCTTGGTACATCTCAGCCAGGTGCTAAATTCAGATTCTAGTCCAGTAAAAATCTAGAGTTACCCTGTTAGGGATTTTTAGGTGCGTAGGAGCCATTTGCTTCCCTATGCAGACGAAGATAAATGATCAAGGACATGGACATAGATGTAGGCGCTGACTTACCGAGTTGCTAGGGGGTGCTCGACCTCCCGCTTCACCCCAGACCCTGCCCCCACTCACCCCTTCTTCCAAGCCCCCGCCCTGCTTCATCCCGCCCTCACCCCGCTTCCTTCTCCCACCTCTTCCTTCCCTCCGCTCCACCCCCCTCCCCGCCTCCTGCATGCCACAGAACAGCTGATCCACAGCAGGTGGGAGGAGGGGGAGGCTGAGCATGCACTGTTGGTTTTTCCTATGGGTGCTCCAGCCCCAGAGCACCCACGGAGTCGGGACCTATGGGATATGAAGAAAGAATAGCTGAAATGAGAGGAGTGGACCTATGATATTGCAAAAAATATGCTTGTAGGATGTTGAGATTAAATTTCTTAATTGGAGGGGAAATTACTTTTGTGAAGTTCTGATCCTGTTTATAATGTTAATTTTTCCACACAGCATATATTGTTAAACTAAATGATAAATTTAAACAGCCTGACTCATAATCGAAAGTAGTGAGTGCTATGTGATACACTGCAGAACCATAAATTTCATCATCTCACCTGCACTCTGCCCACTAATCTACCTCATTTGAGTATTCACTTCTAATATTCCAAACAGCTACCTTTAAAAGAAAAGGAAAAAAACCTTGCCAGAAAGAAATATTTCCTCTTCTCTAATAATCATATCATGTTAAAATAATAGCTTTTGGCACCTATGTTGTAATCAGCCAATCAAATTAGTGGCAAAGTAGGCAATATTTGGTACTGGACCAGGGATACAGTATCAGACTTTTAACCTATGTCCCTAACCCTTACACCAGGGGTTGGCAACCTATGGCACGCGTGCCAAAGACGGCACGCGAGCCAATTTTTAATGGCACGCTGGAGCCTGCCGGCCCGCTCTCCTCTGCCCTCTGCTTCCCCCACGGGGGTAGGGAGCAGAAGCATAGCCATGCGCACGGGGAGGGCAAATGGCCCCACTCTCCCGGCACGGCAAGCCGCGGGGTCCGCGCTACCGGGCCGGAGCGCCAGGCCTAGCGCAGCAAGCTGCCGGCCCCTCCCCTGGAGCCCTGCCGCCACGCGCCGTGCTCTGGGGGTTGGGGCTGCGCGCCCCCGAGGGCAGCGTTTGGCTCCGCGGGGAGGCAGACATGCTCCCTGCTCAACCGGGAGCAGCGTATCTAGCTCTCCTGTGTGGAGCCTCATGGTAAGGGGCCCAGGGCTGGGGGTTGGATAGGGGTGGGGGCAGTCAGGGGACAGGGAGTAGGGTGCGTTGGATGGGATCCCGGGGTGGCTAGGGGTGGGGGTCTCTGGAGGGGAGTCAGGGAGCAGGGGGTTGGATGGGGCATGGGAGTCCTGGGGTTTGTGAGGGGTAGGGGTGGATAGGGGTCAGGGCAGTCAGGGGACCGGGAGCAAGGAGGGTCCGCAGGGACAGTTAGGGTGGAGGGTCTCTGGAGGGGGTGGTCAGGGGACAAGGAGCTGGGGTTGTATGAGTTGGGGTCCTGTCAGGAGGCAGGGGTGTGGAGAGGGGTTGGGGCCGGTAGGGAGTCGGGGTTGGATGGGTCGGGAGTTCTGGGGTCCTGTCAGGGGCGGGAGTGGTTGGATGGGGCATGGGAGTCCTGGGGGTCTGGCTGGGGACGGGGGTGTGGATAAGGGTTGGGGCAGTCAGGGGACAGGTAGGGGGTAGGGTCCAGTCTGGGGACAAGGAACAGGGAGGGTTAGATAGGGGGTGGGGTCCTGGGGGGCAGTTGGGGGCAGGGCTCCCAGGAGGGGGTAGTCAGGGGACAAGGAGCAGCGGGGTTGGGAGTTCTTAGGGGGTCAGTCACCCAGCCCTCTGCCCTGACCCCCGACCCCCCACACACGCCACGCCCTCTGCTCTGAGCCCTGACCCCCGACCCCCCACACACACGCCCCATGCCCCCTGCCCTGAGCCCTGAGCCCTGCACACCCCTCAGGCCCCTGCCCTGAGCCCTGTACCTCCCTCATACACACCCAGCCCTCTGCTTGACTCCTTCATCCCCCGCCCCACAACCCTAGCCCTGACTCTGGCACCCCCACCTATACCCAGCCCCCCCTCTGCCCTGACACCTACACCCCCCCACATACCCAGCCCCCAGCCCTGACTCCAGCCCTCTGGGTCCTGGCCGCCGGCCCCGCACAGCCCGCTGCTGGCTGACGGACCCTTGCCAGCCGGGGTCCCGGACGCAGGCCTCGCTCAGCCCGCTGTCGGCCTAGGTGAACAGAACCCCAGACCAGCAGCGGGCTGAGCGGGCCGGCAGCAAAAGATCAACATTTTAATTTCATTTTAAATGAAGCTTCTTAAACATTTTGAAAACCTTGTTTATTTTACAATACAACACTCGTTTAGTTATATAATATATAGACTTGTAGAGAGAGACCTTCTAAAAAACATTAAAATGTATTACCGGCACGTGAAACCTTAAATTAGAGTGAATAAATAAAGACTCGGCACACCGCTTCTGAAAGGTTGCCAACCCCTGCCTGAAACCATCCCCACCCTTCCCCCTGGGGAAAACATCCTTTGTTCAATTGCAGACTCTCCAGTCATGATACTTTTGTGTATGGAAAAGCTGTTTTATGCGACTTTTAGAGGACCATAAAATTTGAGGTTGGACCCATGGTAACTAAGAGTTTTGCAGGTGGGAGGGATATGAAAAACACTCCCAGATGGCTTTAGCTTTACTTATACCAACAAAATTCCTCAAGCAGTTTAGCAAGACTTGGCTAATTGATGTGTCTCACACCCATCGTGTGAGAACTTTTTCTTTAGAACCAGCTAGTCTTGTTTGGTTTTTTTTTAAGAGTCTTCAGAATCTTTTGGAATAGAACCATGTCCTTTTTTTAGGTTTTATGAGCCATTTGGTCACCGATATCACTCTTTTTTATTTATTTATTTATTTTATTTAAAGTGACCAAAACATTTGTCACACTTTATCACCGGCAAAGTTGACTTGCCTCTTTAAAATCCAGCTTTGTGTAAATAAGGCAGCAAGCAACACATTCCATCATGTGGGATGGTTGTTTATCCAGCTGATGATCTCTGTCACAAATAGGTAGGAGAGAAAAGAGGGCTCATCATTATAAAGGTGCAGTGCCGGCTCTAGCACCAAAAAAAAAACAAACAAAAAAAACGATCAGCGGCTGTTCGGCAGCAGGTCCTTCACTCCGACAGAGAGTGACGGCCCCGCCGCTGAATTGCCGCCGGACGTGCCGCCCCACTCTTCATTGGCCGCCCCAGGCACCTGCTTGCTAGGATGGTGCCTGGAGCCGGCCCTGTAAAGGTGTGACGTTGTCTGTGCCCTTCTGTTTTGTACAGGAGCTGGACATGGAGAGTTTCTAATTAGAACTGATGGAATATGAGAGTTTAGAAAGTCACCTGAATTTGAAAGGGGTTGTTGCAATAGGCCGAAATGGAGTCACTGAGTAATTTGGGCATTTTGACAAGGGCAGGATCATTAGAAGTGGAATGTTCTTCAGCAGTGCATTGTGTAGACTTTGTGCCAAGCCTTAGTTACAGAAGACGCACAGGACCTTTGCTGGGACAGCTCAGAGAGAGCATAAAGAGTTCAGACCGGAGTGGCAGACCAGAACTGCAGCCTGAGTAGCAGGCAGTCTTTGTATCTGCTGCAGTTTTAGTTGCTATCCGTACTTTGAAATGAGTGTCTGGCAAATTCTTGTGAATCCATGTGCATGTATAATCCCTAGCATTGTACAGGTGCATTCTGAACACCATATTGCTACAGTACCCAGTCATCTTATGTGACCTCCATTTTTCTTCCTGAATAATTAAATGGGGTTCCTCTCCAGATTTCACATGGTTGGGGTCACCTTATAGGAAAAGTGTGCGGGGGGAGGGGGGTGATGAGGATATTTGCTGGAAAGTATATTGTACAGTAGCTGGACATGGAGAGTCTCTAATTAGAACTGATGGAATATGGGAGTTTAGAAAGTCACCTGAGTTTGAAAGGGGTTGTTGCAATATGCTGCCAACTCTTGTAGTCTGGCCACCCAAAGGAAAGTGAACTGGGACTCTTCTCCCCCCCGCCTCCCAACGTCATCCATTTACAGCAGGCCTTTGGCTCTGAATAAACATCTCAAGGGAACCTTCTTTTTTTAAAGGGGGTTTGGTGTTTCCCAGTGAGCAGAGGACCATAATAGCCCCAGTAGGAAACAGAATCACTCCTCCTAGTTAAGTCTGGTGTTCTGCAATTCTGGTACTCTCGTCTCTCCAAAGAAACGCAGACTAGCCCAAAAATGCAAGTCTCCTGCTGCACGGAAAACGTAGATAGCAGCTCTGGGAACTCCCTCCATCCTGCAGACAGGCAGCCATAAATCTGGTTAGTAAAACAAAACAAAACAAAATCCCTTGCTCCTATTTGAACCTCCTACTTGTCAGGCGAGGCTGAGGCCTGTGCAGTGCGTGATAGGACTGCCAAATGCAGTCTGCCCTAACTCCACCCTCAAGGCAGCCTGCCTGTCTGCCAAGCGCTTAGAGCTGTCTAGGAAGCAACCAAGCATGCCCAGGGCGATAGCAGTTAACACAAGGACAAGGGGATTGTCTCCCTGTCAGGGTTCCTGTTACCTTTAACCTCTCATGGTTGGAAGGAAACAAAGGGGCTCCGGGTAATGGTTTAAAGCCTCTCATCCTTTTGGTCATGCAGGGAGACTTTCTACAAAGGGCCCTTGAATTTTAATGGCAGATATTTAAATGAGGCGGAGGGCCTGTGTGACTGTTTCCCTTCATGGCATTGTGTGGCTTTTTGACATGTATCTCATTGAGGTAGAAAGTGCAGAGCTGCCTTTTCTCTGGAGTGGATTTAAAGACCTCTGTTTATTACGGGCCCCAAAACAAGCCCCAGTGACAGGCTGCAGCTGTGAATGTGGGTGTCGGGGGACAATATGTGTACTGTATGTTACCCGTTCGGTGGAGAGCGTTACATCTAGAGTCTTGAGACTTTGAAAGGCTCTGGAGGGGAGAGAGAACTCTTTGCTGTCGCTGGGTAAATTTCTCCCCCCATCTCCTTTCCAGCCCTTTTCCTCCCATTAAAAAATGGTATCCAAGAGGCTCATGCTTGGAAGCTGTAGCTTTGTAAAAGTTTGAGAAGGGAATGTTGGGGGTGGAGGGAATCTACCAATATAATACACACATTTTTCTCCAGGGAAACCTTACCTGAAGTTTTCCCTATGCCGTTGCATTACAAAAAGTAAGGAGATTTATAAGAGTTCTTAATAGATTTCCCCCCCCCCCTCCCCATACTATTGGAATTAATCATGTGGAGGTTGTGCCTGGAAGAGATGATTAACTAGGGTGACCAGATGTCCCGATTTTATAGGGACAGTCCTGACATTTGGGGCTTTTTTTTTATATGGGTTCCTATTGTCCCCCATCCCCTGTCCCGGTTTTTCACACTTGCTATCTGGT